>NC_000080.6:113824944-114169944 GCF_000001635.26 Mus musculus | reverse complement strand
GTGTATTCATTTTAGGAAGCTTATACAGTAGTAAGTTTAATTAGAGATTTTCAAAAGCCATTAGTTCACCATTTCAAGTTTCCTTCTTTACTCTGCCCTCCCATTCTGTTCACATCTCATTCTTCTATTTTAGTCCCCTCTCTATTTATTCTTCCCCTCTTTCTTGGATGGCCCTTTTGACTCAGGCGCTTATTAGCTACCTAACCTTCGTGGTTATTCAAGTAGAAACACACATACTTAAAGCTTAAAGGCTAATGTCCACATGTAAGAGAAAACAGACAACAATTTCTTTGGGGGTCTGGGTAATCTTACTAAGAATGATCATTTCTAGCTTTGTGAACTTACTTGCAAATTTCGTTTTTTAATATAGCTGAATAATATTCCATGGTGTAAATATATATTTCTTTTTTAAAAAAAGATTATTTATTTTATGTATATGAGTACATTATAGCTGTCTTCAGACACACAAGAAAAGGCATCAGATCCAATTACAGGTGGTTGTGAGCCACCATGTGGTTGATGGAAATTGAACTCAGGACCTTTGGAAGAACAGTCAGTGCTCTTAACCACCTAGCCATATATCTGGCTCATAAATGTACACTTCCATTATCTACCTATTCATCAGTAGATAGACATGTAGGCTGTTTCTAATTTCTGGATATTATGAATTATCCAGCACTAACAAGGAGAAGTATGTATATTTGAAGTAGGATATAAATTTCTGTGAATGTATGCCCACAGTGACATAGCTGATTCTTGTGGTATTCCTATCTTCAACTTTATAGGAATATCAACACTGATTTCAAGTGGGACATGAGGACTGTGCCACAAGAAGAACTGACTCAGAATGGGAAAAGAAGAGCAAGCTCAAACCTCAGAAATCTCAGAATTCATAGGACTAGAGCTAGCTCCTCCCGGTTCCATGTCTGTCTCTGGGCATGTAACCAAGACTCCCAACAAGGTGATCACAAGCAGGAGTCTCAACATGTGGAATATTTCCTCACTCAAATAGAGCTCCAACAGCATCTTGATCTCAGCCCATAGAATGTATTTACCTCCAACATCCCATCCCACTCCCTGAGGTTTATATCATCCCTGTCCACATGGAATAAAGTGCACAAGTTAATTCGCCAAGGATCATATGAGACTAGCTGTTTTTAGTGAGCTGTAACAAACACTTGGGGAAAGGCTCTCTCCCCATAAGCCCACTCATCTGCGGACTTTGGACCTACTTGCCTGACCAGGCTCCTGCCACTTGCAGAGGTTCATATCAGAGCAAGCATCAGCCCACTGAACCTCCTTATTCCCTTTCATACATATTTGTGTGTGTGTGTGTTTTGGGAAGATTCTTCCATGGTAAGTTTTCATATAATTTAGAACATGTCTTTAATAGCAGTTACTCTTCCCTGTATTCCCTCATCTACCCCTCCCATCCTCTTCCACATTAAACATACTTAAAGTTAACTAATTTAGTGAATTAATGATATGCTGCTCTGCCATTTCCTGAGAGCACTATTATTATAGATTTGAAAAGCTATAGTATGAAAACTTTACTGTCTTGACTCCAGAGAGCTAACATCACACATAAAAATCAAATGGACATGTCAAGTTATTCCTATAAATATGTGTGACCGATACAGACAATACTCCTCATAGAAATGAGTCTATGTTCTCATTAGTATGTTTGAGATTTAATTTCAACTAATGGAAAGTAATGTTTGCAACCAGTATCTACCTTCCACTCACTGCAACTCAGCCTATCTCCTTACCTTTTTGTAACAGGTTTGTTACATAGTCCAAAGTTGCCTGGACTTTATAATTCTACTGCCTACTCTCTTAAATGCTGAGACTACAGGTGTGTGCCACTATTCACCTGATATTTTATGGTTCATGTATGTATGCATGTGTGTATATATGTGTATAGGTATGTATGTGTTGTAAAATTATTTGAATTCCAGACCATGGTTTCTACCCTGCCTTGTTCATAGTTCCCAGACAAGACACACACACAGCCATTATATTTTTAATAAGCCTTAAGCAGTACAAAAGCTGGACAGATACCTAGCCTTCATGCTATTGGAATCTACTTTCCTATCGATAACCCCAAGTTATTACTAAGTTTCATCTGAGCTGCTCCTAGCTCCAATTGGGCAGCCCTCCAGGCCACGCTATCTTGACTGTTAACCCATGGTTATGAAGAGTCTTTGGAGGCTTCCTTTCATATATTCTTTTAATTATTCAAAGAACACATGGAGGAAGAAGAAATAATGGATTTCCATAATCTTGTGGCTAGTTAGCCTGGTTTATTTTGTGAGCACAAAGCCAGACACAACTGCTTATCAAAACTCATGTTTCACCCAAGAACCTATATAATATCCTATATTAGATGTTAAAATGGTCTCATATGTAGCCATTTCAATATAGAAAAGAATCAAGAAACCTGATGATAAAAATTGATAGAATGTATTTTTATATATTATATTAGAGATACTTGATATAATGTTAGTGTGATATTTTTCATGTAAAGGAGACAATGAAAACCTCTTTGGAGAAAGAAGGTCTGGAATTTAATAAGGGACACAAAAGGTGTGTTGTTTAAAATGTTCAAAGAATCCATAGTGTATTAATTATTGAAACTCAGAAGTAGTTATTTGGTAAAATGCACGATGAATGTACCATGTTGGTCACACCATCCTGAGCTGGGTTTTGCCCATTTACTCGCTGGTAAATTATGTATTGTTAGAAAATCTTAGTTTTAGATGTAGGAACTGTTTATAACTCA
Organism: Mus musculus; assembly: GCF_000001635.26. NCBI lineage: Eukaryota > Metazoa > Chordata > Mammalia > Rodentia > Muridae > Mus > Mus musculus. The sequence goes on along the minus strand of NC_000080.6, from coordinate 114,167,162 downwards.
ACTTCTCAGCAGCTTTGCAGCATCTGTCCATTGTCAAGAAGCAATGCTTCTTTAGCTCCTGGGACCAGCTGTGGGAGAGTAGTACAAGCCAAAGCAGGCTCTTTTCCATAGAACGAAAGTTCAGCGAAAACACATCCAGACTCTTGAAACTGCTTAGCTGGTAGACTCAATTTTTAAAGACACTGTGTTTTCTTGTTTTCTATTTCTTATAAAAAAGGAATAACGGCTGGGTTGAGAGCTCAGTCACTAAAACATTTGTCTTGTAACGCAGAAGACCAGTTTTCAATTCTCAGAGTCTCACACACACACACACACACACACACACAGAGAAGCAAATATGGGCACACTTTCCACCATCACTCCAATTTGTTGGCAATTACCTATTTTTCTAGCACAGTAGGAGACTATGAGAACAGGCGGTCCTCAGTACTTGCAGGCCTGCAATATAGATGAATACATGAATTCTAGGCTAGTCAGAGACTCTGTTTCAGGCATATGAAAACACATGTGTAATCACAAAGAAAGTAGTTCTAGGATTTATTCAGAGTAAGATTTAAGCCATAAACTCGAGGACTACCTCTCTTAGTTGACACGTGGGCAATTTGTAATATGTAAAGAGGGCTGAAGATAAAAGACACTGAAGATGTTCAAAGAGTGAGTTGGGAAAGATTACATTTGAAAGGTAATAAGGACACTTCCCGTGATGCACAAATATTTAAGGAGGTGACAGGAATAGACAACTAGTCTTAGATAAGGAAAGGTAGCAGACTTCATAGTTCTTCCTTGATATCCGTATGATCAGGAAAGTGGAAATCAAGATACTAGACTTGAACAAAAAGAAGGTGAAATTGTGAGCTCCGGAGAAAGGTCAAACTTTGCTGTGTGTGAAGTAATCTATTAAATCAATAGGACAAAAGTACAAAGGTCTCAAAAGATGAATGGAGAGACAGATGATGTTAGCCAGGAGCCACTTGTCATGGGTCAGGTCAAAGATGTTTAGTAATCTTCTTTGGTAAATTACAACATGGTGTGGAGGCTGGGGAGGCTGACCCTGTGTATCTGCAAAGTGGCACGGATAGGAAAGGTGGTTTGTATTTGAAAACAGGAAAGAGTTTCGTTAATACCAAGATGTAACATTAGATATATTTTTATGTCTTTAGAAATGGGGAGAGACGATGATTCGTTTTGTTTATTTGTTTGTTTGTTTCTTTGTTTAGATTTTTCAAGATAACCACATGGGCAAAACTAGTAGCAAATTGGAATGCATCTTACAGGGCATCATAGCAAAAGGACAAAAGATTTCTATAACTGTATATTTTACAATCTTCCACACTAATCTCACTGATGATATCATCGGGATTGCCCATCTCAAGGCACAGCTAGTTTTATTGACTTCAGTCCCCATGATCCCAACCTCTAGCATTGGCCATTTTTATTATATATTTTTTATTTTATTCAGAACATAAAAATTTCAGTATTTTAACTTTCTATAATTTAGTAGTGTAGATACGAACTCCGTGTATTGTATTTAATCACCATAAAATCAGCTAGATGTGACAGACTGATTTTTTCATGACTTTTCTGATTTCAATAAAAGTGAAGTTTTTAGAGAAGTCTTTTTCCTTAAAACATAAAAAGAGCTATCAAAGCATTCTTTTATGCTTATGATACTAATTAAAGAGGGCATATGATGGTTGTACCTCTCAATCTCTTTGGGTAAAAACTATATGCTAAATCCTAATATTTGTTGCTGTTGTTGCTGTTTTCTGACACTTCCGACTGCCCCTATGGCCTCGAGACTGCTGGGAAAGTTCACTACAACTGAAACAAAACCTTAACACTTTATCATTTAAATTTGTTCTTTGATAATTTTATGCATGTATGCAATGCACTCTGGTTAGTGTCACCTCCTTCCTCCTAAACGTGTTACTCTCTGTTCTCTGTGAAGCCTTTTCTTGCTGTTATGTGATTTAGTTTTGTTTTGTGATCCTCCTGAGCACATCATGCTCATCTGTAGGAGCATGGCTTCAGAACGACTGGTGGGAGCACTCCTGAAAACAGTGACTCCACCTTCCTGTCTACCCAACTCTAAATGCATTAGGAATTAGGTTATCAAGATCAGAGTTCAGCTGCAATTTACAAGTTTCCTGTCTAGCTACCCTGATTGCTGGAATCACCAGTGTGTGCCGCCATGCCCAGTGTGTTGAATAATATAATTCAACTAATTATATTCATTAATCATTCATTAATCACCTGTGTAATATTTTAAATATCTAAGTTATTTTAAAATGCCATTCATGTTGGAAACTACGAGTAATCTTCAACATTCAAGAGGCAGAGGCATGAAGATTACTGCAAGTTTGAAATCAGTCTGATCCACAGACTTATGAGTTATGAGCCAGCCAGGATCACATAGGAAGAATGTGCCCCGAGTCAAACCAAAAATATTTTAATGTATCCAAATTTCTTTTTAACTTCTTTCAGTTATCAGACAGTAAGAAGGATCTTACAAACTCATTTCAGTCACCTATTTTATCATGGTACATTCTGACTCCTAAATCTAAGTCAAAATTCGTGTGTTCTTTCTTTGTGTTCATTGAGTAGAGCCTGTCCCTCAGTTCAAAATCTTTGCTTCCGAGCTCCTTTCAGAGCATAAATTACAATGTGTTAAAGATGGATGGCTGTGCCACCACACACCCACATCTGTAGATTTCCTTTATGCTGGGATACATGAATAGTGATTTATAAGCTCTGAGATTTGACACAAACAAACAATATTCAAATCTTTCACCTTGCATAATTCTAAGTTGCCCCTTTTTTTCTCCGTATAATAAAACAGCTATGGGGCCTTAATCAGAGCAGCACAATCAAGATTCAGATCTTTACTCAGAGAGCTTATTTAGGTCATACTCACTGATCTCTTCAGATCATTGGGAATACTGACTTTGCTTATGATAACTAATGGGGTATTTCTCCTACATGATATTTTAAGCATTGCCCCACTTTTCCACTATTCTTAGCAAGCCATATTTTGCAAAAGGCTCATTGCCAGCCTGAAAACAAATTCTCTTGCTGATAAACTAGGCCTGCAATGTGTTTGTTTTATTTTGGCTCCAAAATGTTTAGATAAGAAACATTTTGCCATTATAAGTTTGTTTCCTTCCAGGCTAAATACATTTAGAATTTTCTTTCAAATATGCTCAATGGTTATAAAAAATGAAAAAAAGAAAGAAAAGCAAAATAAATATGTCTATAAAGAACTTTCCTCAGCTGAGTAGTTAATTCTCTGTAGACACACTGGAACTCTGTCACGTACTGTAACAGATGAGATGTGCATCAGTGGCCAGAATCAGCAAAAGCATCTTTTAAAGAAAACATATCTGTGTCCTAATGGAAAAGGAGCCTCTATCTCTGCAAATGTATCTCAAAAATCAGTTAACTTAATTGTTCTTCAAAATGGAAAGAAAATAGAAAAAAATAGACTTTGTGTCTATGTAGATTTTTATTTTTTTATTTTTGTATGGAGTAAATACTTTAAATTTACAGAGAATATAATATATGCAGATTAAAATATTCAGGTAACATTCAAAGTAGTACTTTGAAGTTATATTTTTTAGGTAACTCATTCATTAATTTTGAATGGTACACAAGAACTACCTTGACTTAATGATTTTGAATAAAGTCCACTTGTTAACTTTGGCTTTCTTCAGGTGAACAGTCTTATTCACATTTGAGGAATAACTCAGGATTCTAGAAAGGCAGTGATATTGTTGACTGGACTTAGCAGCAATTTCAATGCTACATCATTAAGAACAGATTTCATTGTAAGCTCTTCAGAGAGTTCATGAAGTTTGTCACCCCCTGACTATGTAATTTATGGTAGCTGATTTATTGACACACACACACATACAGAGAGAGAGAGAGAGAGAGAGAGAGAGAGACAGAGACAGAGACAGACAGAAAGAGACAGAGAGAGACAGAGACAGAGACAGAGAGACAGACAGAGAGAGAGAGAGGCAGACAGAGGCAGAGCAAAGGGAGAAAGGGAGAGATAGAGACAGCAACAAAGACAGACAGCAAACTGTCATTGCAACTGTACTAAGTCCCTTTTCTAAAGTTGGAGGAGGACATTCTGTCTAGTAATTAAATGGGAGGAAGTTTCAATTACATCTACACATTGCTTCATTTTTGTTATCTTATGGGAGCAATTCATAATGTCTGTTTATAGTCAAGCAGAGGACTTAAAATGCTGCAATATATTATCATCTATCCTGAAAATCTCATTCAGTAATATGTCTATGTATCCCTGTCTCTTTTTCCCTCTCTTTAATAACTACCTGTACCTATGTCCATTCGTTTATACATATATCTATACCATATATATATGTATATATATATATATATATATATATATATATATATATACATATACATATATATATGTTCATTTTACATTTTCAGGGCATATAAAATGCATCTTTGCCTTTCTACATATGTAGATAGATAGCTAGATATAGATAGATGTAAATATTACATAGATATTGAAAACAGAGATGAGATCAGGAAATAAACATTGAAAAGAGCAATGAGAGGGGATTCTTTTCAACTCTTTTTTTCTTCTCTAAACTTTTACACTTTACTTCCCTCCCCATCATGCAAGTAGAAGCATACCAGTGCATATACACTGAAATGGAAAAGAGATTATAGAGAATATTGTAAAAGGTTAAAAAGTGCTCTGTCAAGTCAAATATATAGAATTTAGACATTTTATAAAAACTACTATGTTTTGTGTAGTAAATTAAGTTCTAAAACAGTTTGTAGGCATGTACAATATGTTTTGCAATGAAACCATTTTTAAGCAATAAAAAGAAGGATTTTCTCCTACATTTTATATCTGAATTCAGGTACATTTTTTAGGACATGTAAAAAGATGTAACTTTTCCCTTTCTATTCTTGATGAAATTTAAAGCCTTTATAATATCGTACATTAGATTTACAAACTTAATTATGGTGCTGCTTCTTTGTCTCTCAGTAAACAATGACAATCTGACTACTTTATAGCATCATGAAAAAACATCTACTAAATAAATTTAAATATATGTTGATTATATTCTTCCCCTTCCAGAAGTCCTTCCAGGTTCTCTTCTCCTCACCAACCAGTGAATTTTTAAATTCTTTCTCAAAGAAACATATGAAAAACTCAATACAATAACAAAGCCTAGTAAACAAAATACCAAAAAGACACAAACAGAATGAAAGCACACACACACGCGTGCACACGCACACACACACACACACACAGACACACACACACACACACATACATCCCCAATGACAAATTGTAACCAAAAAGCAAAAAAAAAAAACATCCGACATACAGACACACACATTCAAAGGAAAGGAAGGAAGGAAAGAAGGAAGGGAGGGAGGGAGGGAGGGAGGGAGGGAGGGAGGGAGGGAGGGAGAGAGAAGAGAAGAGAAGAGAAGAGAAGAGAAGAGAAGAGAAGAGAAGAGAAGAGAAGAGAAGAGAAGAGAAGAGAAGAGAAGAGAAGAGAAGAGAAGAGAAGAGAAGAAGAGGAGAAAAAAGAACAAATCTGTAGAGTCCTTTATTTAGTAGATGTCAGCTACTCCTGAACTTGAGAAATACTCTGGAATGGTTGGGTTATTCAGTGCCATTCCATTGGAGAAAACAAGCCCTTGCATAAGGCATGCTCAGGTCGACACCAGGTCCTTTGCACGTATATTGTTTTCCAGTCTAGTGTTATTAGGGGACGTCTGAGTGAGTGAGCAGGTAAGTCTCTGAGTCTGTGCCTTCTTTTGAGCTCTTTTCCTGTTTGTTTGTTTGTTTGTTTGTTTGTTTGTTTGTTTGTTTGACTTGTCAAATTTGCTGTGACAGCTTTTGTGTTATTTTATTTTATATTTTATTTTGTAATATTTTTTAAAAGAAAGAAAGATAGAAAGGAAGTAAACCTAGACATTAGTGTAAAGGTTAACAATTGAACTGTCATACATACCTCCTGGGGAGGAAAATCTTTCCTTAATGATAAAATACTTGGAAAATAATCTCACTGTCCTTCAACAATGCTGTGTATTGCTGTGTGTACTTTAAATTACATTTAATAATTTACATGTATATATCTATCATATATATACTTATATATATATTATTTATATACATATGCATGAATTTTTATGGTGAGCACCTCTAATTTATTGCTTATCCATGGTTCTATATGTTAGTTATAAGTTTCACAAGGTACTTTTTGTTTTGGTCTGAATATTATTGATTTTTTGTGACATCAAATGTAATTTTCCTGTGTTATTCAGATGTAGGTAGAACGAAGTTACTAAAGAACATTTTTCTAGAAGCAAGACAATATCACACATAAGCAAGGCATTTATCATAATTTATACTTTCTTAACCAGAAATATTTCACATTATAATTGTTTTCCTATTGTAGATAGTTGAATCACAAATGCTGTTAGCAATTTTTAGGTTTGATTTGAATTCCTTTCCTCATTTAAAGCTATGATAAAGAAAACATAATTAAATGCTGTGAGATCCACTAGACTATCATATTGTTCTGTTTTTGCTTCATCAGCGGTTTAATATATGCTATTAGATGTCACTTTCCCTAAAGAACCATTCCTTCCAAAAATATCCTTTCACTTGAAATATCTCTTTGTTGTTATTTTTTTCCTCACAGCCAAGATGTTTCCAAAGGTGTCTGAATCCTATTGCCTCCCCACTTATTTCTCAGAGAAGTCTACCTACCATAGCTGTGTATTATTCAACTTCGGGGTTCTCGTCTACAAGGCACTCATCTATATTCTTGTAGTCTCCCAAGTCTTCCCAAGTTATGTTACTCTTGTCTTTAAAATATGAAGTCAATGTAACATAAAAAGGACTTCTATATGAGAAAATAAAACTGAGTTATAATTTAAATTTATTCAGATTTTGATTATCCAGTGCATAAAACAGAGAAATATACTTTATATGCTCAGACCACCAATGTCCCTTTAGGTGGCATTAATTTGTTTTTCCTCTGGGATTTTCTATCTTATCTTTTCTTTGTAACATTTTAAAATGTTTCCTATAAGAAGTTTCCTTTATTGCTTAACACTTCTCCACTGTGAGATATTTCTTTGTTTTGATGTGTTGTTACTTTTAATCATTTTTTTAAAAAATTGAGATATTTTCCTTCAAGTATTTGTTAGTAGCATGGCATGCAATACGTATCATTTTGCTGTGCAGTTTAACTTTGCTTGTCTTTCTCCAAAGTATTTCAGATTAATGTATAAAAGTTGGAGTTGTAGATAAACACTACCTATGACATTATACTGTAATAAAGTTACAAAAAATGTGCAGTGGGAAGACAAAAGATAGTTAGAAGTGAATGGTCCTCAAAATCTCCTAGGATTTTGTCGTGTCACAGTTTCAAGATCTCATCAAGAGGCCTAAGGTGTTAAACAGGGAAGACTCTCCCATTCATTTCAGATGTTAAGAGTCGTCTTTATAGAAATAAGAGAAGAAAGGGGTGGGTTCAAAGAAGTGTAAGAGATTCTCAAGATGTAGAATCAAAGTAAAATTGAAGAGAAATTTAAAAAATGCTCATGTACAGAAATTTCAGTACATAAATTTAAAAGTGAATAAAATAATTTTTTATTTAAATGTTTAAAATTATGTTAACATTTCTTCCTGTTTTTCTCTTTCCAAACTCTCCCATATATCTCATCCTCTTCTTAAGTTCATGGCCTCTTTTTCACCAAATGTTATTGAATACACATATGTGTTTGCATATACATGTATGTTCCTAAATATAACTGGTCATTGCATATAATGTTATTTATATGTATGTATTCATGGCTGACCATTTGGCACTGTACAACCAAATGGTGTGCTCTTCCTTGGAGAGGTCTACCCCTCTTGCTCCCAGCTTAACTCAGTTTCCTAAAATTATATTCATCCATAAATCTCAGATATCTATAATCTCAGTTTATTGGGGTGGATGTTGAGTTTCATTGACCTTAGGAACAAAGTAAAATACTTGTGTGGACTGTCTGAATTCATCAAAACACTTTGTATAATTATGGCATGGAATACCCTGCAGAAACATTCCAGGGCAGCAGACAGAAAACTTTACAGTGGACTAGTTTACTACTTTGTGCTTCCTTCAATTGAGGAAATTCTCTGGTTAGCACTCATGACCTCCCTGATGGGCCCATCTTGTGTGGAATATATTAAAATGACCCACCTTTCTTCCAGTGTTTTACTTCATTGCTTCCTCTTGTTAGCTTGCATATCTTGATGCTTGAATTACAGAACACATAAAATGTCTCAAAATTATCATCTTAAGTCCACTACAGTTTGATTGACTTTCCCAATAGGCTATGGAATGATGTGAAGACAATGGCTGGTGAAGCTATTTCTGAGGACTGGAGCTGTGACTCCTTTCTTTTTTCTAAGAGCTGACACAAAAATCTTTTATGGCAGCACAATCATATTCTTGGTTCTCCTTCCATATCGTTGACTTTTTTCCTGTGTAAAATCTTTATGAATCTCTTCTTTTATAACTGAAATCTAAACATTGTAGTAATATTGATCGTGGAGTTTAATTGTTTTCTTCATTCACTTTCCATTCTTTAAATTATTAAAAATATCTTTTCAGGTTATTTCTATACCAGAATCCTAAAGTTTTAACTCCAAGTTTCAATACCTAGTATTGTACTCAGTATTTTCACTTGAAAACCACACATGCTTTGTGGATTGAGCATCAAATGCCTCCCAGGGGCCTGTGTGTTTAAACACTTTGACCTTAGTAGGTGTTGTGGTTTGGGAGACTTGGAAACCTCAACCTAAGTTCTTAGAACCAATGGTATCAGTGTGATATGATACCAAGTGGTATCACGCCACTGACTGGAAAAGGCTTGACATTGCATAGTTAGGCCCTACTCTATACCTACATTCTACCTCCTGATTGGATGTAATATAAGCAGCTACCTCATTATTTTGCTGTAACCCCTCACCCACCATGATTAAAAAGAGATTTTCATACTGTAAACAAAAATAAGCCCATTCTCTTTTTAAGTATAAAAAGACTTATACTATACAATTCAAGACTCAGCTATACCACTCTTGGGCATGTACCCAAAGGATGCTCCATCTTACTGCAAAGACGCTTGTTCATAGCAGCCTGACTTATAACAGCCAGAAACTGGGACGAACTTAAAATGTGATACTTCTACACAATAGAGTATTATTCTGCTCTCAAAGAAAATGCCATCATGAAACTTACAGACAAATGCTTAGAGTTAGAAAAATTCATCCTGAACAAAGCAACTCAGATTTAGAAAAAAACAAGGTATATTCCCACTTATAGGTGGACATTAGTTGTTAAATGAAGGAGAATCATGCTACATTCTTCAGACCCAGTGGGGCTAAGTAACAAGGAGCGCTATGGATCCCCTTGGAAAATGGAAATAGAATAGATTTTACAAGTAGACTGGTTTCACTGAGAATAAGATCAGGAGAAATTGGGATGAGGAGAGAGGGATGAAGGGAGACAGTACAGGGAGAGGAATACATTTGAGGAACATTAAGACTTGATATAGAAATCTAGTGTAGTGGAAACCTTCTGGAACCTATAAGTGTGACACCATAATGAGGACTCCTAGTAACAGAGGATATGGAGCCTGAATGGCTACCTTCATTTTTTTTTTAATTAGGTATTTTCTTCATTTACATTTCAAGTCCCCCATACCCTCCCTCCCCCACTCCCTGACCCATGGACTCCCACTTCTTGGCCCTGGCATTCCCCTGTACTGAGGCATACAAAGTTTGCACAACCAATAGGTCTCTCTTTCCACTTTTGGCCTACTAGGCCATCTTCTGATATATATGCAGCTAGAGACACAAGCTCCGGGGGGTACTGGTTAGTTCATATTTTTGTTCCACCTATAGGGTTACAGATCCCCCCAGCTCCTTGGGTACTTTCTCTAGCTACTCCATTGGGGACCCTGTGGTCCATCCAAAAGCTGACTTTGAGCATCCACTGTTTGCCAGGCACCGACATAGTCTCAAAAGAGACAGCTATATCAGGGTCCTTTCAGCAAAATCTTGCTAGTGTATGCAATGGTGTCAGTGTTTGGAGGCTGATTATGGGATGGATCCCAGGTTAAGGCAGGCTCTAGATGGTCCATCCTTTTGTCTCAGCTCCAAACGTTGTCTCTGTAACTCCTTCCATGGGTGTTTTGTTCCAAATTCTAAGACGGGGCAAAGTGTCCAAACTTTGGTCTTCATTCTTCTTGAGTTTCATGTGTTTCACAAATTGTATCTTATATTTTGGGTATTCTAAGTATCTGGGCTAATATCCACTTATCAGTGAGTACATATCCTGTGAGTTCTTTTGTAACTGGGTTACCTCACTCAGGATGATGCCATCCAGGTCCATCCATTTGCCTAGGAATTTCATAAATTCATTCTTTTTAATAGCTGAGTAATACTCCATTGTGTAAATGTACCACATTTTCTGTATCCATTCCTCTGTTGAGGGGCATCTGGATTTTTTCCAGCATAGGGCTATTATAAATAAGCCTGCTATGAACATAGTAGAGCATGTGTCCTTCTTACTGATTGGAACATCTGGATATATGCCCAGGAGAGGTATTGTGGGATCCTCCAGTAGTACTATGCCCAATTTTCTGAGGAAACACCAGACTGGTGTCCATAGTGGTTGTACCAGCTTGCAATCCCACCAACAATAAAGGAGCATTCCTCTTTCTCCACATCCTCACCTGCTGTCACCTGAATTTTTTATCTTAACCATTCTGACTGGTGTGAGGTGGATTCTCAGAGTTATTTTGATTTGCATTTCCCTGATGATTAAGGATGCTGAACATTTTTTCAGGGGCTTCTCAGCCATTCGGTATTCCTCAGGTGAGAATTCTTTGTTTAGCTCTGAGCCCCATTTTTTAATGGGGTTATTGGATTTTCTGGAGTCCACCTTCTTTATACATATTGGATATTAGTCTCCTATCTGATTTAGGATAATTAAAGATCCTTTCCCAATCTGTTGGCGAATTTCTTGACTTATTGACAGTGTCTTTTGCCTTACAGAAGCTTTGCAATTTCATGAGATCCCTATTTGTCCATTCTCGATCTTACAGCACAAGCCATTGCTGCTCTATTCAGGAAATTTTCCCCTGTGCCCATATCTTCGAGGCTTCCCCTACATTCTCCTCTATAAGTTTCACTGTCTCTGGTTTTATGTGGAGTTCCTTGATCCACTTAGATTTGACCTTAGTACACGATAGATAGGAATGGATCAATTAGCATTCTTCTACATGTTAACTGCCAGTTGTATCAGCACCATTTGCTGAAAATGCTGTCTTTTTTCCACTGGATGGTTTTAGATCCCTTGTCAAAGATCATGTGACCATAGGTGTGTGGGTTCATCTCTGGGTCTTCAATTCTATTCCATTGGTCTACTTGTCTATCACTATACCAGTACCATGCAGTTTTTATCACAATTGCTCTGTAGTACAGCTTTAGGTCAGGCATGGTGATTCCACCAGAGGTTCTTTTATCCTTGAGAGGTGTTTTTGCTATCCTAGGTTTTTTGTTTTTCCAGATGCATTTGTAGATTGCCCTTTCTAATTCGTTGAAGAATTGAGTTAGAATTTTAATGGGGATGGCATTGAATCTGTTAATTGCTTTTGGCAAGATAGCCATTTTTACTATTTTGATCCTGCCAAACCATGAACATGAAAGATCTTTCCATCTTCTGAGATCTTCTTTAATTTCTTTCTTCAGGGACTTGAAGTTCTTATCATACAGATCTTTCACTTCCTTAGTTAGAGTCATGCCAAAGTATTTTATATTATTTGTGACTATTGAGAAGAATGTTGTTTCTGTAATTTCTTTCTCAGCCTGGTTATCCTTTGTGTAGAAAAAAACCAATTGACTTGTTTGAGTTAATTTTATGTCCAGCTAATTCACTGAAGCTGTTCATTGTGTTTAGGAGTTCTTTAGTGGAATTTTTAGGGTCACTTATATATACTATCATATCATCTGCAAAAAGTGATATTTAGACTTCTTCCTTTGCAATATGTATCCCCTTTATCTCCTTTTGTTGTCGAATTGCTCTGGCTAGGACATCAAGTACAATGTTGAATAGGTAGGGAGAAAGTGGGCAGTCTTGTCTAGAGCTTGATTTTAGTGGGAATGTTTCCAGCTTCTCACCATTTACTTTGATGTTGGCTACTGGTTTGCTGTAGATTGCTTTTATCATGTCTAGGTATGGGCCTTGAATTCCTGATCTTTCCAAGACTTTTATCATGGATGAGTGTTGGATTTTGTCAAATGCTTTTTCCGCATCTAAGGAGATGATCATGTGGTTTTTGTTTTTGAATTTGTTTATATAGTGGATTATGTTGATGGATTTCTGTATATTAAACCATCCCTGCATCCCTGCAATGAAACTTACTTGGTCAAGATGGATGATTGTTTTGATGTGTTCTTGGATTTGGTTAGCAAGAATTTTATTGAGGATTTTTGCATCAATACTCATAAGGGAAATTGGTCTGAAATTCTCTATCTTTGTTGGGTCTTTCTGTGGTTTATGCATCAGAGTTATTGTGGCTTCATAGAATGAACTGGGTAGAGTACCTTCTGCTTCTATTTTGTGGAATTGTTTGTGAAGAACTGGAATTAGATCTTACTTGAAAGTCTGATAGAACTCTGCACTAAACCCATCTGGTTCTGGGCTTTTTTGGGTTGGGAGACTATTAATGACTGCTTCTATTTCGTTAGGAGATATAGGACTGTTTAGATCATTAACCTGATCCTGGTTTAACTTTGGTACCTGATATCTGTCTAGAAACTTTCCATTTCATCCAGGTTCTCCAGTTTTGTTGAATATAGTCTTTTGTAGAAGGATCTGATGGTCTTTTGGATTTCTTCAGGATCTGTTGTTATGTTTCCCTTTTCATTTCTGATTTTGTTAATTAGGATGTTGTCCCTGTGCCCTCTAGTGAGTCTAGCTAAGAGTTTAATCTACCTTGTTGATTTTCTCAAAGAACCAGCTCCTCTTTGGTTGATTTTTGGAATAGTACTTCTTGTTTGAACTTGATTGATTTTACCCCCTGAGTTTGATTATTTCCTGCCATCTACTCCTCTGAATTTGCTTCCTTTTGTTCTAGAGCTTTTAGGTGTGTTGTCAAGCTGCTAGTGTGTGCTCTCTCTAGTTCCTTTTTGGAAGCACTCAGAGCTGTAGGTTTTCCTCTTTGAAATGCTTTTATTGTGTTCCATAAGTTTGGTATGTTGTGGCTTCATTTTCATTAAACTCTAAAAAGTCCTTAATTTCTTTCTTTATTCCTTCCTTGACCAAGGTATCATTGAGAAGAGTGTTGTTCAGTTTTCTCGTGAATGTTGGCTTTCTATTATTTATGTTGTTATTGAAGATCAGCCTTATTCCATAGTGATCTGATAGGATGCATGGGACAATTTCAAAATTTTGTATCTGCTGAAACCTGTTTTGTGACCAAATATATTATCAGTTTTGGAGAAGGAGGTGCTGAGAAGAAGGTATATCCTTTTGATTTAGGATAAATTTTTCTGTAAATATCTTTTAAATCCATTTGTTTCATAACTTCTGTTAGTTTCACTATGTCCCTGTTTATTTTCTGTTTCCACAATCTGTCCATTGATGAAAGTGTTGTGTTGAAGTCTACCACTATTATTGTGTGAGCTGCCATGTGTGCTTTGAGCTTTACTACAGGTTCTTTAATGAATGTGGCTGCCCTTGCATTTGTAGCATAGATATTCAGAATTGACAGTTCCTCTTGGATGATTTTACCTTTGATGAATATGAAGTGTCCCTCCTTGTCTTTTTTGATAACTTTGTTTTGGAAGTTGATTTTATTCGATATTAGAATGGCTACTCCAGCTTGTTTCTTCATACCATTTGCTTGGAAAATTGTTTTCCAGCCTTTCATTCTGGGGTAGTGTCTGTCTTTTTCCCTGAGATGGGTTTCCTGTAAGCAGCAGAATGTTGGGTCCTGTTTGTGTAACCAGTCCGTTAGTCTATGTCTTTTTATTGGGGAATTGAGTCCATTGATATTTAGAGATATTAAGGAAAAAGCAATTGTTGTTTCCTATTATTTTTGTTTTTAGAGTTGGCCTTCTGTTTTTGTGGCTGTCTTCTTTTAGGTTTGTTGAAGGATTAGGTTCTTGCTTTTTCTAGGACGTGGTTTCTGTCCTTGTATTGTTTTTGTTGTTGTTGTTGTTGTTGTTGTTGTTGTTGTTGTTTTTTGTTGTTGTTGTTGTTTTGTTTTGTTTTTTCCCCTTTATTATCCTTTGAAGGGTTGGATTCGTGGAAAGATAATGTGTGAATTTGGTTTTGTCATGGAATACTTTGGTTTCTCCATCTATGGTAATTGAAAGTTTGGCTGGGTATAGTAGCCTGGGCTGGCATTTGTGTTCTCTTAGTGTCTGTATAACTTCTGTCCAGGATCTTCTGGTTTTCATAGTCTCTCGTGAAAAGTCTGGTGTAATTCTGATAGGCCTGCCTTTATATGTTACTGTACCTTTTTCTCTTAGTGCTTTTAATATTCTATCTTTATTTAGTGTATTCTTTGTTCTGATTATTATGTGTTGGGAGGGATTTCTTTTCTGGTCCAGTCTATTTGGAGTTCTGTAGGCTTCTTGTTTGTTCATGGGCATCTCTTTCTTTAGGTTTGGAAAGTTTTCTTCTATAATTTTGTTGAAGATATTTGCTGGCCCTTTAAGTTGAAAATTTTCATTCTCATTAACTCCTATTATCTGTAGGTTTGGTCTTCTTATTGTGTCCTGGATTTCCTGGATGTTTTGAGTTAGGATCATTTTGCATTTTGTAATTTCTTTGATTGTTGTGCCGATGTTCTCTATGGAATCTTCTGCACCTGACATTCTCTCTTCCATCTTTTTTATTCTGTTCCTGGTGCTGGCATCTATGGTTCCAGATTTCTTTCTTAGGGTTTCTATCTCCAGTGTTGCCTCACTTTTGGTTTTCTGTATTGTGTCTACTTCCCTTTTTAGGTCTAGTATGGTTTTGTTAATTTCCATTACCTGTTTGGATGTCCTTTCCTGTTTTTCTTTAAGGACTTCTATCTGTTTGTTTGTTTTCCTGGTTTTCTTTAAGGACTTGTAACTCTTTAGCAGTGTTCTCCTGTATTTCTTTAAGTGAGTTATTAAAGTCCTTCTTGATGTCCTCTACCATCATCATGAGATATGCTTTTAAATCCGGGTCTAGGTTTTTGGGTGTGTTGGGGTGCCCAAGACTGAGTGAGGTGGGAGTGCTGGGTTCTGATGATGGTGAGTGGTCTTGGTTTCTGTTAGAGAGATTCTTACATTTTCCCTTAGCCATCTGGTAATCTCTGGAGTTAGTTGTTATAGTTGCCTCCGGTTAGAGCTTGTTCTTCCTGTGATTCTGTTACCTCTATCAGCAGACCTGAGAGACTAGCTCTCTCCTGAGTTTCAGTAGTCTGAGCACTCTCTGCAGGCAAGCTCTCCTCTTGCAGGGAAGGTGCACAGATATCTGTCATTTGGACCTGCGTCCTAGCAGAAGATGAAGGCCTGAAACAGGACCTGTCCCAGAAGCTCTTAGCTTCTGTAGTCTACACTCTCACCTTTGCAGACTAGTCTCAGAAGTATTCGGGAATCAAAATGGCTTCCCCAAGTACTCAGGCAAAGCCCTCCTGGGTAGGGAGGACACCTGTCCTCTGGCAGGGAAGGTGCCCAGATATCTGGATCCTGAAATTGGGTCTGCCTCAGAAGCTGTCCTCTAGGGACCTTGGCGGTGTCTGCTGTCTCTGTGCCCAAGGTGAACGGGTGCTGGCACCTACCGGAAGGGACTTGTGACCCTGGTCAGGCCGGGTTTCCTGCTTTCCTAATGCTGTCTCAGGTTCCGCGTAATTGGATTGGAAGAGAAATTGTGTTCCACTCACAGGTGGTCCTAATATTTCATGGAGAATCCTCTAGGGACCTTGCGGGTGTCCACTGACTCCGTGCCCAAGGTGACCCAATGCTGGCACTGACTGAAAGGGCATGGCTACCTTCTTAATCAGCCATGGCTTCCAGTAGCAGAACTGGAATCCCCAAAACAGCCCCAAACTCTCAACCTACAACCTCTCCTCTCTGCAAGATAAGTTGTCACAATGGTGGCTCCATTCTATTGGGATGGCCATCCCATGACTGCTTTAACTTCAGATCTGACACTGCCTAGATGGTATTAACCAGAAGCTAAATAACATAGAGACCCAGGCTACTCCCAAGCAAGGCTGCTTACCCAAAAAAGGTCAAGGAAATGATTCCTAATGATATTTCCCTATACTCATAGAGCAGTACCTAGTCCTATCTCCATCAATCAAGTTTGCAGAAGCAGAAGCCCACAGCAAATCACTAGGCAGGGTTCTGAGAACCCCGTAGAAGAGGAGAAAAGTGATTATAGGAGCCAGAGGATAGGAGACACCAGGAACCAGTATGACTTCTCTATGTTAAGTGAGTTGTGTGGATGTTGTCCTCAGCAATGGAGCTCAGCTGTCAGTTTGGGAAGAAAAACCTTTGTCTTAGAATCAGCATTGGTTGTTTGTCTAAAACCTCAACTGAATACAACCCAGGCCTGCCGCTACAAGCCTGGCCTGGATACAAAGGATTGTCAATTGAGGTTCCATATCCTCCAATACAAGGAGTTCACATTAGGTCCATCTTCATAGATTCCAGGAAGTTTCTGGTGCACAAGGAGGATTTATTATTATTATTATTTTATTTTTATTTAATATTTTTACAGTCCAGTAGTTATCCCTCTCCTGATCTGCCCTCCAACATATCCTCATTCCATTCCTCCTCCCTCATCTCCAAGAAGATGTCGCCAACCCTCCACCTTCCCACCCCACCAGACTTCCTCACTCACTCCATGGGGCCCCAAGTCTCTCGAGCATTAGATGCATCTTCTTTGGATGAGCCCAAACCTGGAAGTCCTCTGCTGTGTATGTGTTGGGAGTTTTATATTACCTGGTGTATGCTGCCTGGGGGTTCCAGGTTAGTTGAGTCTGCTGGTCTTCCTATAGGGTTGTTCTCCTTCTCATCTTCTTCCAGCATTTTCCTAATTAAACCACAGGGAGCCTGAGGTTCTGTTCATTAGTTGGGTGTAAGTATCTGCATCTGACTCTTTCAACTGTTTATTGGAAGACTCCAATTCTTAATATTTCCAGAACTACCTGAAATAATACAAACTGAGTACCAAACCTTCAATCATGAGTCTGTGGTTAACATTTGATAATTTAGACATACTATATATGAAAATAATTATAATTTTCTCTAGTATCAACCACTCAGATGTCTCCTGATACTCACTTGCTCACATTCACCTTCATGAGGAATCATTATCAGAAAACGGCCAAAAGTGTTTCAGATGTTTCACCCACATGTGGGACGGACGTTCATCATTAACAATTACTAATTTTGTTCAACTAGTGAGTCCTAGTGTCATTGAAGGAAAAACATGAAGAAAATTAATTTTACTCTCCTTGAACTTTGAAGGGTATAAAGTCTGAAGAAAATCTCTAAGGGAAGTGGTTATAGCTATTTGAGAAAACCAGCCCTCTTGAGAACTATATGAGTACCTACGCCTTAATCCCGCATTACATTTGTCCTTTGGTTACATACATCAGTATCTTATTTTCCATCTCAAGTATAGTTTTCTCTCAGTAATAAAAAATCTATATAGAATTTTAAGATTCTTGAAGCTATAGCCTGATTATTACTTTTTTCTTTTGTTTGTAAATTATTTTCACTAGACACTGACCTTTAGAGACCTCCACCCCAGAAATAGCTGTATTCAGTGATACCTTAAGCCTGAAATGATGAATCAATATACTTGGTGGATAAAATATTAGAACCTATATGTCAATGCACAGCCCTATTGTCCTTCTTGTGAACGTGATCAGTTAAAGTTTACAACCTGAAGTGTATACTAAAGTTTCAATATGTCCTCCAATAATTTCTGACTTGGGAACTTAATCTACACATTCCTATGTTAATGGTTCTTCAGAGGTGCAGCCTTTAGGACTTCTGTGGGATGAAAAGAAGCCATGAGGGTTGGGGTTTATGAAGAGTAACTTTTGTATGCAGAGTAAGAGAAAGTTGTGCATATCTGTCAGTCACCTGCCTTCTATCTTGAGCCTGAAGGGAAATCTAATGAAACAGAGAAGGAAGAAGTACAGAACCGAGGCAGATTTCAGCATGACCCCTGCATGCCCCAGAGTGGGGGACAGTCAAGGAGAATACAGTGGAGAATGGCAATGCCATTATAGTAGACCTTGTCTTACGAAGATCAACCCATGGTTACATGATCAGAAGAAGACAACAGTGATTAGACATTACAGAACTCAGAGCCTGAGACATTAGTTCAAGACATCTTCTTTATACCCTTAAGAAAAAATATAAGAATGCCTGAAACAATAATTTAGTATATCATGGAAAGAAATACTGAAAAACTCAGAAAAGCAGAGCAGGATGAGATGAAATATTTTGTGTAAAAATTCCAGAAAAAAAATGTAAATGTGTTGCATATGGATAAGAATGAGAATAAAATGACAATGAAGCCATAAATGAGACAAATAATCTTGAATTTCAAGTCTAGTGTGCAAAAGGACTTGATGTGTCCAGGCATTTGGAACCCCGGGATTCAAATCCTAGAATACTAGAAAAATTTGAAGAAGTTACACCCAAATAATCTATTGAAGAAATATGAAATATCATGAGAAGTACTTGTAATTTAAAAGTTTACCAGGAAGTAATAACAAAGAAAGTGAGAAAGAAGTCATGAAGATACTATATTATTTTTTAGTTGGGATTTTACAAAGACAAAAAAAAAAAGGAATAAGAAGTTTTTTTTTGCAAGCACAAACTTTTCTGTGACATTAAAAAAAAAAAAACTCCTGTTGTGTAGATTACTGTTTGCAAAAAGAAGTTGTAAATAACCAGACACTTGTGATCTTAAAGTTGCAATTTTGTTTGTAGTTTGGTTAATTATTCAAATCATTTTTAATCACCTGATAATTTATCAAATAAAATCATAAATTCAGCAGTGCCTTGATAGACCACTGATTACATGTAAAGTATGCAACAAGTAAAGTAAGTATAAAGATATTTTTATATCAAATAGGTTTCATCTTAATGCAAGTTTAACTATCAATAGGAATAAATTATATTTAATGTGTGTTTTTAGCTTCCCTTGGTCTTTCGCAGCAGCAATCTCTCACATCCATTTGCCCCTCATAGGAAGCCTTTTATAACAATTTGTCTTTAAACCTTTTGATTTCCCCAGGATATTTAAAGTGAGTGATTTAAGTTCCTTGGTATGTAATTGTGTATATGGTTGTAATCATTTAAGGATAAATACTTACTGAATGACAAATCAAGTGCCAATTTGACTAAATGAAATTGCAATTTAATATGGAAGTCATTAATATTAGATTATCAAAATTAAATTGCTGAGCCTTGTTAAGGGTTTAAAATGAGTGTGTGATTTAAAAGCTCTGCAGAGTTGTGATCACTAGTTTGAGATTACTGAACACATCCAGCTATTGAGTCTTCTGTAGGGCATACTTTGGAGTGAACTGTCTTGGTTCAGTTTCTAGGTTGCCTAGAGCCTAATTGTTCTGATTCATTAGCTGTACAAGACCACATTTGCATTATCTTATCTTTCGAATTTACTGATTTATGTGTATCCCACAAGTGATTATTGTTTCCTTTTACTCAACAGAATGAACTAAGGCTGCACTTTAATTTGTACACTCACCTTGATTTCATATCAGCAAACTCACTATTTTCTCTTAAAAACAAACCCTAATAATTGAAATATATATATATATATATATATATATATATATATATATATATATATATTAGTGACTTTTCTTGTCATGCTACCCAAAGTTTTGTTTAAAAACAGATATGAAGGGGATTGATTTTACTCACAGTGTGAGAAGGTAATGACCATCATGAAGTAAAAAGCATGATGTAATCAATGGTGACAAAAAATACTCTGTAGGGGGGAGGGGCAGAAAGCAGAAAGGAAATTACCAAGAATTGACCTTTTACAGTTATTCCAGGACAATAACCAATAGGAAAGTGGCACTGATAATCAGAGTAGAGTGTCCCTGCTCAGGGAAATGTCTCTAAAATGAATCCTTCAGACAAAACAACAGTATGTTTTCTAGGTAATTCAAAATCCAATTATGTTGACATTGAAGATTAAAATCACATTATATAACAATATAATATAATCATTGGAAATGAATATTTCCATCCGCAGAATGGGTTTAGCTTCTGACATCTTATGAATCTAATGTAATGCCATTGTTATATTTAATGTTTGTGATGCTACTGTTGACTGAAAGACAGGGTTGTAGCTCATTGTAATGATTGATAAAACAGATGTCAAGCCTCTGAAGTTATTATTTAAGAAAGGAATGATTAATGTTAGAGACATTGATATCCTTAATGACTAGGTTAAAATTCAAAAGGTCAATTATCCAAACATTGACATAATTTCCTTATAAGGGCAGGATTTTCTACTATAGACTTGCTAGACCTAGAGCTAAAATTTAGTGTAGTTACATGGATACTTATTTAACCCAGTAAATGCCAACATAATGAAACAACATAAACATTTTAAACTCTACAATCTTGTAAAAGTAGCCAGACCCAACAGGCATAGAGATGGACAGGACAAGTTTAGACCACAGTTAATAAACTATCATACGTGGAGCACAGCAAAGTGGTGCACACTTGGAAAGTTATTATGCAGAATTTGTGACTTATGCTACTCATTCATGTTTCTTTAGGAATCGTTTATATGCCTTTACTTGTAGGAAAAATGCCACTCATGTTACCTAAGAAATATACTAGGAGATGAGAGAATGTCATTTTTTGTTCAATTCACAAGTTAATGATTTAATAAAGAAAGCTGTTGTTTCCTTTTGTGGAGACATCCCAATTAAATCCCTAATTGCATGGTTGTATGTAGAAATATTATTCACCTTTACAGGTCCTTTCAAAAGTCATTTAGTAGAAAACATAACAAATGTCTAATTTGACTGAAAATTAATTTCAAACTAATAAGATGTTTTCTAATAAACAGTATTCCTTTAATATTTTCAAATGTGATACATTTTCTGCTGCTATAATTTAATTGTGAAGTTTTTAATTGTCACCCCTAAATTCTGAGTTGTGATCCATACAGCTATAGTAATTAAACCCTTCATATCTGATAACTCTTGCTGACACTCTGAAAATGAAACCTACAAAATCATTTCTTATGAACCAAATTATTGAATAGAGAATCGTCAAGGAAGTAAACAGTTTCTTGGAGTTGAAATTTGAGTGTGAACTTTACATATACTTTTAAGATTGCAAATAAAAAAATGTTTGGCATGAAAATATGTTTTATACATTCACAGGAAAATTAAGATTTTTCTTACATTGCCACTATCTAGAGAATACTGGCTTTGATCCCTGCAAATCTCAGCTAGCCTTTTAGCACAAGACACCCTACATAGGAAAGTAGGGTGAAATTTCCTACTCCATAGGGACTATTTGCTAATAGAAATGAGAGGCTAATCTTGAAATAATTTATTAGTCAGACAGTGTCTTAGGCATTGTTCTGTTGCATAACAAGGCTTCATGACTCAGGCAACATTTATAAAGAGAAGAATTTAATCGGGTGCTTGCTGATAGTTTCATGAAGGTTAATCTATTACCATCATGGAAGAAACCATGAAGGCAAGCAGGTAGGCACTGGTCTGGATAAATAATTACAGGCAGCAGTGAGAGAGGGGGTGGGAAGGAGAGAGGGAGGAAGGGGAAGGGAGAGAGAGAGAAAGAAAGAGTATAGGAGTCTAGCAGGGGCTTTTGAAACCTCACAGCCTAGCCCTAGAGATACACTTCCTAGAATACCTCCTAATCCCTCCCTGATAGCTCATCTACTGAGGACAAATCATGCAAATTTATAAGATTTTGAGGGCCAGTCTCATTCAAAGCACCACAGATAGTGTTGTGAACATAGTTGAAAGTCTTTGAACCATTAAGCTGATGATATTCTCATCATCAATATAACTTCTTTATGAATCATAAAGTTATGAACCATGTCAGGGTTATGGCCACCATGATAGGTAGGCACTTTACATGCAAAGGTTGGATAAAACACTTAATCAATTACAGAAATGATTGCTATTACCTAGTCTGCTTCAAACATTGTACTGGAAATTTTAGAATTTTTTTAAATAAAAATGACATGGAACCCCAAGAAGAACTGAGATTAGCACACACTGCTCAGTTATGGCTTACTAATTACTCAGACTACAATAAACTGGCTTTTGCTTGATTATGCCAGTCTCTTTGCTCATCAGTTCATAGCTGTGACAGCCCTTTCTATACTAGTCCATTGGGTTTTGCTCAATCGCTAATGTCCTGTACGATATGTGCCCTAAAACACAATATATGATTCATACTCCAACTTTCCTAGTTGTGCCTAGATCACAAGTATTTTATATTATTGAAATAAGTATCAATTCAATAGTAGAAAAAAATTAAAATCAGTATGAATGATGCTATATTCTCCTAAGATGAGCAAAAGAGAAGTGGTGGACAGTTTAAATTCAAATGGCAATTATTACAGAGTAACCAATAGAGTTGATAAATGAGATTTGTCCACAGTGAAAAACTTCCCTTAGGGACTGAAAGTATTACTCCAAGAAAGAAAATCCCTTAGCAAACAAACAAGCAAATGAACAAAGCGAGCACACCTGTGAACCCTGTAATCTCCAGTACAGTGATAAATTGCATGTGTTATTAAATTCACTGAGAAAGTTGCCACTGCTCATTTTAGAGTCAACATTTGTCTCAGAGTACAGTTCGATTCCCCTTATGTATAGACAGTCTGTTCTTCTTAAATATGGGATGGGAGGGAAGCGAGTTGCAAAGTAGCACATGACATCACGCAGTTGGAAACAGCTAGAAGGCAACCATTCCCAACAGATATGAATATTTTAGAACTGATTTATCTATTTACTTTACTTCCAAATTGCAGCTTCCCCTCCTCTCCTCCCAGTATCTCCCTCCATCCCCCTCCCATTCTCCTCAGAGAAGAAGAGATCTCCCATGCAAATGTTATCAAGTTGCAGTAGGACTAGGTGCATCTTCTTATATTGAGGCTAGAGAAAGCACCTCAGTTTGTGGAAAGGGGCTACCCTTGTACCAGCTGTTAGTGTTTTGACACGAAGACAAAATTTCATTTCTGTTATAAATGTGTAGGGGGCCTTGGACTGTTCCATGCATGCTCCTGGGTTAGCAGTTCAGTCTCTGTGAGCCACTATGGGCCCCGGATATTTCATTTTGTAACTATTCTTATGGTCTCCTCGACTCCTCTGGCTTCTTCAATTCTTCCTCCTCCTCTTCCACAAGATTTACCTAATGATTGTCTGCATCTGTTTCCATCAGCTACTAGGGAAAGCCTCTCACAGGAAAGTTATACTAAGTTCCTGTCTGCAAGTATAGGAGAATATAATTAATGATAACAACGGTAGGCTCTCTCTAATATCAAGGGTAGGCTCTCTCTAATGCTATCAGTCTCAAGATTTTTTTTTAAATTAGGTATTTATTTCATTTACATTTCCAATGCTATCCCAAAATTCCCCACATGCTCTCCCCACCCTCTCCCCCAACCACCCACTCCCACTTCTTGGCCCTGGCGTTCCCCTGTACTGAGGCATATAAAGTTTGCACAACCAATGGGCCTCTCTTTCCACTGATGGCCGACTAGGCCATCTTCTGATACATATGCAGCTAGAGACACGAGCTCCGGGGGGTACTGGTTAGTTCATATTTTTGTTCCACCTATAGGGTTGCAGATCCCCCCAGCTCCTTGGGTACTTTCTCTAGCTCCTCCATTGGGGTCCCTGTGATCCATCCAATAGCTGACTATGAGCATCCACTTCTGTGTTTGCTAGACCCCGCAGTCTCAAGTTTTACCAGTTTGTCCACTCACTCAATTTCTGTGTCTTCCTTATTCCTGTTCATCTTGTAGGTATGAAAAATTGTGAGTCAAAGGTTTTGTGGGGCGGTGGCTATACACAGCCTGGTTCCCTGTCCAGCAAAGATCTAGAACCCCAGTGATCTGAAAGGTGGTGTATTCTACCTGTATGGAACAGCAGGTGTTCGGCCAAGCCTCCTGGGTCCCTGGCTCCTGTCCTGTAACTACAGCCTCCCACAACTTCCTCACCCTACCCCCCAGAGAGATATGTGGCCTTCAGTCAAGTAGGAGCAGCTACAAGTCTCCCCATATGCAAATAAGGTTTTTCCAACGCTCTCAGATCGAACCAATGAGAAGTCCATATTGTCAGACCCTTACCCACTGCAAAACTGTATACAAGAATCCTACCTGGAAGGACTAAAGGTGTGTAAGAATTATGCTGTCATCTGAGCCTTCTGTCAAAAGAGCTGTAGCATTTGAGAAGAGATCTGTTCTCCCAAAGAGCCTCCTGAAGCTCTGCTGCTTTCCTCACTGGCTAGCCAGCCTTCAGTCAGCCCAGCCCCACCTGACTCAGTGCAGGGCTCCACGGAGTAAAGGAGTAAGCTGGAAGGCACTGCAGAAACAACAGAGTTGGAGCCAAGGGCTGCAGCAGAAGCAGTGAAAGAGACCTCCGCTCCCTGCCCCCACTCACTTCCATTCACCAGAACTCTCAAACCAGGCTGGGCCAGAGATCTCCATGGAAAGCCTCTGGTATACTGTCCCACAAGGTTTATACGTGGTGTGGTCTCTCCGTCTTTCTATTGGACAGAAAATGTTTCCATTGGATGGTTCCCAGGAGGTACACATTTCAGATTCCATATCATCTATGGCTAGGAGTCTTAGCTAGGGACACCCTCATGGGTTTCAAGAAGTTTTCCTTGTTCTAGATTTCTAGTTCCTTCCAGATATGTCACTATCTCCAGTTCTTTCTCCCTCTGTCCTCCCCATACTTGATCCCTTCAGTCCCCTTCCCACCATCTCTTCAACCTAGTTTTCTCTCTCCATTCCCCTTCTCAGTGGGATTCAATCAATAGTAATGAAAAAAAAAAGTTTAAATTATTTATGTTTAAAAGTTTATCCCACAACAACTTTGCCATGCTTGAATAGGGGTTCTAAGAGAAGGGGTGTCTAAGAACAGAGAAAACATCAACTCAAGCTATTGGTCCACACTGACAACTGTGTTCTGCTCAAGACAGTTTTCCAGACAGCTGTGTCTCTCTCTCTCTCTTCCTGTCCCTCTGCCTCTCCCTCCCCTCTCCCTTTCCTTCTGTCTCCCTCTCTCCCTCTGCCTCTCCCTCTCCTTCTGCCTCTCCCTCTCCTCCTCCCCCCCTAAATATATATATATATATATATATATATATATATATATATATATATATGGATAGCTCATCTCTTGCAGATCTTAAGCCTCGTCTTTTACATATCAATCCAGTCATTTATTCCAGATTCACCTTTGATTATCCTGTGACTCAGCAACTCATGACCCAGTAATTCTTAGTAGACAGTAAGCACACTTTTTTTTTAAACATTGCAAAAGAATACAGAGATCTGACTGCCTTCTAATCACAGATGATAAGCTAGGTAGGTGGGACCCCATCCTGAAATTACCATTTCCACCATGCCTGGACCTGAACTTTCTGTGTCCCAGGCTGACCCTGAACTCAGGAATAAGCCTGCCTTCATATCTCCCTGCCTTTGAACCTGTCTGAGAATCTGGCTCAATAATGCAGCTGCCTTTGCTATGACAATCCTGTGAAGGCCCTCATTGAATTCATACTGGATCCTGCATGTTACATAGTTGAGCAATTATATAGTGTTGAACTGTTTTCATAGTTACACATCCTTAAGGTCTGTACTAAAAGTCCCAGTGTTTATCATTTTGCTGAGACATTAACCACATGTTTACATCTTGAGCTCTTGTTGTTCCAGAGTCTCATGCAGTCATTAACATTAACAGGGGGGATATCCCTTAAAGGAGAAACATAAAAATATGTATACTATTATATAAACAGCAGTATTTGCCAACTGTGGAGGTCCATGCCCTGTTGGTTCTGACACAGTGGCCAGAACTATGTCATTTCACCCTTCCCAAGACCATTTCAGACCTGACACGCCTTCTCCCCTCCCTCTCCCCACACATTCCTTCCATTCTAGACCTGCCATCTTCTGTCAATATCTATCTTGTCTATTATATTTTCTTCCCAAACAGGAACTGTTCCTTTTAGTCCCTTACTCTATAGATACCCTCTATGGTTCTATGGATTATAGCTTGGTTATCATTGACTTAGCAGTTAACACACACATATAAGTGAATATATATATATATTTGTCTTTCTGTGTCTGGGATACCTCACTCCAGATGATATTTTCTAGTTCTATTTATTTGTCTACAATTTTTATGATACCATGGAACTCAGTATCATTTCTTATTAGTTTTGGTGAAGAAGTAAATTGATCCAAAAATTACGTATTGCAAAAAAAAAAAAAAAAAAAAAGATTATTTTGAACTTCTGACATTCAGAGTTGTTCTATCTAAGGCAATAGGTAATTGAAGGGAGACCATGATTCAGACACTGAAACTAAAGCCAAAATGAGATGAGATAATAAACACCAAGCTCAACTGGGCAGTTAGATGTAATGAAGATACAGAGAAGTGACTCTCAAAAGATAGCACTGGAGATATAGAGGAACAGAATAATTAAATGTAACTATTTTGAAATCGCCACATAAGAATATTAATTAACACATTATTAGTGCAATGTGCTACTTTTTTTTTCATTGTCCGCCTGAAGACTGAACCTGTAGCGTTATACTTGGTAGGCAAATGTATCAGCAGGCAGCTGTGCCCTGAGGCACTTTTATTTTTTTCATCTTTCCTGAGCCAAGGTCTTAGCAAATTGCCCAGACAAGCCTTGAATTTATAATCCCCTTGTATTGTCTTGCCAAGTATCCTGCAGCCCTGCTGCACTAAATTCAACTTTACTTTTCTGCTTTTAAGTAGTCGGAAGTACTTCAAATGTTATGACTAAAAAAAAAAAAACAAAAACAAAACAATAACACTTGGAAAGGCTCAGTCAGTGAATGTTGGACATACAAATATAAAGACTGGAGTTTGATCCCTGGGTCCCGAATGAGAAAGCTGAGCGTGGAGATGTTTGTTTGTAATCCTACAGTAGGGGGAGCAGAGGTGTTAGGTTTCTGGACTTTTGGGCAAGTAGTTTAACTTATATGGTGCTTGGTAGTGCTTGTGCAGTAAAATAATATGTCTAAAAAAATGAGGTGTCTGAAGAACTCTATCCCAGATTGCCCTCCAGTCTGCCTATGCACTTACACACTCAGGAGTGTGTAGGGGAGTACACATGCATCCGCACATATACACATTGAGTGAAAGAGGAGGAAAGGTGGAGCCAGGCAACAGAGAGACAAAGGCAGAGATAGAGAAAAATGTTAGGCCAGATATTTGTTTGCTTATATAAAACTCCAGATTTTATTCCCCTCCCAATCCACACTCCAACTGTTCCACATCCCATAACTTCTTCCCATCTGCTATCTTCATTAGGATGTCCCTCCCCCAACCCTCACCCCACCAGACCTCTACAATCCCTGAATCTTCCAGTCTCTTGAGGGTTAGGTGCATCAACTCTGATTGAACACAGACCTGGCAGTCCTCTGCTGTATATGTGTTGGGGGCCTCATATCAGCTGGTGTATGCTGCCTGGTTGATGTTCCAGTATCTGAGAGATTTCCAGGGTCCAGGTTAATTGATACTGCTGGTTCTCCTACAGAGTCGCCCTCCTCCTCAGCTTCTTCTAGCTTTCCCCTAATCCAACCACAGGGGTCAGCAGCTTCTGTCCATTGTTTGGGTGTAAATGTCTGCATCTGACTCTTCTTTTACCCTTGCCTATTTCTCATGGTAGAGAGTCTCACCCTTTCTTGATTCAATACATGAACATGGAACCATGTTTTCTGACTACAATTTAAGAGTTCCTTGATGTACGAATCACTGTATCCCATTTTCCTGTTCTTCATTCAGTGATTAACACTCAGGTATCTCCATACTGAGCTACCATGAACACTACTAAAATAAATACGGAGGCACCAATAAATCTTCAAGTGTTTGATTCCAGTCCAGTTGTCTATAGACAGAAGTGGTTTGTTGGAATTTATGATAATAGCTCTTGTTGATTTGGGAATTTCAATTTTCTGAAATGGCTATACTAACTTATGTTTCCACCTACAGTATACATGTTTGTAATACATCCCTTCACATATTATGAAAAAGTTGTATATTTTTAAAATTTTTGGCAAGTGAATGGAAAGGAAGTACGTGGTGGTAAGTGAAGTGTGCCAGACAATGAAATCCACATACCAACTGCTTTCAATCATATGCAGATTCTGACTTCAGAGAAAGCCAAAGTAGATCTGGTGCCAGTGGCTTAGAGACAGACGGAGTTACAGCAGAAGGAAAGATTTTGATTTTAAAAAAGGCAAGTTTCAGACAGGAAAAATAAGATTTGGTCAGGTGTTATACCCCACATGACCACAGTTAATAGTTGTGTATGATATAATTCAAAGGTACTGAGAGAAGAAGTTCACACATCCTTACCGTTCTTACCACAAAACAAAGGCAAAAATCTGGAGAGATAGTGGTTATTTTTCATCAACTTTATTCAATATTTCATATATAATATATGTATACATATACATACACACACACACACACACACACACACACACACACATATATATATATATATATATATATATATATATATATATAATTTTAACACAAGCATTTACCATGCAAATAAATTATACCTCTATATGCACATATAGGTATATAGAATGAAATATGAAAAAGCACCTTGGAGATAAGAACAAAGAGAAAATTCTGAGAAAATCCTGAAAGTGGTTTCCTTCTAATGAAAAGAATGAAGCATGAGGCAGGATTTTTTTTTTTTTTATCAAAGATGGCAGAATGAGATTTCAGTGTTTATAGACACAATGACACTTTAACACAGAAAATAAAAATAATAACTCAATGAGAAATGCAAAGAAGAAACAAGTAAGGAGACTTATCTTTTGCTATTTAATTAAAATTATAACACTTGCCCCTCCCTTTCTTTCCTCTTACCCCTCACATGCCAGGTTTCCCCAAATTTTTCTGCTTCTTCTAATAATTATTGTCATAAATATTATATATAATATAAATATGCAATATGTTATGAAAATGTATAAATAAAACATACTGACCTTCTTTATTGTTGTCTGCATATATAGCTTTCAAGGGCTGACTACTTGGATTTGGATAGTCAATTGAGTATCGTCTTAGGATAAAACAAATTCTCTTTCTTTCTCTCACTCTCTTAGCAGTTGTTAATTGCTAACGCTTGCAATTCTTTGCCTAGGCATGTGGCTTGTGAGATTTTCCCTATCTAACTTGGGATGTTGGAATACCAAGTGAACTTGGAATTGTTTATGTCATTTTAAACAGCCATATTTTTGAGATTCAATGGTATACAATTCCTATCATAACTAGAAAACGAAATGTTGTATATCAGTGAGCCAGGTCTCAGGAAGCAAATGCACTGCTAAGCTTCTATGTTTAGCACAAAGACATGAGTTCAGATTTCTAGCACCCACATACAAAGTCAGATGTGGTGGCATATTCCCAGAGATAAATAAGCAAAGACAGGTTTATACTGGGTTATCATTCACCAAACAGTCTATCTAAATCAGGGATTTCTCTTTGTGGGAAATCCTGTCTCAAAAATTAAGACAGAAAAAAAATGAAAGCCACCTGATATTAATCTCTGGCCATTATGTACACACATATATGCATACATTGCCACAAATGTGTGTGCACACTTGTATAAATATGTTTAGTCATGTATCCTGTACATGCACATAAAATAATAAATTAATAAAAAATCAAGCAAGAAAAAACAAAAGAGAGAAAGCAAAAAAGGAAGGGAGGAAGAGAGAAAGAAAGGAAGGAAGGAAGGAAGAAAGAAAGAAAGAAAGAAAGGAAGGAAGGAAGGAAGGAAGGAAGGAAGGAAGAAGGAAGGAAGGAAGGAAGGAAGGAAGGAAGGAAGGAAGGAAGGAAGGAAGGGAGGGAGGGAGGGAGGAAAAAGAAAAGAGAAGAGAAAAAAGAAAAGAAAAGAAAAGAAAAGAAAAGAAAAGAAAAGAAAAGAAAAGAAAAGAAAAGAAACAAGACAAGACAAGACAAGACAAGACAAGACAAGACAAGACAAGACAAGACAAGACAAGACAACCAACTTTTGGATGACCAGTTTCTCTCCTGGGTATCATCTATTGCTTCTTGATGACATTCTCGGTAGGTGTAGGCGTCTGTTCTTACAGTTGGCTAATGCTTAATTTAAGCTCACTTTTCAATGGTAGAGATAATCACCCACCTACACAATTCTAAATACAGCTTGCTTTCTTGAGCTGTCCCCTTTAGGTAACTAAGGTAACAGTGGCTGTGACCACTCTCCCACATCCTTTTCTCTTTAAGAGTCAAATGACTCATAATAAAAGCAAGGCCAAGCAATGTGATGCTTGTGTGAAAATGGGTTTCCACTTTCCTGTGTATCCTGAGAGACTTACTGACAACTTTGCACATGACAGTATCCTCTGCTCACGGTCTCTTACAGACCCTACACCAACCATGAGCTATGGAAAACAGCAACAACAAAAACAAACAAACAAACAAAGCCAACATGGCTTGGAATTCATCTTGAATAGGCATTGGAGCAATGCCTGCTGGTGACCTGAAGTTAGCTAATTCTCTCAGTAGATGGCACAGTCGTTTTTCCATTGCACACCCTAATTACCACATTTATATCATCACACTTGGCAACTTGAACTGGAAGACATTTTAAACAGATTTTCTTTTATGCCTTATTTTGGTCTATGGGACCTAGAATCTACTGAATGCAGAATCCTCTGGAGGATAATCTCAGAAACTCCATCTCACACCTGTGAGAACGTCTATGACAGATACCTTGACTCTATTATTGAGTGGGAAGACTGATCTTGTCTGGGGTCATTCTTTGGGTTTGGGTCCTAGCCTGTCTGAAGAAGACAGAGAGAGCTGAGTACACGAATCAGTCACAAGAATCAGTCTACCTCCTCTTTACTGAGGATACTGAACTTTTCTCATTGTTTGGTTTTGTTTCCTTTTTTTTTTTTTTTTTTTTTTTTTTTGATTTTGGCTTAGATTTTGTTTTGATTTATTGTTTTCTTTGTTTGTTTGTTTTGCTTTGTTTTGTTTGGTTTGAGAATTGCTGGCTGTCTTGTAAATTCCTCTGTGGACCAGGCTGGCCTGAAACTCACAGAGATCTACCTGTCTTTAGCTTCTGTCCAATTTCAGGAATTAAAAGCTTATGTCAGCACCCCTGCCTACCTATTCCCATTATGATGGGTGAAACTTTGAATTGTGATTTAAAAAACTAATAAAAATAACAGCATCCTTTGCCTTGAGTTGATTTTGTCAGGGTGTTTTAAAATAGCAAAAGAGGAGTAAGCCATACAGATACTACTAATAGAAAACCTAGAAGTTTCCTGAAGGGGTCTTTGTCATCTTCACAGTCTTATTAGGTCTCAATTTCTTTTTCTTTACTTTTTATTCTTTTACAAAAAGACTCTTTACTGGTCCTTTGTGAATTTCATATCGTCTACCTCAGTGTCACTTATCTCCTGGTCTTCTCATACCTGCTCTTGCAATATCCCCTTCCCCAACAGAGAAAAAAATCATCTTGCAAGCTGTAGTGGGTCACAGTGTGTCCCATAGTATGTCCTTTTTTTCCACACTACTTTGCTTGCAAATGTTCATTGCAATGGCATGTTGATCTGGTATGAGACCTCTGGCTTCAGCTACTCAGGACTCCTTTCAGACAATTTGTTGTTGCCCTGTGTTATGGAGATCCATGTAGTTTTGGATCTTTCCTTTCACACACTCCAGCAGGTCACCAATGAAGTTGACACTGGAGTGAATCAATTCAAATCCCTGGATCTGGGCCTGAGAGGTATCTGAGCTGATCAGACAGCTGGCTCTTCCTTTCTCACACACTTTGAGCTGGCTCACAAGCAATGCCTACAACGAAGGCAGGTTCTACCCTGCTGCCCAGTCAAGGTACAGAGCCCACTGTCCCAAGTGCTGCAGCAGGTGAGAGGCAGGACCAGATCTCCTGCTCTTTTGATCCCAGGTTCCCTACCTGCATAGGTGGTGAGGATCAAGGAGGGAGTGGGGCCAATGCCAGCACACAGGAAGTGAGTAGCAGGACCAGCTCCCCAACTCATATCCTCTGGGCTGGCACATGAGAAATGCGCTAGCCACTCCTCTGAGTACTGTAGCTGGGACAGGCAGGATCAGCTCTAAGACCAGGGCCAGATCACGGGAATGCCCAGATAAGGGGTGGACCCAGTTATGCACACCACGCAGACATCAACACCCAGACTCAGGGATGTCTCCCTGGCCATTAGTAGTAAACAAACCCTTGATGCTGCAGGGCCATGAACCCAGAGTGGATTCCAGTGGCAGCTCAGGCCTGGATCCCACCACAGTCCTGAGTGACATCACCAGCTACTCACATCAGGCTGTTCCTCACTACCTTTGAGTCTTTGGTTCTGCCTCTCTTCATTGTGCATACAACATTCTGTTCCTCTTTCTCTTCATCTCTCCGCCACTTACTTGCTCCTCTTAGTGGCTGCCCAGGTCTCTATTCTGGGGTCTTTGCAAGAGTGTTTTTGTAGTGCCATGCCTAGCTCATGTGTTGACACCAGTTAAAAGTCATCTCATGCATGCTCTGCTCCCCAAGATCTACTCAGTGCAGGTGGGTCATGCTTGGCTAGCTTCCTGTCCTAGGCCTTCATTGCTTCTATTTGACCGTCCTGCAGACATTTGTGGTCAGCTTGTCCCTACTATTTCAAATATGGATCACTAGCACACAGAACCATGCTCAGTTCTTTCAAGGGGTGCTGGAGAGTCATCCTCAGGTCCTCATGCTTGCAGAGTACTTGCTTTTCTGCATTGAACAATTTCTCCAGATTCGTTATATGGAGAGCTAATGAATTCTGCATATCAGGAGATATTGATTTCCCAGTGTATGGGAGACATGTACAACTAAAAAAATTCAAAGACAACAATAGATGTAATTGATCTAAACAAATTTTCTTAGTCTAGGCAGATGATCAACTTAAACTTCAAGATGCCACTGATTTTTGAACTGGTGCTCCCTCCCTTCAGCGCCTCACTGAAGAGTTGTTTCCAGATATATTGCAATGATTATCTGGAAAGGATGAGTAAAATAACTTATACGATTTGGACTTATATAGTTTTAAAATGATACTGTCAGAGATCTTTTAATTCATTGAGGAAAATGACTAGCATTTTAGTCATTGAGGAGTCACAGCTGAAGCTAGTCATCAAAAGTATTTCTAAGCATGCTTTATTCATTTTGATCAAAATGCTTATTGCTTAAAGTATTAGGTCTGTCTGTTATTCATAAAATAAACAAATGGTCTAAATTGGATTTAATTACATATTGCTTTCATACATATTACCTCATTTCTTGTCTCATCATGATTGGTACATTTATATACACTCCAGTACAATTATAACTAATGCATAAAATTAGATACTGAAAAGAAAAAAAAGATGCTAGTTAATACAGATTTGCACAAGTGATTGAGGATTTAATGATTCATAATGACTTGGCAAGTTCAGAAGAACCAATTTAATCAAAAAGTTATTGCTGACATAATTGTGTGCTCAATTAACTTTCATAATATTCTGAAATCTGTTTGCTTTGAATATTCCCAATTTGTTATCTTAACCCATAATAGTTCTAGCAGAACACTTTAGAACATGGAGAAAGATTTTTTCTGTTGATCAGTTCATAATAGGTTTAATTATTTTTATAACATTCAGTTTTGCACATACCGTAACGTTCTACAACCTAATTGTAACTTCTTTTACAGGTTCAATAATTTTGAAAATTGCTTTATTTTTAAATTGAAAATTTGAATATCCAAAAGGTATATTTTAATCTATAATGTGGGGAAGTCAAAATACTGAGTTTAAAAGTTTCAGATGTCTGAATTACATATCATTTAATATAAAATTTTAAAGGACAGTGAGATTTAGAGTTTAAAACAAAGGAAAGAAAATTCAATCCCAGAGCAAAGAAAAAAAATGTAGAATGGAATAGATTTTACAAATAAAGTATCCTTAGTAAGAGAGTTTGAAGAATAACGTGACTAAAATGTCCAAGCTCTTACAATATCTCATTAACAGACACACATGAGAAACTACTCTTGTAAATATTTGAGAAGCTAAATTTAAATCACTCAATATTTGTAAATATAAAAATTAATGACCATATAAAAAGGTGAGAAAATGTAAGTGAAAACCACAAAAGAAATAAGTCACCAGACATGAATGTTCCCCATCCTTACTAAAGATAACAGAAATGTTTTTTACAAAATAAAGGAAGAATTTGAGACTGTCTAAATGAATTAGAATCTATAGACCACAACAAATGTACGTTACTAAAATAGAATAACTTACTTTCAAGTATAAAATAATGCAACTTAATTCTGAAAAAGCCATAAAACTATTCTGAACTCATCATCCATACACCTTCCCCTGGTATCTTATCCAGCAAAGGACCAGTCTGGCAAGATCTTATCAACAAGCAGCTTTGTAGTTAGTATTAAAGTCTACAATAGGGGTGTACTTGTGCCAGTACTGTAACCTACCCAAATATTTATGGCTTGGAAATGCAAAGTTCTAAGAAGAAAACCTACTCATCTCAATATTCTTATTTAATTTGAAGCTAACTCTAAATATTTACTATTATGTCCACAGATAAGAGCAGCTTTCATTAGTCATCAAATGTATTTCATTTTGTAAGAGATGGAGAAGATTATAAAAGTGCACAGCTTCTCAGGATGTGAAAAGTAAGTGTTCATGGGGTAGTCAGCACCAATAGATACATCTGCAAAACAAAACAAAACAAAACAAAACAAAACAAAACAACAACAACAACAACAAAACCCTCCACCTAAAGTTCTAGAAAGATTAAAGGAGAATTATCACAAAGATTAAGAGCCAAAGTACCAGGATTTGTCTGCTAGTGTCTTCTAGAGATGACAAAGGTGCTGTCCCATGAAATATCCACAAAATGGCTACCAACATAATACCTGCATAGTAAAAAAATAATAATAATAAATGTTAACATAGATCATAGAAATCTAAAAAGGCGTCAATAAAGAACCAAAGATAGTCAACTGCATTTGAGAGAGAGGAAGAATTAGTTGCCTTAAAGGGTGTGTTCTCAGAAAAGTTATTCAATTCTAGATTGATCCTTAACTCATCCTTAAACCCATGGATTCACAAGCAATACAAATACTAAATGTTCTCATTAGTATGCACACATGCACATACACACATACACTCACAAGGGCATATATATCATAACTATTGATTAGTAGTAACCAAATAACAGGATTAAATTTTTCAAGACAAAATGAAGAGGAAAGCCATATTACCTAAAAAGTCATTGTATCAATTAGTTTTCTATCACTGTGATGACATACCATGAAAAAATATCTGTCACAATGCGCCATCATCAAAGAAATTCAGGGACAGAACTCAAAGCATTAACCTGGAAGCAGGAACTGAAGTAGAAGCCATGGAGGAAACTTGCTTACTGGCGCTTGCTCCTCATGGCTTTCTTAGCCTACATTCAGCAACACCTGCCAGGTGTGGTAACATGCATGGAATGGCCCTACAGGTATTTACAACTAATTTAAAAAATCTCCCTTTAGACTTCTCTTCAGAAAATATGGACGGAGACATCTTCTTAACAGAGTTATTTGCCAAATAACTCCATGTCATTTTAATTTGAAAAAAAATAAACATATCTAGCACAGCTACATTACAGAAAGAGATAACTATTATTATTTATTTGAGTGATAATAGAACTGAACTGTAGATATCATGAAAGTAAAACAAATAAGGTATTTAAAACTTTTCATGATAAATGTGCTCTAAATGTGTGTGTGTGTGTGCATGTGTGTGTGTGTTTGTGTAAACATAAGATCTTAAAAATGAGGAATATCAATAATTGAATTTATAGTTATAGTGCATAAAATTTCTTAGACCCAAATAAAAGTTATATCTTTATAGCAATACTGCACATCAAAAAATAAACATAAAATGATTAATTGTAAAATTACTATACTAAAGGATACCTAAAAGAAAATTGTGGTAAGAGAAGTAACTTAGTCTGTAAGTTTCTTGACAGGAAGTGTTGGGAATCCAATATTACCTCCCGAACTGAAACCTGATGGTCTAAGCTTAAAATCTCTGCACTGAGGAGGGGAAGAAAAGAGAATCTTTGGAGCTAACTAGCAAGACAGTTTAGCTACCCTCTAAGTCCTAATAGGTTGTCTCAAAACAAAGTGGCCAACTATTGAGAAATGGTACCTATATACACGTGGACACACATATGTACAAATATATATACACACCAAAATATGCATAATCTTAACACCTATATAAGATGGGCAGTGATGGTGAATGCCTTTAATCCCAGCACGTGGGAGGCAGAGATAGGCGGTTTTCTGTGTTCGAGGCCACCCTGGTCTGCAGAGTGAGTTCCAGGACATCCAGGACTACATAGAGAATCCCTGTCTCAAAAAACAAGCAAACAAACAAACAAACAAACACACACACATACACACACATACACCACCTATTTAAAAGAAATTACTTTGTTATTTTAAAAAGTTTGAAATAACTACTAAATATTATATTTTAATGCTAAAATAGAAAATATACTTATCATTTGTCCATTCATCAGGTGATTGATGAGTTAAACTCTGTTGGCATATTTTAAATAATTTATTGCGAAATCATTGCATTATGTTCTCCTCTATTTTCTACATAATTTTAGTGATCTATTTTCCTGGAAATAATATGTTCTTCTGAACATTTTAATATATATGCTACTATCATGTGGAGCTGCTAATGAATGAGTATATATTAGCATAATAAATGTGTATTAACATAATCATTTGCTGGTTCAGTTGTTGATTATGTGGGATGGACAAGAAATCCAAGTTCTAATTGGTAATGAATTATTCTAGGTGGCAGAACAAAACTAAAATAAATATCACATTTAACTGCTTTAATAAAATCAAACCATACAAGGAGAGAACTTGACTTATATTTAGGTAGCTAAAGTCTTCACAAAAAGACACTCAGTTTTGATTGATATCTAACATCTAAATGTGGGAAAGTTGTCAGGAAAAACCCAGAAAGTACTCCAACTGGAAGTGTAAGAATAGACTCATAAGTGTTTTCAGATGGCAAAGGTATATCAGTTGGAAAGTGATGCAGGCATCTCTCTTTCTGTTTATAAACTTGGTGTTCTCAATTACTCCTAAAATCCATAGCCTCTGTACTAGGGCATTGTAATGACTACTGCTATCATCTGAACAAAATTTAGAATTACCTGGAGATGGGTCTCTAGCCATGTCTGTGTCAAATTATTGTGATTATGTTAATTGAGATGGGAAGACCATCTGTAAGTGTAGCCATTCCCTGGCTGTGATCTTAAGTGATGTCACTAAAGAAATGGCACTGAGCATCCCACAATGAATTTGTTGCTTTCTGTTTTTTAAATTGTGTATACACTTTCTAAGTATTACACTAAATCTGTATCCTTTAATCATCTCTGCTGATATGAGAGATTAAGTTCCTAGGGTCTTGTAGATACTAGCAAATGATTTCCTGCCATTTGTAAAATTCAGTAGTTATACAGTGTTTTAGAATCACTTCGTATTCCCTTGATAAAGACCATGAGTGAACCAAGCAGTGTGGGGAGGGAAGGCTTTACTTCAGCATATGGCTGCCTTAAGTTGTACAGGGAGGTTAGGAAGGAACTAAGGCTGGAACGTGAAGGCAGAAACTGAAGAAGGGGTTATTGAAGAAAAGGGCTGCTTTCTGATTTGGTTACTATGGCTTGGTCAAATTTCTTTCACAGGGGTTGCAGCCACCTCCAGTTTGCTGGGCCATCCCATGTCAATCTGTAACAAAATGCCTTCTAGACTTACCTTCTGGGAAATAAGACAAAAACATTCTCACTTAAAGCTGCCTCTTACAAGGTGACTCAAGGTTTTCGAGTTGGCAATTGTCGATCCAAAATATTCATTTAAAAATCAAAATATTTGTTTCTTCCTCCTAACTTCACAAAGCTCAGTGAGCCCTTCACCCTGTATCAGTGCTACCATCTTTCAGTGAACATTCTTCATTTTAGTAGGAAGCTGCATTGCACCACTATCTAGTTTCTACAAATGCTTGAGGTTTATTTTAATTGTCTTTGTTCAAGTAGATATGATAATGTCCATGCTGGCAAGGCTTCTGTTACTTTGTTTTCCACTACTGTAACAAAGTATCTCAAGCAAAGAAATTAATAGGACAAATTTATATTGGCCCATGTGGTTTCACTTTAAGCTTAGTTATCCCCATTGTTGAAGCCTGTTGCAAGGCAGTGTGTTGTGGTCTTGACCTTTTAGCAGACAAAACATTTCCCCTTGCGGCTTCTGAAAACTAAAGGGGAGATATGGAGACTATAGCTCCACAATTGAATATCCCCAAGGGAGTACATGTTTTACTGCCTTCCACTTAAACAAAACTGAAGACTAAGTCCTTGACACTTGTGCCATTGATTCTTTCCAGATTCCCACACATGCTACTATAGACTGTCCTCCACTTAGTAGAATGGAATATTGATAAATTATTTATCTGATGAAATAAATAAAAAGAAATCTTTCCCATTTTCTTTTCCTTTATCCCTTTTCATATAAGTAATGTTCACACTGATATGTCCACCTTCATTTTAACCTCATTTTTAGACAAAGTTCCTGGAGCTAGTGGCTAATTTTAAAACCACAGAATGACAATCACATGACTAAAAATACCAAAATGCTAAGAATGGCAGGAACAAATGACAATGAGAACTAAAGTACCTGAGCAATTTTCTGACATTCTAGACTAGCCCCCAGAGTCCTTCTTAGGTGTCAAAAACATACTGATATGTTTTGAGTCACACATTTTTTGCTTTAGTGTTATTTGAAACTAAAACACTCTTACTGGATTCAATTATGTTCCAGCAGAGTATCACAAAATGCCAAACACTTAGAATGAGATAGAAGAATGTGTTTGATAATTAAGTTTTAAATGGTAATTGTCTCATGCTTCTTAATAATGCTCTTCCCCTCTGTTGCTTCCATTCCTTTTTTAATCTTCTCATGTTTTTATTTAATTGTTTGTATTGGTTTCAAAAATCATTATATATCATCTCCTTTAAGGAAAAACTCATATTTTGAATTATTTATTTCATGGGCATGTAATTTTCATGTTTAGAAGAATTTGCATTTTCCCCTTCTTACCCTCCCCCATACATGCTGCAATATTTGTTTGATTAAATAATTTTATTTATTTGCATTCCAGGAGTTGCCCCCCTTCCTAGTCCCACGTCGAGTTCTTTAGCCCATTCCCCCTGACTTCTGAGAGGGTGCTCCCGCACCTGCCCACCCACCCCCACCTCACTTCCACCTGAATCCCTCTTCCCTGGGTCATCAAGTTTTCACAGGATTAAGTGCAACCTCTTCCACTGAGGCCATGCAAGGCAGTCCTCTGCTACATATGTGCCCGGGGCCACAAACCAGCCCTAGTGTGCTCCTTGGGTTTTTGCTTTGTCTTTGGGAGCTCTGAGGGGTCCAGCTTAGTTGACCTCATTGTTTTTAATCTCCTTCAGCTCCTACAGTTCTACCTCCTAACTCTTTCATATTGGTTCTCGACATGAATCCCATGGTTGGCTGAAAGTATCTGCACCTGTCTCAGTCAGTTACTGGTAGAGCCTCTCAGAGGAAAGTCATATATGTGTTATTATATTAGTAGACCTCTGTCATATGTAAGGTTAGTGAAGATCTCTTCCCAATCTGTGGTTAACATTTTGGCATTAACTGTGTCCTTTCCTTACAAAAGGATTTCAACTGCATCTGTTGATCTTAAAGCCTGAACTATGGTGTTCTATTCAGGAAATTTTCCCCTATGCCAATGATATCGAGGCCCTTTCCCACTTTCTCTCCTATCAAATTCAGTGTATCTGGCTTTATGTTGAGGTTCTTGATCCACTTGGATTTGAGCTTTGAACTAGGAGCTAAATATGGATCAATATAAATTCTTCTACATGCAGAGCACCAGTTAGACCAGCACCATTTGTTGAAGATGCTTTCTTTTTTCCACTGATTGACTTTGGCTTCTTTGTCACAGATTGAGTGTCCACAGGCTTGTGGGCTTATATCCGGGTCTTCTATCCTATTCCATTGATGAATCTGTCTTTCTCTATACCAATATCAGGTGGTTTTTATCACTATAGCTCTGTAGTTCAGTTGAGTTCTGGAATGCTGATTATCCCCGAAGTTCTTTTATTGTTGAGAATTGTTTTTTGCTATCCTGGCCTTTTGATTTTCCATATCAAGTCGAGTTCTTTTCATGTCTGTGAAGAATTGTGTTGGAATTTTGATGGGGATTGCATTGAATCTGTAGATTGCCTGAGGTCTTCTTTGATTTCTTTCTTCGGAGACTTGAAGTAATTGTCCACAGATTTTTCACTTGTTTGGTTATGGCTACAGAAGATATTTTTATATTATTTATGACTGTTTATATATTAAAATAGGGTGTTGTTTCCCTATTTTCTTTCTCATTCAGCTTATCATTTGTATAAAGGAAGTCTACTGATTTGTTTGAGTTAACTTTCTATCGAGCCATTTGGTTGGAATTTTTTGTCAGAACCCCATCTCCCTTGTTTCCATTCTTTTACTCTTGTAAACATATGCTCCGGTGTGATCCTGACCTCACTATTTCCTTCAATCCTTCCTCCCTACCTTCTGCAGGATTTCCAGAGGTTCATCTAATGTTTGGCTGTGGCGCTCTAGATGTGTGCTGCTACATCGCTGAATGATGTTACTTTTGTCTTTTTGTTGATAATTCACCTAGTTTCATGTCCCAAATTACTCTATAGACAGGGCAAACTGTAGGCCCAAGGTTTTGTGGCTGAGTTGGTGTCCCAATTTCCCCACTTGAGGCCTTGCCATTCTCACTATGCAGTCCTGAGATATCTAAAACTAGTAATGTAGACCAGGGTGGCCTTCAACTCATGCAAGTCTAAATGCCTCAGTTGAGTTCAAGCAGTGGGTTACCAAGATCACTTACTCTATTATTTAATATGGAAATTATTGTCACAAAGATTATGAAAATGTATCAGCATGCTCAGTCCAGTAATGCTAGATACTGGAAACATACTACAGACTTTCAAGTCATTAAGAGGTCTTATAGTCCAGCTTTATCACAAGGTTTCCTCTAGCAGAGAGTGACATGGATACATTTCTCTTCACTACCTGAAGAAAATAGTATGTAAAAAGGTAGTTTCTACTAAGCAGTGTAGGATATTGGTCTATTTCACTGATATATGGGGAAATGAGTGTATTTCTTTTCATCTATAATGCAAGACTATGATAACGTACCTGTCCCCAACCTTCCAACTTCCCAACCTTAGGTAGGAGAGAAGGATTGCTAGAGGAGAAAGGAGGCATAGATCTCCTTACACTACTTCCTGTTGATTAGTGCCATTGAGTTCCTTTGGACAAGTCCAGGCTCCATCCTCAGGATACCTCTAACCAACCACCAGCCTCCCATAAGCAAATCAGTAGTAACCTGCCACTGGAACAGCAGCAGATGCAGTAGTAGGAGAAAGAGCAGAAGGAGCAGCAGTGACAGCCCTTGGGGCTCTAGCCCCTTTATACCTTCTCTAGGTTCCCCATAATTCCAAATTTAAACTATCTTCAGCTGATGAAATCATGCTCTTGCCAAAGAGAGGGATAAATCATCGTTAACTGCTTTGGAAAATGTAATGCAACCCCATATCCTACATTTGAGATGAAAACAAAAACATATTTAGACAACATTACCATGTTTTTAAAGACACCAAATTTCTCACTTCAGGTTTTATTTTACCTCCTGGTCCCAAGTGTTGGACCATCATGTTGGGCAAGTCACAGGTGCAGAATCATGAGGAAGCCAGAGACATTGAATTCATAACAGCTCCTGTCTCCTCCACAGTTAAAATTAGTGTTCCTTCATGCCCTCCAAAACTTGATGGTAAGACACTTTTGTTGAAGACTTCCATGTAATTTTGTCAAAAAAACATGGGTAAAATTTAGTTGGAATAGACCTGCAAGTGTCATCCTTACTGGCAAGCTTTCAAAGGTGTGTTGGTGTCCCACTCCTTCCACATGAGACCTTGCTTGGTTATAGAAGATGCTCAGTTCAGGCTCTGTGCCCTCCAGTATTAGGAGTCTTTTTTAGGGCAATTCATGTAGATTGCATGGAGTTTCCATTGCACTGTTTCCCCCTTACCTACAGATGTCCCTAGATTCTAGTTGTTTCTCATATTATTTTCTTTTCTCTTCATAAGACTGTTGTTCTCAACCCCACCTGCCCCCAATGGTGATCCTTGTGTCCCCCTTAACTCCTCCTCGCTCTGTTCGCTCTTTGCATCTGTGGATTGTAGCACCATTATCCTTTACTTTATAGTGAATTTCCACTTATAAGTAAGTACATAACATGGTTGGCTTTCTGGGTCTGGGTAACCTCTCCCTGGATGATTTTTGTTTTTTCTAGTTCAATGCAACACTCCTCCACTACCCGTGGGAGGGCAAACATGTGCAGCCACTTTGAAAAATCAACATGCTGGTTTCTCTGAAAATTGTGAATCCAAAAACCAAGAAAATGGTTTCAAGAAATATGAAAATAAGGAATATTTTTATACAAAACATTTTTGATATTATAATACAAATACAATATTTCTTCCTTCTATTTTTCCAACAAAATCATCATGAAAGATTATCTTTGATGTCTTTAAAAGTCTTGGTCTTCTTTTATATTGAGTGTTACTACATGCATAGATGCATATGTATATACATACATAATCCTTAGAATCACCTGCCCAGTCTGTATAATATCACTCTATTTATGTTTTCAGGACTTTCCATTTGGCATTAGATGACCAATGGCTGAAATATATTTATATTTAAAGAATAATAATATAGTTAGGTTTTGTAGTTAAATTTAAAAAATTAAACTTTCAAATTGATTAATCCTTTTGAAGATTAGTTATTACTTTAGTCAAAGAAAGGGAGAAGAAATAAAAAGGATGAATTGTGCAATCTGAAGGCTAGTCAATCATTAATATAATCCAAAATACTTCTAAATTATTTTGACATACTTCTAAATGCTAGTCTTTCAATGCAGGAAAGTTATGACCGAGCAAAATTGTTAAACTCTTAGCACCCCAGAAGCAGAAGAGGGTAAATATTGTAAATTGCAAGTAAATGGCTTTATACATATGTACATAGAATTAGAGTAGTTTCTACATTATCTGCCTGGGTAACATTTCAGATAATTATTACATTTTATGAACACTAATGTCTTCATCTATATCATAGAGAAATTACTAACATAATATTTTGGGGAACAAACTGAGAGGAAATTATGAAAACTACTGAAAAGAAAACCTTGAGAATGATAGCTATTAATCATGCAACACAACATTTAACAAATAGTAATGTAGTTATTATTGTGAATTTGACAGTGGTAGAAATAAACTGAGATTTCCCAAAGATCTAAGAAGGAGCTGTTTTAATCTCAGATATTTATTTGATGACTCTATAGTTCTGTTGGACAAAGGGAACACATACTGGTACAAATAAGCAAGGATAGCTTGGATATTTTTTTATGGAGACCTTTCTAGGATGCTAGTAACAAAAGATGAAAACCTGTCTGTAATATATTAAGAGTCAAAAAGCAGATGGAATTCATGTATTCACATATAAAGTTATGTGGGATAAAGAAAACCTGGCTCATTGTGGTGGCACATGCCAGTAGGATTTCCTGAAGGAGGCAGAGGCAGAAGCATCATGGGTATGAGGCCATCCTGAGCTACACAAGGCTCTAGAGATGACTCAGCGTTTAAGAGCACTCACTGGTCTTCCAGAGGTCCCAAGTTCAATCGCCAGGAACCTCATGGTGGCTCACAACCATCTGTAGTGGGATCTGATGCTCTCTTCTGGAGTGACTGAGAACAGTGACTGTGTATTTACATGTATAAAATAAGTAAAATCTAAACAAAACAAAACCTGAAACCTTGAAACGAAATACAGACTTCTATGTAGTTCAGAGAGAAGATCCATAAAAGCCAGAATCATACTGTTCTCACTATTATCAGCATGCTTAAAAAAAAAAAAAAAAAAAATTAAGGTGTTGCATATGTAACTATTAGTAATTTACTAGTTATTCATTCAAATTAAATTGTATTCATTTCCTGTTACTGCCATTCTCAAGGCTCATAATATAAGTAACAAAAGCTTATAGCTTTACATTCTGGTTATAGTAAGTCCTGAGTAGATTTCATTGTTCTACAATCAAAGTGTTGGAATTCCTCCTGAGATCCACAGAGAAATAT
Organism: Mus musculus; assembly: GCF_000001635.26. Lineage (NCBI taxonomy): Eukaryota > Metazoa > Chordata > Mammalia > Rodentia > Muridae > Mus > Mus musculus. Next base: position 114,122,449 of record NC_000080.6, on the reverse strand, counting down.
CTGTTTCTTTCTTTACTCTCGAAAGTCGGGTATTTTTTCATGTAGCATCGATGGAACACTGTCTCCCTGTGCCCACAATCTAGTTTATAAATCTATAAGATAGTATAAGACTGACCTGTATAATCAAAGATAATAGCTTTATTTTAAGATTTTTGTGATGAGAAATCATATTTCTATCTCCAAGTTAAATTTCTTCCATGCCAAAAGTGTAGATATCAGACTTCAGGCAAGAAGTAAACATGTCTTGGAGGATATTATTTGGTTTAGAGAGATACAGGATAGTGTGCATACATATTTTGAGAAAATTCTCACAGTAGAAATGACAGCTGTCATAAAATAAAAACCCAATGTGGCAGGGAAAGAGGAATGAAAGGGGAAAGTGCCAGGGAACTCAAGGCTCTCTAAGAAACTTCATTCTTCACACATATATGAAGAACATATACCTCAGAGATCTCCCAAGTATAAGCATATTTAATAATTCCTTCATAATTAAAATCTAAATATTTAAAAAGGCTTTAAAATCAGTGACGCTTAAGAACAATACACTACAATATCACCAATATAACCCAAAGCAATACTAATTAGCAATTTAATAACATGATTCATTTTAAATTTATTTGACAAAATATTCTTTCCCGGTCTTTGACTAATGATTCAGAAATGATTAAAACATATAACGTTGTAGGTTTCAATGGTAAAGCTTTTCACATATTTTGCAGAATTTAAATCAATAGGTTAAAAGCATTGTCTTTACCCAGTGATATTTTCTAATTTATTTTAACTTTTCACTTTATATGATGTATAATTTTAAATTTTAGGGATGAGAACACAGGACTGGGAAGTGCCTATGTTCACTTTTTGTACTATGTACTTTAGCGGCATCATTTAAGCTCCAATTATGCATGAAATTACACTGCATTTTTTGCTAAATGCAAAGAAAGAAATGTTTTCATGATGCATTCTTTTAGTAGTAAACATTTCTAAAACTGTACTGCTGATACAGCTCATCAAAGAAACCACATGAGATGAAATGTATGTGAGGGAAACACTAATTAGGAAGATGCCTTCTCCCAAATACACATGTGAAACTCCCATTAATGTCAATCATAGGGAGAATTTTTTTTCTGCAGAATGCATCCAAGTAAACATGCATAGCTGCCTCTTTCTTTCCAATTAGAAGCACAATATACTTTCTTCTCCAAATCATTAACAAGTTTCCCTACTGCATTTTCTATTGAAAACTGTATTGTAAATAAGAAATATAATTTAAGCTGTTCATATAATATATGATATCTGAGGATATATGTATACAAATATGTATATGTCTTTTAAATATATATGTGCATGTGATATGATATTTAAATATATATGTATATGTGATATACATATGTGTTATATATATATATATATGTGTGTGTGTGTGTCTGTGTGTGTGTGTGTGTGTGTGATGCATATACAGACAGGTGAGAGCCACAGACCTTCTGAGGCGGCGCCATTTTCGGCTCCAGAAAACCAGCCACCTTCCAGATCAGAGCACAGCTGTCTGCCCGGCCCAAGAGGCTTCTGCCTCAGCTTCCACAGTTGCCACCTTGGTTCTGGGACTCCACGGAAAGTAATCTACACAGGTCAGAGTGTGGACTGTGACAGACCAAAGCAACACAGCTTCTGGGAAAGATTCTGTTTTGGGCCTTCATCTTCGGCCAGGAGGAGGTCCAAACACCAGATAACTGTGCACCTTCCCTGAAAGAGGAGAGCTTGCCTGCAGAGACTGCTCTGACCACTGAAACTCAGAGGAGAGAGCTAGTCTCCCAGGTCTGCTGATAGAAGGTAACAAAATCACCAGAGGACCAATCTCTAAACAAAGACAACTATAACAACTAACTCCAGAGATTGCCAGATGGTGAAAGGTAAATGTAAGAATCCTACTAACAGAAACCAGGACCACTGACCATCATCAGAACCCAGCACAAGCACGCCCACTTTGCCCAGTCCAGGGCACCCCAACACACCTGAAAAGATAGACCTAGATTTAAAAGCATATCTCATGATGATGGTAGAGGACATAAAGAAGGACTTTAATAACTCACTTAAAGAAATACAGGAGAACACTGATAAAGAGCTACAAGTCCTTATGGAAAAACAGGAAAACACATCCAAACAGGTGATGGAAATGAACAAAACCATACTAGACCTAAAAAGGGAAGTAGACACAATAAAGAAAACCCAAAGTGAGGCAACGCTGGAGATAGAAACCCAGGAAAGAAATCTGGAACCATAGATGTCAGCATCAGCAACAGAATACAAGAGATGGAAGAGAGAATCTCAGGTGCAGAAGATTCCATAGAGAACATCGGCACAACAATCAAAGAAAATACAAAATGCAAAAGGATCCTAACTCAAAACATCCAGGAAATCCAGGACACAATGAGAAGACCAAACCTACAGATAATAGGAGTGGATGAGAATGAAGATTTTCAACTCAAAGGACGAGCAAACATCTTCAACAAAATTATTGAAGAAAACGTTCCAAATCTAAAGAAAGAGATGCCCATGAACATAAAAGAAGCCTAAGAACTCCAAATAGACTGGACCAGACAAGAAATTCCTCCCGACACATAATAATCAGAACAACAAATGCACTAAATAAAGATAGAATACTAAAAGCAGTGAGGGAAAAAGGTCAAGTAACATATAAAGGCAAGCCTATCAGAATTACACCAGATTTTTCACCAGAGACTATGAAAGCCAGAAGAGCCTGGACACATGTTATATAGACACTAAGAGATCACAAATTCCAGCCCAGGCTACTATACCCAGCCAAACTCTCAATTACCATAGATGGAGAAACCAAAGTATTCCACGACAAAACTAAATTCACCCATTATCTCTCCACGAATCCAGCCCTTCAAAGGATAATAACAGAAAAAAAAAAAAACAAAAACAAAAACAAACAAAAAAAAAAAACACAAATACAAGGACGGGGACCACGCCCTAGAAAAAATAAGAAGGTAATCCCTCAACAAAACTAAAAGAACACAGCCACAAGAACAGAATGCCAACTTTAACAACAAAAATAACAGGAAGCAACAATTACTTTTCCTTAATATCTCTTAATATCAATGGACTCAACTCCCCAATAAAAAGACATAGACTAACAAACTGGCTATACAAACAAGCCCCAACATTTTGCTGCTTACAGGAAACTCATCTCAGAGAAAAAGATAGACACTACCTCAGAATGAAAGGCTGGAAAACAATTTTCCAAGCAAATGGTATGAATAAACAAGCTGGAGTAGCCATTCTAATATGTAACAAAATCGACTTCCAACCCAAAATAATCAAAAAAGACAAGAAGGGGCACTTCATACTCATCAAAGGTAAAATCCTCCAAGAGGAATTCTCAATTCTGAATATCTATGCTCCAAATACAAGGGCAGCCACATTCATTAAAGAAACTTTAGTAAAGCTCAAAGCACACATTGCACCTCACACAATAATAGTGGGAGACTTCAACACACCACTTTCACCAATGGACAGATCATGGAAACAGAAACTAAACAGGGACACAGTGAAACTAACAGAAGTGATGAAACAAATGGACTTAACAGATATCTACAGAACATTTTATCCTAAAACAAAAGGATATACCTTCTTCTCAGAACCTCATGGTACCTTCTCCAAAATTGACCACATAATTGGTCACAATACAAGCCTCAACATATACAAAAATATTGAAATTGTCCCATGTATCCTATCAGATCACCATGGACTAAAGCTGATCTTCAATAACAAAATAAATAATAGAAAGCCAACATTCACGTGGAAAATGAACAACACTCTTCTCAATTATACCTTGGTCAAGGAAGGAATAAAGAAAGAAATTAAGGACTTTTTGGAGTTTAATGAAAATGAAGCCACAACATGCCCAAACTTATGCGACACATTGAAAGCATTTCTAAGAGGAAAACTCATAGCTCTGAGTGCGTCCAAAAAGAAACTAGAGAGAGCACACATTAGCAGCTTGACAACACACCTAAAAGCTCTAGAAGAAAAGGAAGCAAATTCACCCAAGAGGAGTAGAAGGCAGTAAATAATCAAACTCAAGGGTGGAATCAACCAAGTGGAAACAAGAAGAACTATTCAAAGAATCAACCAATCAAGGATCTGGTTCTTTGAGAAAATCAACATGATAGATAAACACTTAGCCAGACTCACTAAAGAGCACAGGGAAAGCATCCTAATTAACAAAATCAGAAATGAAAAGGGAAACATAACAACAGATCCTGAAGAAATCCAAAACACCATCAGATCCTTATACAAAAGGCTATACTCACCAAAACTAGAAAACCTGGATGAAATGGACAAGTTTCTAGACAGATACCAGGTACCAAAGCTAAATCAAGATCAGGTTAATGATCTAAACAGTCCTATATCCCCTAAAGAAATAGAAGCAGGCATTAATAGTCTCCCAACCAAAAAATGCCCAGGACCAGATGGGTTTAGTGCAGAGTTCTATCAGACCTTCAAAGAAGACCTAATTCCAGTTCTTCACAAACTATTCCACAAAATAGAAACGGAAGGTACTCTACCAAACTCATTCTATGAAGCCACAATTACTCTGATACCTAAACCACAAAAAGACCCAAAAAGATAAAGAACTTGAGACCAATTTCCCTTATGAATATCGATGCAAAAATCCTCAATAAAGTTCTTGCTAACCGAATCCAAGAACACATCAAAACAATCATCCACCCTGACCAAGTAGGTTTCATCCCAGGAATGCAGGGATGGTTCAATATATGGAAATCCATCAACGTAATCCATTATATAAACAAATTCAAAGACAAAAACAACATGATCATCTCCTTAGATGCTGAGCAAGCATTTGACAAAATCCAACACCCATTCATGATAAAAGTCTTGGAAAGATCAGGAATTCAAGGCCCATACCTGAACATGATAAAAAAAAAATCTACAGCAAACCAATAGCCAACATCAAAGTAAACGGTGAGAAGCTGGAAGCAATCCCAGTAAAATCAGGGACTAGACAAGGCAGTCCACCTTGCCCTACCTATTCAACAATGTACTTGAAGTTCTAGCCAGAGCAATTAGACAACAAAGGAGATTAAGGGGATACAAATTGGAAAGGAAGAATTCAAAATATCACTTTTTGCAGATGATATGATAGTATATATAAGTGACCCTAAAAATTCCACCAGAGAAATCCTAAGCCTGATAAACAGCTTCAATGAAGTAGCCTGATATAAAATTAACTCAAACAAGTCAATGGCCTTTCTGTACACAAAGGATAAACAGGCTGAGAAAGAAATTAGGGAAACAACGCCCTTCTCAATAGTCACAAATAATATAAAATACCTTGGCGTGACTCTAACTAAGGAAGTGAAAGATCAGTATGATAAGAACTTCAAGTCTCTGAAGAAAGAAATTAAAGAAGATCTCAGAAGATGGAAAGATCTCCCATGCTCATGGATTGGCAGGATCAACATTGTAAAAATGGCTATCTTGCCAAAAGCAATCTACAGATTCAATGCAATCCCCATCAAAATTCCAACTCAATTCTTCAACAAATTAGAAGGAGCAATTTGCAAATTCATCTGGAATAACAAAAAACCTAGGATAGCAAAAAGTCTTCTCAAGGATAAAAGAACCTCTGGTGGAATCACTATGCCTGACCTAAAGCTGTACTACAGAGCAATTGTGATAAAAACTGCATGGTACTGGTATAGTGACAGACAAGTAGACCAATGGACCAGAATTGAAGACCCAGAGATGAACCCACACACCTATGGTCACTTGATCTTTGACAAGGGATCTAAAACCATCCAGTGGAAAAAAGACAGCATTTTCAACAAATGGTGCTGGCACAACTGGTTGTTATCATGTAGAAGAATGTGAATTGATCCATTTCTATCTCCTTGTACTAAGGTCATATCTAAGTGGATTAAGGAACTCCACATAAAACCAGAGACACTGAAACTTATAGAGGAGAAAGTAGGGAAAAGCCTGGAAAACATGGGTACAGGGGAAAAATTCCTGAATAGAACAGCAATGGCTTGTGCTGTAAGATCGAGAATGGATAAATGGGACCTCATAAAATTGCAAAGCTTCTGCAAAGCAAAAGACACAGTCAATAAGACAAAAAGGCCACCAACAGATTGGGAAAGGATCTTTACCTATTCCAAATCGGATAGGGGACTAATATCCAATATATATAAAGAACTCAAGAAGGTAGACTCCAGAAAATCAAATAACCCCATTAAAAAATGGGGCTCAGAGCTGAACAAAGAATTGTCACCTGAGGAATACTGAATGGCTGAGAAGCACCTGAAAAAATGTTCAACATCTTTAATCATCAGGGAAATGCAAATCAAAACAACCCTGAGATTCCACTTCACTCCAGTCAGAATGGCTAAGATAAAAAACTCAGGTGACAGCAGATCCTGGTGAGGATGTGGAGAAAGGGGAACACTCCTCCATTGTTGGTGGGATTGTAAGCTTGTACAACCACTCTGGAAATCAGTCTGGCGGTTCCTCAGAAAATTGGACATAGTACTACTGGAGGATCCCGCAATACCTCTCCTGGGCATATATCCAGAAGATGTTCCAACCGGTAAGAAAGACACATGCTCCACGATGTTCATAGCAGCCTTGTTTATAATAGCCAGAAGCTGGAAAGAACCCAGATGCCCCTCAACAGAGGAATGGATACAGAAAATGTGGTACATTTACACAATGGAATACTACTCAGCTATTAAAAAAATAAATTAATGAAATTCCTAGGCAAATGGATGGACCTGGAGGGCATCATCCTGAGTAAGGTAACCCAATCACAAAGGCACTCGCACAATATGTACTCACTGATAAGTGGATATTAGCCCAGAAACTTAGGATACCCAAGATATAAGATACAACTTGCTAAATGCATGAAATTCAAGATGAAGGAAGACCAAAGTGTGGACACTTTACCCCTTACTAGAAATGGGAACAAAACACCCATTGGAGGAGTTACAGAGACAAAATTTGGAGCTGTGACAAAAAGATGGACCATCTAGTGATTGCCATATGCAGGGTTCCATCCCATAATCAGCTTCCAAACGCTGACACCATTGCACACACTAGTAAAATTCTGCTGAAAAGACCCAGATAAAGCTCTCTCTTGTGAGACTATGCCGGGGCCTAGCAAATACAGAAGTGGACGATCACAGTCAGCTATTGGATGGGTCACACGGCCCCCAATGGAGGAGCTAGAGAAATTACCCAAGGAGCTAAAGGGAACTGCAACCCTATAGGTGGAACAACAATATGAACTAACCAGTACCCCGGAACTCTAGTCTCTAGCTGCATATGTATCAAAAGATGGCCTAGTCGGCTATCAGTGCAAAGAGAGGCCCATTGGACTTGCCAACTTTAAATGCCCCAGTACAGGGGAACGCCAGGGCCAAAAAGGGGGAGTGGGTGGGTAGGGGATTGGGGTTTGGGTATGGGGGACCTTTGGGATTGCATTGAAAATGTAAACGAGGAAAATACCTAAAATAAATAAATAAATAAATAAATAAATAAATAAATAAATAAATGAATAAATAAAAAAATAAATAATTACTTCCAGTAAGCTACATGAGATATATATATATATATATATATATATATATATATATATATATATATATTATGTTACATTCGAAAATACCATAGGATTCACAATACTATCACAAATACTTTAGCCTTGAGGTTGCTTACTATTTCTACTAATCATGTTATTGATGTCCTGAGGTATTAATATCATGATGTTGTGATCACCGTTGGAAGAGATTAACATGATCTTATTGTCTTAGTATTTGCTGTCTAACACTTCTCAGTGTAGCCAATGTACATAGACGTATACTACTTTGAACAACATGACATAAATAAAAAATTATAGCATTACTTTGTCGTTATCTTTTTCAATTCACCAAAGGGTCTTAAAATCTTTATTTTTCTAGAAGACTTTTCCAAGATTGACAATATTACAAAATATAATTGGGTAGACATTTGATTTTATCTATAGCTCATGGAAGGTGGACCTGAGAACAACAGCAGGAACCCTAAAACAAGGCCAGTTGTGAATTTTTGTTTGTTTATTTGTTTCTGAAAAAGAGGGGGGAGCGAATTTGTAGTGTAAACCATCCTGTTTTCTATCACCACTCCCTAGATTCCCCTCTCCTTTCTTTCTCCCCCACCCCCACCTCTACTGTATTCATGCATGACTTTTTCTCTGTCTCTTCTACAGTTTTCACCTCAAAGTTAGGCAGACATTCTAACTATGGGCTATATTCTTAATACCTGTTTTGTTGCTTTCTTAAAAACTGTTCTAATGAAAAGACCTCTTACTTGTATTTGTATATTTAATATCACTATAATAATTTCTCACCAAAAAATGCACAACAGGCCCAAAATAAATCTTTTAGAAGTACCTTTAAAAGACAACTTTATTCCTCTTAATACTTAGTTTATATAAACAGTGAGCGAAAGATCAATGTTACAGAATATTCATGTGGTTATTCTAAACAACAAAAACATGGACATAAGTATCATAAATAGTTTACTTCTTAAACTATGTTTGCAAACATATGGAATTATGTTCCAAAGCTTTGAGAAATAATATAGCAGATATACTCATTCTGATGTTGAAGAGTCAGAAAGAAATATAGTTAAATAACAATAAAGCTTTTATATGTTCCCATTTCTGTACATTTTAAACTATAGCTTAGTCCCTTCAATGGATGATATTGGCTTTCAGCATAAATCATTTCATAGAGAAGAGAAAATAATGTGAGGATCTCTTGTGAACATTAACGTTGGCTTAGAAAAGCTGAACAAGCTACTTATACTCACAAAGAAAACAATTTGGTCTTGTTCCATGTCATGCTGTTTTCCTGTTCTGAATGGCCTCGCACTTGACTTTTCTTGTTCTATTTGTCAGTACTGAACTCAACTGCCTGCAGCCCAGAGTCTGTATGTGATCTGTGATCCACCAGCCTCGGGTTCTGAGCTAGCTGGTACATATGTACCACCAGGCCTGGCTGCTCCTTAACCTCTCTTGAATCATGCCAAACGTCATAGCTAACACTGACGTCTTTGTAGCTAAAGCTACCAGGATAGTAAACTTTAAAATTCACAAATGACACAACAAATTGTGGAACAAAAAGAGAACTGGGTTTTGACAGGAAAATGCATGTAATTCTGTCTTAGAGGCGGAACTGCATTTTATCTTTCCTCTGAAAATCCCTGAGGGATAATACCATTAAGAGCCCCTAGAGATTCTCTGGGGAACAGAGATTCATACTGCCCTTTGATGTTTAGTGAGCATCAGGGATACAGATTCTATGAGTTATCATCCCTACTTGTATTGACATTGCTGTGATGCAGCTGCTTTTGAATCACTCATGCACCTATCCTGAACATTACCTATGTGTCTATTCTATTCTAAAACAAATAAACAACTAGCTGACCAAGACAGACATAAGGAAATCATTTCTTGTTTTGCTGGTAATGTTATATTTGGGGTGAACCAAAGTTGAATATCTCTCTAGGAAAAAAATCACATAATTAACCTATATTCTAGAAGAAAGATTTTACCAAATGTATTCTATACTTTATGTGTATTTCAGTCCCATATAATCTTCACCATACTCAAGATTAGGGCAAACTGTAGTAGGTTTCAAAACATAAATGATAGAAGTTAGAGGCACATGACAATTATAATAATGTTTAAAAAGTACAGAAAACTATCTCAGACTTCAATATGAGCAGAGAACCTTTACAATAATAGTGAATTATCACTTAAGAGTTACAAGACAGGATTTCTGAAGGATTCTTTGGGAAATAGCATATATTAAACAAAATTACCCTTCTATCAGCTTAACGTTATTTGAAATAGATTCACATTTACATCAGATATCATTACTGAAAATACCATTATTAGCTTTGAAGAAAAACTATAATTGGGATCAAAATGAAAATCAAACAAATGAAAAAAAATGAACTTAGGAGTTACTAAGTGTAGATTAAGTATAAGTACGTAGATGATGGGTTAACAGACTTTTGATAATGAGGATTATGTTAAAATGACATTCATGAAAATGATAGGACATAGTGGAACATGTAATGTGAGAAATAAAGCAACAACTCCAAGACACAATCAAAAGGAGCTAAAAGAAGCCGAGATGTGTGACTGATCAGGTTTGCCATTCATCATTACATTGGTGGGATTCAAGGCTGAGCAATATTCATCAAGAAACATCAGTACAAATTCCTGAAACTGAACAGGAAATAAGTCAGTATGTACAAAACCACATCTGGAACCAGAAACATCACAAAACAGGAAACAGGGATCTAATTTTAATATCACAAGATGAAAAAAGCAGCATAGTAGGGAAGAAGACATTTGGATGGCTGGAAAGTATACTGAACTACAACAAATGATGAACTGAGGAATCTCACAAGACAAAAAAAGAAGTCTTGCAAGAAAAATGTACAATAAAAAAAGGAGGAAGGGGAGGCTGTCACCTGGATGTAAATTAAATAAATTAAATAATGGAGAAAAAAAGTAAAAGAAAATGTCTCACTGACCATAATTCTTCACAACAGATTGAGAACTGTTCTAGTGACTAATAAAAGTTTACAGTTGGTAAACAAACAAACAAGAAATAGATATCACCTCTTCTAAAACATGAAGACTATCTCAAGGAACACAAATAATTTCAATAAAACAAAACAGAAGAGAAAGTCTTAGAAAGTCAGTTGGTGGTAGAAGTGGAAAGAAAATACTCTTCTAAAGCAAAAAGCTTGAGTAGATTTTTCTGGCAAAACATAGGCCAAACTCAAATTGTACTTCTAAAATGTGAGCCTCTAAGCACCTTTGAATATTTACAGCTTCACTAGCCTCAAGGAATACAAAAGTCACAACCACAGTGACAGTACCTATTCTGCAACGTAAAACCAAATCCATTCTATATTAATTTCCTATGATGGGCTTTGTCCTGATGTCAAAATTAAATGAATATATTGCAAATCTGCATAGCTCTAAAACAATCTTTTCCTTAAAATCCCAGCATGGCCTTCACAAAAGACCTGCAAACTGGATTGGTAATGTGTAACATACTTGTTACAATGAAGAATGATGTTTTAGGTATGCAAACTCACTTCCCCATCCAAAAATTCAGCCAAGGAATCAAACCAGAAAAATAAGGCTTTTCTAATCATATCAGTAGGTGTAGAAAAATCATTTGCCAAAGCCAAACATGATGATATAATACTATACATACTAAGACTATACAAGGGTCATTTCTTTAGTGTGCTCAAGAACACTTATTAGCAATCCTAAAAATATATCCATAGCTAACTATGAAAGTTTGTACACTTTTCTACAGGAACAATTCAAGGCTGATTGTATCACCCTTAATTAATATTATACTGATAAATAAAGCACAAAACTGAAATAAATACTGTATGAAATAACCCATCTCTTTAGACAAACAGAGAGACTGAGAGAGGAGAAAGAGAGAGAGAGAAAGAGAGAGAGATTCACATAAAGTTTGGTAAATAGTGAGGTTATTATGGGCTTAGAGAAGGGAAAAAAGAATCAAAATATACCATATAAAATGTAATAAAAATACAAAAAGGAACAATTTGTTGCTACTTCTTGATGGCATTGTGAACCTAGGCACTCTAACAGAGTAAAGGATACAAACATTAATGATCTCTTGAAATTAACAAAGAGAATTCAGAATAAAAACATTAGTACATATCAGCAAAATCACTTGGAAAAACAAAAAATATAAAGTTAAAGTTGTAACAAGAAATATGAAATATTTAAGAATTAATTGATGCAGTATATATAGGATCTCTATATGAAAAAGGAATTCACAGATAAAAATTATAAAATATTTATATAAGTCAGTAGATATTTGAGGCTCTATGATGATTCAGTATTTTTGAACTGTGGATTTGTTTTAATTTGGGGATAAAGACCTGTACTGGCTAGTTTTGTGTCAACTTGACACAGCTGGAGTTATCACAGAGAAAGGAGCTTCAGTTGAGGAAATGCCTCCATGAGATCCAACTGTAAGGCATTTTCTCAATTAGTGATCAAGGGGGAAAGGCCCCTTGTGAGTGGGACCATCTCTGGGCTGGTAGTCTTGGTTCTATAAGAGAGCAGGCTGAGCAAGCCAGGGGAAGCAAGCCAGTAAGGAACATCCTTTCATGGCCTCTGCATCAGCTCCTGCTTCCTGACCTGCTTGAGTTCCAGTCCTGACTTCCTTAGTGATGAACAGCAGTGTGGAAGTATAAACTGAATAAACCCTTTCCTCCCCAACTTGCTTCTTGGTCATGTTGTTTGTGCAGGAATAGAAACCCTGACTAAGACAAGACCCATACAACCAATGTTAAAAACAAAATTCCTTTAGATCTAGAATTTTATAAAAATGTTAACTCAAAATGCAGTAGAGATCAAAATATAAAATGACTAATTATAAAAATTATTTAAAACATAAGAAGAGGAACATCATCTTACATGAATCTAATTCCATAATAGTAACATCAGTAGTAGTACTAATAAAAATATTAAAAGTTATTTTAATTACATTTTTATTTTATTAAAATTCAAAGTTTAGTTGTATATTACACTAGTCGAATGGGAAAAATCAAATGTGAAAAATCATTGCAAAAAGCATAATTAATAAAGGACATATATTTCTAACTAAAAAATATGCATAGTACTAAAAATGCAAAGGAAACCCTGTTGTATTCAGCCCCAATTAAGACATACCACAATCCCTGTGCTTAAGGTCAGAGATCATAGCAGAAGAGGGAGTGGAAAGATTGTAAGAACCAGAGACATAGGAAGTTTGCTGTAAAATTCAACAACCAGGATAAGGACAACATTTTTAAATTACATATGTGTGTATGTGTGTGTGTGTGTGTGTGTGTGTGTGTGTGTATACATGTATGTGTATGTATAAATAATATGTATAAATACACATACACATATATTTAAATGTATAAATCACATATTGTAAATATCTTATATATTTAAATTTTCTATGCATATTTAAATTATAAACATTTAAATTATATTGTTTTAATTTGAAAAGATGGATATATTTAAATTTAAAATAACTTTCTAATTAGATATTATTTGCTGTGGATAGCCCTGGGGCTAATATTTGATGTTAATTCCATTCTCCAGTGAGTGGTTGCAAACTAGGAATGAGTTAGCACTCAGGTGATTGCCTGTAAACCTGCTCCCCACCTTAATTTGTGAAATAAAGGACAGCTGTTGATTGGGCAGATATAAGTGAAGGTGGAGTAGAAGGTGAGAAGAAGGAAGAAGGAGAAAATGGAAGTGGGAGAGGACACAGAGGAGGAGGAGGAGGAGGAGGAGGAGGAGGAAGAAGTGAAGCAGATGCACATGGCCTGGAGAAACTGCAAGTTCTAAGGGGTCTCATTGATATGGAAGATGGTAGTGTAGCGGTAGATCTGCCCAATCTAAGTCCACAGCATGTATTCATATGAATTGAGTCATGTTTTCATTGCCTGGGTTTATTTTGGATGGAGAATTACTGCACCAATTATCCAGTATCAACTATATTAGAGGATGGCAGTTTATTATCTTCACAGTAATTCTCCAAACTTAAATCTAGTTCAGAGTTAACTTTCATTATGAAAAGATACTCATCACTGTAGAGAAATTAAATCCAGCAATACAGCCACTGTGGCAAGGGATCACATCCAAAAACCTTCAGGGTCTATGTGATCTGGCAGGAATGAAGACATGCTCTGGATTACTGTGTGATCTGCCTGGAAGGCAGACACATACTTAGTGCCCACTGCCCACTTTTAATTCCTAACAATGAAGGTAAGTAAGGTTTGTTTGTAGAGAAACCAGTTATGCTTGAAAGTAAATGAGCATCCTGAAGACTTAATTATTTATCCAGGACTGAATCAAATCCAAAGGTCAGTAGCATACAATGTTTGTTTGTTTGTTTGTTTAGATTCTTAAGCTATAATTGTGACACGGAGGCTCAACAATGAGCAACAGATTGTGTTTTATAGAAATGTAAATTCACTTCATGAATACTGTTGGAACAAATTAATAACTATGTTGCAGTTAGCAGAAATAATTTGACTGTAGTACAAAGTATGGACAATAATATACAAAATTATTAAGGCTTCTAATGGATATATAAGTTAGAGAAAGCATCTTTTAAATTACTGAATATGAAATATTAAATTTGCAGTTGCATACTGAAAGACAAAGTGTATATATAGAAATACTAGTAATTATTTTTTTTCTCCCAACTGTTGGAGATGTTGACCAGAGTGATGATATGCAGGCCATGTGGATGGTAGAAGGGATAGGGAAATAATGGTCCTTACTTTATAACCTCTGAATGTATAAAAAACAGAGTATACCAGATGGGGAAAGATAGAAACATGTTTTTGCAATATTTCAAGTGGGTCTTCTATTGTAAAATTATTCTGGTGGATTATAACCTGGGCATGTAAGTTGTGCTGTGCTTTGGACTTAATGAGATTGGTCTACAGGGAGATTCTAACTATCTTTATATTATGAAAAATGTTCGTTAGCTAGTAATAGATGAGTTTAGAGACAATTTCTTTTCTGTAAATAGAGAAAAAATCCTAGATACGGTGTTTAAATGCTTCTCCTGATGTTCCAATTTCACAAAAATTACTAAACAATTGTGAAGGAGGATTGGTATATTGCAAACTATAATAATGGATCTTCTTTCAGTGATAACTGCAACATATACCATTACATGTGTAATTGCAGTGATCCTCATCAAAGCACTGAATTACAGGCAACAGATGAAGGACAAAACGTTCATTTCCTAGATGTATAGGGCTCTTTGAGATAAGTAGTCAGATAATTCTAGTTGTTGAGTAATACATCATTTCATAGCAACATTAATATGCACTTTAACAAGGCTCACATTTGTATTCAACTATCTGAAAAGACTAGATAGTTGGCTTAATGAAATTCGTGACATTTATGTCAAGGTTAAAGTTTCATCCTATTTCATATCTCAAGCAGGTGTGTGTTACAGGTCCTTTGTTCCTGCGGCAACAGGAACGACACAGACACCAAGTTGGGTTCACACAGCAACTTTACTTCAGGCTTTTTCTTTTGCAGCTCTCTTGCCCAGCAACTTCTTCTTAAGGCAAGGGCTAAACTACTCCTATTACAACAGCTTCTCTTACTCTACTTCTACTCAAGGCAAGGGCTAAAACTACTCTCTTCACTACTACTGGCTTCTACCTAGGGCAAGGGCTAAAACAAAACTACTCACCACTCGCACCCCCTTCTAGCTCCACCCCACCTCATCCAATCAGAATTCACGCCTGGCAGGCAGCCCAGGCATGCAGCCTCACTGCGCATGCTCGGGCAAGGCAAGGCAAGGCAAGGCAAGGCAAGGCAAGGCAAGGCAGTAAACAAGTGGGTTTCTCGGGGCCTGTGCTCTCACCCGCTTCCCGCAGGTATGAAGTTCAAGAACTATTTTTATTGCTAACGTTGTCTTTAAGTCAATGCAATGTAAGGAAGGCTTTAAGAATATGAAAAACATCAGCCAATAAAAAATAGCCTAATACCAGGTGAACTATTACAGGCTATTGTTAGGTAAATGTTTGTAGGTACTTAAGAAAATGATTCCTGCAAAGAAAAATTATCTCAGTAACATGGAAATTAGTTCATATTGTTTATGCAGCCACCATATCAGTTACACATAAGTCAGGTGTACCTTTTACATGTACACAGCTATGTATAGGTGATCACTGTGCTAATATTTTTGTTGTAAATTTTTTCTATTTTTTATTTAAGTTCATAAATGGTAAGAGATTGATGTATACATCTTATTTTGTACATTTAAACCACGTACACAAGTGCCAAATTATTATGTAAGTTTTGAAATGTATAATAAGGATAATATTCTCTCAGCACTATCACTAACAAATTCTCTGCCCAATTCCAAAGGCAAACATTATTGATTTAATAGGTATAATTTCAGAATGCATGCATTGTTAAAGCGTAGGTACTACTTCTAAACACTTGTTAGATTTCAGGATGCTGTAAATGTGTGTATATATTAACAGGTAGTTGGTAGATTAAGATCAATTATTATTTCAACAACAAACTAATCAACTCCTCAAGGATGAAATAATCATTATCTTCTATTAATGTGGTAAAGGAAGTATTGAGCATTGAGTACAGGCTAGCTCTTATAGCAGCTGAACTAATGATGCAAAATATTGTGAATGAGAAACAATGGAGTTGATTTTAAATTATTTGAAAATATGAAAGATTATTTTTGGAACTTGTTTTTAATCCCTTACAACTTAATGTGTTGATTGGTTTTAAAATTGAACCTTGAGTCTAATTCTTGTATCTATGTGTAACCAAGAAGGAATGGTACACTCTTATATAAGAGATCTAACATAGCACACTTATATATTAATGCTTACAATGTAATTATTAACACTAATTTAGAAAATAGCACATTTACATTCTTAAATAACAGACTGAATTCACAACTCAAAAGTGAAAATGATAGATAATGCTTAGACATTTACAAATGTGTGTGTGTGTGTGTGTGTGTGTGTGTGTGTGTACACACACACACACACACACACACACAAATACACAAATGGTGTGGGTGTGTGTATGAGTGAAGGAGAGAGAAAGACAGAGGCAAGTAGGAATTATGGCATTGTGGTTTTGTAAAGAACAGTGAACAGCTTTGGGTGTTTGACCTTGTCCTCAACTTTTAGACAGAATCTTTCTAGGTATGTCCTGCTGCGTGAACCACAGATCCTGCAATCCTCCTATTACTCTCTTGCATCATGCTAGAATACTAGGGTTGTAAAAAGTTATTGCTACATATGTCTTCTACCAGAGTTTTGAGAGTCCAAACTCAGATCTTAATAGTTTTACAGAAAATGTTTCACCCATTGGATTAACTTAGCAATCTCATAATAGAATTTAGATTGTGGACTTATAACTGTTGTCTTGTTTTGAGTAGTATTAATTTATACAATAAAACACATGTGGGTCTGTTGTGGATAGCGCTGGGGCTAATTATATTTGATAATTCTGTTCTCCTGTGAGTGGATTTGAACAAGGAATGAGTCAGCACTCAGGTGATTTCCTGTAAACCTGTTTCCCACCTTAATTTGTAAAATAAAGGAGACCTGATGATTGGGCAGTTAAAAGGGAAGGTAGAACAGAAGGTAAGGGAGAGAAGAAGGAGAAAATGGAAGAGGGAAAGGACGAAAAGGAGGAGGAGGAGGAGGAGGAGGAGGAGAAGGAGAAGGAGAAGTAGGAAGAAGGAGGAGGAAGGAGGAGGAAGGAGGAAGGAGGAAGGAGGAAGGAGGAAGGAGGAAGGAGGAAGGAGGAAGGGAGAAGGGAGAAGGGAGAAGGGAGAAGGGAGAAGGAAAGAAGGAGAAGAAGAAGAAGAAGAAGAAGAAGAAGAAGAAGAAGAAGAAGAAGAAGAAGAAGAAGAAGAAGAAGAAGAAGAAGAAGAAAAAAAAGTGGAGCAGAAGCACATGGCCTGGAGAAACTGCAAGTTCTAAAGTTCTAAGGGGTCTCATAAATGTGGAAGGTGGTAGTGTAGCAGAAGATCTGCCCAATCTAGATGCACAGCATATATTAATATTGTGTTGTGTTCTTGTTGCCGGGCATATTTGGGCTGGAAATCTACTGCAATAAAATGGTGCCCAATGTATTGATTTGTTTTCAACAATCCTGAAATAAAGGTTCAGAACTAGATAGGGAATATTAACCACTGACTCCAAGTAGAGAGAGAAGTGATAATTGCCTGCTAAGAACAGGTATTAATTAATTGAAGTCTGTGGCTCTAGGTAGAGAGATAGATGGTATAACAGGAAGGCTGCTCTAGGCATATAGCTTAACAATTAAAAACTACCTGCTTCCTATAGGCAGATATTAGTGGAAGCTTGAATTAATTGCTTTTAAGATGGTATAAAGATATATTGCTCTAATAAGTTTTACAGGATACTCATATTCTGTCTAACATGGGATCCAGAGGAATTTTGGGTTTAAATAATAGTTTGACAAGCTGCCTCTTATAAGCAGGTATAGTACTTAAAGATGGGAACTTTCACCTGAGCTTCAGAACTAGATAGAGAATATTAGTCAAGTAGAGAGAGCAATGGGAATTGCCTGCTATGAACAGGTAATTAATTAATAGAAGTCTGTGGCTCTAGGTAGAAAGCATAACAGATAGGTATTATAATAGGTATTAATTACACATCTGTGCGTCCTGGTAGAGAGCAAAACAGATAGATGGCATAACAGGTATGTATTAGTGAAAGTTTGAATTAATTGCTTTAAATATGATATAAAGATATATTGCTGTAATAAGTCTTACGGGATTTGATAGAGGGAGACTCACCGAAAACTAGATCCCAGAGAATCAAAGGAAAAGTTTATCTTGATGATAGTAAAATATTGTTTTGAGGTTTATATATTACAGAATATACAGCCTTGGTGAATTTCATCATCAGACATGCTGAACTGACCTGCCTGAACTCCTGATGTCTTGGTTTTTCATCCAGATCCAGACAGGACACAGACATCAGAGACTAATACAAGAAGGTGTAGCCTTCTTAAAACCAACTAACTCCCCCTTTTCCCTACCCTCTCCCCCGCTTCAAAAATATCTCAACACCCATATTCAGCTAGAAGAAGTTAGTTCCCTAAATTTTGAAGTATGGGGCTTAGACTCAGTCCTTCTATTCCTGTTGTTATAAAAAGATCTGAGATGTTTAAGCCTGTGAGTTAAGGGCCAAATGGGAAATTCATGGCTCTGAGTTTATTATTAGGGTGTTTTCAGTTATTTTAATTAGAAATGGCCGAGAGTAGTTAACAGAGAACAGTCTAGATTACTTCACATAGTTAGTTGTCAAAAACTTGAGAAGTCCACAGAATGTGATGTTTAATGTTAATTATTCACTTGTTGTTGAGACCAGTCTGCTCCTGACAATGTTCCGTGTCTTGGATTCAAAGAAGAAACTGAGCATCTTTGAGTTACTCCAGTTGTGCCAAAACAGCCGCTAGGCACAAATTGCCTCATTTCATCTACATACATAATACTGTCCAAAGAAAGGACACAATTACAGGTTAGTGAAAGGAAATAAAACTGTAATTCATGTAATGTATGTTAAATAGCCCAAAGAGTTGTTTCTGAGCTTTGAAACCTGGGGCTGAGAACATAGCAGAACAGACCAGGACATGCCCGGGCAAGCCCATCGCCTCCCTAGCTCCCACCCCTCTGACCTAAGTTAAATGTTACAGGCTGCTGATGTTTAAATGGACCAATCATGTGAAACCGCGCCAATTCCTCCCCCAGCCCCACTCCTTTTCTATAAAAACCCCTAGCTTCCAAGCCTCGTGGTCGAATCCACTGTCTCCTGTTATGTGAGATACGTTTCGACCCGGAGCTCCGCCATTAAAAAAACCTCTTGTTGTTACATCAAGGTGTTGTGTTCTATTCGTGATTCTTGGGTGCACGCCGAATCAGGAGCTGAGTGGGGGTTTCCCCACTGAGTTCTTTCATTTGGAGGTCCCACCGAGATCTGCGTGACACCCAGGAACCCCGAAGGACCCCTTGGAGGTGCGTTTGTTTGTGTGAGTCTTGTTATGTTGTCTGTTGTCTAAGTGTCTAAGTGTGGCACTGCTGAATTTGTGTCTTAGTTTTTCAGTTCTGAGATTGTGGGTTTGAGCCCCACCTGTGTTACCAGTTCTGGTATTCTGTATTCTGGCAGCTGCCACTGCGGACCATAAGGACCCTAGTGGCTGTGGGAAGACGACGGTCTATTTCCCCACAGGCTGCACCCTTGGAAGACATTCCGAGGGAGACCCTGGAGTGCCCGGGGTACGGAACAGTCAGGAGGACCTGGCTGTTGCCTGGCAGAGTGAAGAAGAGTGAGTGCTCTTCCTGCCAGAGGAGTGGAGCGGAATCCCACTCCATCAGAGGTAGCGTTTGGCTGGTTGTGTAAGTCCAGACGCAGACGAGTGTGCTTGGATGTCTTAGTGTTTTCCGTCTCTGTCATTGTGTTGTGTTTACTCTTATTCTTCACTATGGGACAGACCGTGTCTACTCCTTTATCTTTGACTAAGGACCATTGGACGGACGTTAGGGCTAGAGGACAAAATTTGTCAGTAAAAGTGAAGAAAAAGCCATGGATGACTTTCTGTTCCTCAGAATGGCCTGTTTTTGGAGTAGGTTGGCCAGCAGAAGGAACTTTTTACTTACCCACCATAAGGGCTGTGAAGGCCATTGTTTTTCAGGAAGGGCCAGGGTTGCATCCAGACCAACAACCGTACATCATGGTATGGGAGGACTTGGCATGCTACCCACCCCCGTGGGTTCGCCCATTCCTCCCGCCTCTCCGCCCTGGCACCAAGATTCTAGCCATCCGAGAAAATGGTGAGAAAGAGAAACCGAAACCACCGCTCGGGAGAGATGATGATCGCAGCACACCAGTGACGAAACCCCCCAAGATCTATCCAGAGATTGAAGAACCCCCTGAGTGGCCCGACACCCCTCAACCCCCACCGTATGCTCCCCAGCCCCAACCTTTAGCTCCCTCGGGACCCCTGCCTCAGGCCCCGGCCGGAGGAGGGGGTCCCTCCACAGGAACAAGGAGTCGGCGAGGAGTCACCCCTGAGGGGCCTGCGGATTCAACTGTGGCGCTCCCCCTCAGGGCTATTGGGGCTCCTCCTGCCGATCCAAATAGTCTACAGCCCCTACAGTATTGGCCTTTTTCCTCTTCTGACCTTTATAACTGGAAAGCTAATCACCCCCCTTTTTCAGAAAACCCTGCAGGACTCACTGGGTTGGTTGAATCATTAATGTATTCACACCAGCCGACCTGGGATGACTGCCAGCAGCTTCTGCATACTCTATTCACAACCGAGGAGAGAGAGAGGATTCTCCTCGAGGCTCGGAAAAACGTCCGAGACGAGGCTGGGCGCCCTGTCCAAACTCCAGCTGAGATAGATGAAGGATTTCCGATAACCCGGCCCCGATGGGATTATAATACGGCATCAGGTAGGGAACGACTGTCCAATTATCGCCGGGTCCTAGTGGCGGGTCTCAGAGGTGCTGCCCGGCAGCCCACGAATCTGGCCAAGGTAAGAGAGGTTATGCAGGGAGCGACTGAGCCCCCCTCAGTCTTCCTTGAAAGGCTCATGGAGGCTTATAGGAGATATACCCCATTCGACCCCACGTCTGAGGGTCAAAGGGCCTCAGTAATTATGGCCTTCATTGGCCAGTCAGCTCCTGACATTAGGAAGAAGTTACAGCGAATTGAGGGCTTGCAGGATTACACCATAAGGGATGTAGTTATAGAGGCAGAGAAAGTGTATCATAGGAGAGAAACAGAAGATGAAAAGTTAGAGAGAGAGAAAAGAGAGAAAAGAGAAGAGGAGGATAGGAGAGACAGGAGGCAAGAAAAGGTTTTGACTAGGATCCTGGCCGCAGTAGGAGAAAGAGATAATGGAAGAAGAGGTAGACAGTCAGGGAACCTGGGAGACAAAAGGCAGCAGGGACCAAGGAGACCCAGAGAAGGCGGGCAGCGCCTGGAGAGGAACCAATGCGCGTATTGCAAGGAAATGGGCCACTGGAAGAGCGACTGTCCGAAAAAAAAACAAGAGGTAAAGGTGCTTTCTCTTGGGGAAGATGAAGACTAGGGGAAACGGGGCTCAGCTCCCCTCCCCGAGCCTAGGGTAACTTTAGAAGTGGAGGGGACCCCTGTGGACTTTCTAGTTGACACAGGAGCCGAATTTTCAGTACTCAAAACACCTCTAGGAAAAGTAAAGAAAAATGAAAAAACCTTGGTGATCGGGGCCACGGGACAAAAATCGTATCCATGGACCACATCCCGAGTAGTAGACATAGGGCGAAATCGAGTAACTCATTCGTTTCTAGTCATTCCAGAGTGTCCTATGCCTTTATTGGGGAGAGACTTACTAACCAAGTTAAAAGCACAAACAACTTTCACCTCTCATCGACCGGAGGTTTTCTGGGGAATAAAAGCGCCCCAGACTCTAGAGCTGTCTTTACAACTAGGGGAGGAATATCGACTTTACCAAAATAAAGTAAAGCCCCCTGAGGGATTACAGGACTGGTTGAATCGATACCCTCAGGCGTGGGCAGAGACGGGAGGAGTGGGGATGGCAAAACTGGTCCCCCCTGTGGTGATTGAACTTAAGTCCGGGGCCACCCCTATAGGGGTCCGACAATATCCCATGAGTAGAGAAGCTCAAGAGGGTATACGCCCCCAAATCAACAAACTGCTCCAACAAGGGATTTTGGTCCCATGCAAATCCCCTTGGAACACTCCTCTACTTCCAGTAAAAAAAAACAGGGACCAGGGACTACCGTCCAGTACAGGACCTTAGAGAAGTCAACAAGAGAGTTCAGGACATACACCCCACGGTGCCAAATCCTTATAACCTCCTCAGCACCTTGCCACCTGGTCGGACATGGTACACAGTCCTGGATCTCAAAGACGCTTTTTTCTGTTTGAGGTTACACCCAAACAGCCAGCCCTTGTTCGCTTTCGAATGGCGAGACTCCGAGAGTGGACAAGCCGGACAGCTCACATGGACGAGGCTGCCTCAGGGATTCAAGAACTCGCCCACTTTGTTCGATGAAGCCCTACACCGAGATCTTGCTCTTTTCCGAGCCAATAACCCACAGGTGACTCTTCTGCAATATGTAGATGACCTGCTC
Organism: Mus musculus; assembly: GCF_000001635.26. Classification (NCBI taxonomy): domain Eukaryota; kingdom Metazoa; phylum Chordata; class Mammalia; order Rodentia; family Muridae; genus Mus; species Mus musculus. Next base: position 114,099,617 of record NC_000080.6, on the reverse strand, counting down.
CTAGCTGCAGAAACACGCGAGGACTGTGAAATTGGGACCCAAAACCTCCTGGGCGAGTTAGGTAAGCTGGGGTATCGGGCCTCTGCTAAAAAGGCTCAGTTATGCCAGATAGAAGTGACCTACCTAGGATATGTCTTGAGAGATGGACAACGGTGGCTCACAGAAGCCAGAAAACAAGCTGTTATGCAGATCCCGACCCCAACCACTGCTCGCCAGGTAAGAGAGTTCCTGGGGACCGCCGGGTTTTGCAGACTCTGGATTCCCAGATTTGCCACACTGGCAGCTCCCTTGTATCCACTAACCAAAGAGAAAGGGGAATTCACCTGGACCAGAGAACATCAGCTAGCCTTTGAAACTCTCAAAAAGGCACTGCTGCAGGCTCCGGCATTGGCCCTGCCAGATTTAAACAAACCTTTCACCCTATACATTGATGAAAGAAATGGAGTGGCAAGGGGAGTCCTTACCCAGGTTTTGGGACCATGGAAGCGCCCGGTAGCCTACTTATCAAAAAAACTGGACGCTGTGGCCAGTGGATGGCCCTCCTGCCTGCGAGCGATAGCAGCCACGGCTGTGCTAGTAAAACATGCTGACAAACTGACTATGGGCCAGAATGTTACTATAGTGGCCCCACACTCTCTTGAGAGCATCATCAGGCAACCACCGGACCGCTGGATGACCAACGCCCGAATGACGCACTACCAGAGCCTATTGCTGACAGAGCGAGTAAGTTTTGCACCCCCAGCCATTCTCAACCCCGCCTCCTTACTACCTGAGGCTGACGAGGCCCCTGCACATAACTGTGAAGAAATACTGGTAGAAGAGACTGGAATCCGGCCAGACCTCACAGACCAACCTTGGCCAGGGGTGATGACTTGGTTCACGGACGGAAGCAGCTTTGTGGTAGAAGGTAAGCGGAAGGCTGGGGCTGCAGTAGTGGATGGAAAGGCTGTCATATGGGCCAGCAGTCTGCCGGAGGGTACATCAGCTCAAAAAGCGGAACTAATCGCATCAATTCAAGCCTTAAGGCTGGCAGAAGGAAGGGCTCTTAATGTCTATACCGACAGCCGGTACGCTTTTGCCACGGCTCATGTTCACGGAGCAATATACCGACACCGTGGACTGCTGACGTCTGCCGGCAAAGATATCAAAAATAAAGAAGAAATTCTCAGCTTATTAGAAGCTGTTCATTTGCCCCGTAGGGTGGCAATTATCCATTGCCCAGGACACCAGAAGGGAACTGGGCCCGTTGAAAAGGGAAATCAAATGGCAGACCAAGAAGCTAAAAAAGCAGCCCAAGGGCCAATGACTCTGGTGGTGAGAACCCAACAGCCCGCTGCTGAGGAAATAAATAAAAGAACCCTCACAGAAGAAGAGGGGCGAGATTACTTAGCTAACATACACCATCTGACTCATTTAGGAACTAAAAAATTACTAAAATTGGTTAGTAAGTCCCCCTATTACATTCCTGGATTAAAAGGAATTGTGGAAGAGATAGTAAAAAACTGCCGTGCTTGTGCACTTACCAACGCTGGGTCTAGCAGGCTCCAGGAAGGAAAACGACTGCGAGGAGACAGACCTGGAGCCTACTGGGAAACTGACTTCACTGAGGTGAAACCGGCTAGGTATGGAAATAAATATCTCCTAGTTTTTATAGACACCTTTTCAGGATGGGTCGAAGCGTTCCCCACCAAGAAAGAAACGGCTAATGTAGTGGTCAAGAAGATACTTGAAGAAATCCTTCCCCGCTTTGGGATACCTAAGGTAATGGGGTCAGACAACGGACCTGCCTTCGTCTCCCAGGTAAGTCAGGGATTGGCCAGACAACTGGGGACAAATTGGAAATTACATTGTGCATACAGACCCCAGAGTTCAGGACAGGTAGAAAGGATGAACAGAACGCTAAAGGAGACTCTGACTAAAATAGCCTTAGAATCCGGCGGAAGCGATTGGACAGCCGTTCTCCCTTATGCCTTGTTCAGGGTTCGGAATACACCTGGACCCCTTGGCCTAACTCCATTTGAATTAATGTATGGGGCGCCCCCACCCATTTTTATGACCGTAGGGGATAAGAATCGCCCGGATGTGTCTTTCTCTCCTTCTTCTAGTCTTTTGGCTCGATTAAAAGCTCTCGAAATAGTAAGAAAAGAGGTCTGGGAACAGCTAAAAGAAACCTATGTTGCTGGTGACACACAGGTGCCGCATCAGTTTGAAGTAGGAGACGCAGTCCTGGTGAGGAGACACCGAGCGGGAAACCTAGAACCGAGGTGGAAGGGACCCTACTTGGTGCTACTGGCAACGCCCACCGCGGTCAAAGTGGAAGGAATCCCCACTTGGGTCCACGCATCCCACGTCAAGAGAGCACCCCCTGGAGTCAGCCATGATGAGTGGACTTTGGAGAAGACTACTAATCCTTTTAAGTTGCGCCTGCTTCGTAGGAGCGATCCCAAAAGACTTCAACCCCCACAGTCCTGTTCAACAAACGTGGGAGGTACTCAATGAGGGGGGTAGGACTGTATGGACAATCGCCGAGGTACACCCTCTGTGGACTTGGTAGCCTGATCTTTTCCCTGACATCTGTAAGTTGGCTATAGGAGCCCCTCCTGGATGGGACTGGGAGGGGTACTCTGACATTCAGAGGGCACCTTTAACACCCCCTCCATACGTAGAAAAACATTCGAGAGACCCATGGGGTGGTTGCTCTAACCAAAGGGATAGAAGTATGCTTCGAACCCATCCCTTCTATGTCTGCCCCGGACCCCACCGAAGTCAGTCCCTCAATCCAACGTGTGGAGGTAAGGCTGACTTCTTTTGTAAGAGCTGGGGTTGCGAGACTTCAGGTACAGCCCGCTGGAAGCCCTCCTCGAGCTGGGACTATATTAGAGTAACAGCCAACTATTCCCTAGCGTCTTACGTACCTGGAGGATTTGACCTAGACGAGTGTACTGACTGGTGCCATCCGCTCCGTGTCACCTTCACTGAACCAGGGAAGAGAGCTCTGGGATGGACAAAAGGGTATACCTGGGGTCTTAGGATTTACAAGGAAAGATATGATGAGGGATTATTGTTCACTATCAGATTAAAAATAGAGACCCCCTACAATCCTTTAGGTCCCCCAACCAAGTTCACACCCCTCACCCATACAATTACTCAGCCTACTCCAGTGATTGCGGACCCCCTTAATATGGCCGCTATCACCCAACCTCCCACTCCTCAGGTACCTCTAACTATTACCCCCGAGATTCCTTCAAGACAGAGGATGTTTAACCTAGTGAGAGGAGCCTTTTATGCCCTTAACAGAACTGATCCTAGCGCTACTGAGGACTGCTGGCTATGCCTGTCCTTGGGTCCGCCTTATTATGAAGGAATCGCCTTCAATGGAGATTTCAACAGAACCAGCAGCCATACTTCCTGCTCTTGGGGTACAGGACAAAAACTGACCCTGACTGAAGTATCCGCGAGGAATCCAGGTCTCTGTATAGGTACCCCACCTTCCACTCACAAACACCTATGCGGACAAATACAGTCCGTGTCCAGAACGGAAGCTAATTACTATCTTGTACCTTCCCCGGTTGGATGGTGGGCTTGCAATACAGGACTTACTCCCTGTGTATCAACTAAGGTTTTTAATTCATCTCATGATTTTTGTGTCATGATCCAGCTGTTACCCCGCGTATATTATCACCCTGCATCCAGTTTAGAAGAAAGCTATGCTGGCCGGCGGTCAAAAAGAGAACCAATTACTTTAACCCTGGCTGCATTCATGGGAATAGGTATGGCAGTAGGAGTGGGGACGGGAGTGTCAGCTTTGATAGAAGGAAGACAGGGAATTCAGTCTTTGAGGGATGCTGTCAATGAAGACCTAGCGGCAATAGAGAAGTCCATTGACGCTTTAGAAAAATCTTTGACCTCCCTGTCTGAGGTAGTTTTACAGAACAGGAGAGGTCTTGATTTGTTGTTCCTAAAGGAAGGAGGACTGTGTGCTGCCCTTAAAGAAGAGTGCTGCTTCTATGCAGATCATACAGGAATAGTTAGAGACTCTATGCAGAAACTGAGAGAAAGATTAGAGCGAAGGAAACGGGAACGGGATGTTCAACGGGGGTGGTTTGAGTCGTGGTTTGAATCACGACCATCTTGGATAACTTCTTTAATTTCCGCTGTAGCCGGACCAATCCTTATGATATGCTTAGCTTTAGTTTTCGGCCCTTGTATAATAAATAGAGGAATGGCTTTCATCCAGAGTAAAATTGATACAGTAAAACTCATGGTTCTTCAAAGGCAATATCAACCTATAGTTCAGGTAGATGAAGAGTTAGGGGACACCAATCTCTAAAATTCTATGATTAGAATTAGTCTAAACAGAAGAAGAGGGGAATGAAAGGAAATAAAACTGTAATTCATGTAATGTATGTTAAATAGCCCAAAGAGTTGTTTCTGAGCTTTGAAACCTGGGGCTGAGAACATAGCAGAACAGACCAGGACATGCCCGGGCAAGCCCATCGCCTCCCTAGCTCCCACCCCTCTGACCTAAGTTAAATGTTACAGGCTGCTGATGTTTAAATGGACCAATCATGTGAAACCGTGCCAATTCCTCCCCCAGCCCCACTCCTTTTCTATAAAAACCCCTAGCTTCCAAGCCTCGTGGTCGAATCCACTGTCTCCTGTTATGTGAGATACGTTTCGACCCGGAGCTCCGCCATTAAAAAACCTCTTGTTGTTACATCAAGGTGTTGTGTTCTATTCGTGATTCTTGGGTGCACGCCGAATCGGGAGCTGAGTGGGGGTTTCCCCACTGAGTTCTTTCATTAGGACAGCTTGATTTCTGCTGAGACAGAGTAGGCTAGTCCTTAATATTCCTGTTTCTCTAAGTCTGTCAGATGACCCTGGCTAGGAGGCTGAAAACCAATGCTGCAAAATGTTGAAGTAAGGGATTATCTAGGTGATTGGTGGTCTCTATGGATTGGCTAAGTTTTGGAAGCTATTTTAGGCTTCCTATATATTTTCAGCTAATATCAGTTGTTCTTGGATTTCTGATGGAGTTGGAAAACTACTAGTCTCTTAGCCAACCCAGGCTTTTTATTTTGAGAGGATTGTTTTCAGATGCCAAGACATAGCCAGATGTGGAATTATAATTCTTTTAAGTAAAGATAGATGGCAGAGGTTCTGCTTAATTAGCAAACATCTACTTGGTATTAGGTCTCTTGTATTTTAAAAATTACAAAAATAGTAATAGTTATGTTCAACTATATCTGATATTTTAATTGGACAGAAAGGGGAAATGTTGTGGATAGCCCTGGGGCTAATTATATTTAATGTTAATTCCATTCTCCTGTGAGTGGCTGCAAACAAGGAATGAGTCAGCACTCAGGTAATTTCCAGTAAACCTGCTTCTCACCTTCATTTGTAAAATAAAGGAGAGCTGGTGATTGGGCAGATAAAAGGGAAGGCAGAGCAGAAGGTGGAGGAGAGAAGAGGGGAAAATGGAAGAGGGAGAGGACTCAGAGGAGGAGGAAGAAGAAGAAACGCAGAGCAGAAGCACATGGCCTGGAGAAACCGCAAGTTCTAAGGGTTCTCATAGATGTGCAATATGGTAGTGTAGCGGTAGATCTGCCCAATCTAGGCACACAGCATGTAATCATATTAACTGTGTTGTGTTTTCATTGCTGGGGCATATTTGGGTTGTATATTTACGGCAACATGGGTCTATTCTTTTTTGTTTTCCTTTTTAATATTATATGACCAAACTTTGAACAAGTTATTACTGTTTTTTTTTTCCTCACAGGTATCAACTCTGGCTTTTTTCACCAAGTTCGTTATTTAATAGTCTATATGTATAATTTATGCTATTATTTGTATCTGATTAAGAGAATAACTACATACTCAGTTATACTGTTTTATTATATGTGATTCTTAATGATTTTTTAATGTAAAATTGTTATTCTTGACCATTGTTTATAATGGAGCCCAAACATTAAAATGATCTCCAAGAACATGCTGTTGAAACAGAGGAATAAATGTACAGAATCTCAGAATACCCAAGATACAATTCATAGACCATGTGAAGCTCAAGAAGGAAGGCCAATTTGTGGATACTTTGGTCTTTCCTAGAAGGGGGAAACAAAATACCCATGGGAGTAGATACAGAGGCAAAGTGTGGAGCAGAGAATAAAGGAAAGTCCATCCAGAGACTGTCCCAACCCATTCCATATAGAGTCACCAAACACAGACACTAATGTGGATGCCAACAAGTGCTTGCTGACAGGAGCCTGGTATAGCTGTCTCCTGAGAGGCTCTGCCAGTGCTTGATAAATACAGAGGTGGATTCTCTCAGTCAAACATTGGACTGAGCAAAGGGTCCCCAATGGCAGAGCAAGAGAAAGGACCCAAGGAGCTCAAGGGGTTTGCAGCTCCATAGGAGGAACAACAATATGATTCAACCAGTTCCCTCAGAATTCCCAAGGACTAATCCACCAACCAAAGATTATACATGGAGAGACACATGGCTCCAGCCACATACATAGCAAAGGATGGCCTTTCAGTCATCAATGGGAGGAGAGGCCCTTGGCCCTGTAAAGGCTCCATGCCACAGTGTAGGAGAATCCCAGGACCAGGAATCAGGAGTGGGTGGGTTGGTGAGCAGGGAGAGTGGGGAGAGGATAGGGGCTTTTCGGGGGGGGGGAACCGGGAAAGAGAATAACATTTGAAATGTAAATAAATTATCTTCTTATTGAGCTTCATATGGTCTCTGAATTGTATCCTTGTTATAAGACCGAAGTGTGGGTGCTTCAATCCTCCTTAGAAGGAGAAGAATATACAGTAGCAAATATGGAGATAAAATGTAGAGCAGAGACTAAAGGAAAGGACACCCAGATACTGTCCCACCTGGCGATTCATACCATATATAGTTACCAAATCCAGACATGATTGTGGATGCCAAGAAGTGAATACTGAAAGGAGCCTGATATGGGTGTCTATGAGAGATCCTGCCAGAGCCTTACAAATGTAGAGGCAGATGTTAGCAGCCAGCCATTGGACTGCACACAGGGTCCCTAATAGAGGAGTTAGAGAAAGGACTGAACGAGTTAAAGGGGTTTGCAAACCCATAGGAAGAACAACAATATCAATCAACCAGACCCCCCAGAACTCCCAGGGACTAAGCCATCAACAAAGGAGTACACATGGCTCCAGCTGTATATGTAGCAGAGGATGGCCTTGTCATGCGTCAATGGATGCTGAGGTCCTTAGTCCTATGAAGGCTTGATAGATGCCCCAGTGTAGGGTTTCAAGGGCAGAGAAGGGGGAGTGGAAGGGTGAGTGGAGGAACACCCTCACAGAAGCAAGGTGGAGAAAGGATGTGATAGTATGTTCAGGAGAGAGGGAAACCTGGACAGGGGGAACATTTGAAATGTAAATAAAGAACCAATCCAATAGAAAAAAAGAAAATATCTAACAACAATAGAAAACAATAATAACAATAATAATAAAAAGCAAGCAGAAAGCAGCCAGCTAACACAGCAATCAAATGTTAGTATTCTTCTCTCAATGAGTAAAGCATACGCCAGACTTTTTCCTTCTACTGGAAGTTTTAATGGAGCTTCTAGGCCAATGTAGTAAATATCAAAAAACATTGTGTAGTTTGAAAGAAATATAAACTTTATTTTAAGTAATGCATTTTTAGTTAGAAGAGTCTGAAATAAAACTCTGTAGTCATACGCCCTAACCACAGATACACACTGCAATTACATTTAAGAATATAGTAACATTGCAAAAATATCCATATTAGCTGGATGTAAAACTCACCATTTTTTAAGAAGGTGATTATAAAATTATTCTATGAATTCAAAACATTTTCAGTAAGAATTCTGGCAGAATTTCTCTATATTTGTTCAATTTGTGATAAATGTATAATCACATGATCAGTGTCTCAGATATTTCAAACCAAGCAGTAAGATTTCTTTAAGTGATATTCAAACTGAAGAGGAAGCAAAATAACAACATATGCAGTATTGTTGCAGAATAGGCAGAGCACACAGTCTAATGGAATTGAGAGTTCAAGTACATTTATCAGTAATTTGGCTTTTTATGATGACGCAGGATAATTTTAAGCCAAAATACAGGCATTTTATTCTACAGATATTTCTTGGATAGCTAGATATCCAGTCATGTAAAGAAAAGAAATAGACTTATTTCACATCATATGTGATAAATTACTCAAAATAGACTCAATATATAAAAGTCCAAACGTTAAAAATGTTTGGGAAGAGATGCTCTAAAATCTTTATCACAAGGATTCTTCAAAGAGAATTAAAATCCCAATCCAGAATACAAGCAATATGAATTTTCCTTGTTCAAAATTCATATCTTTTGGGCTACATAAAAGCACCATTAAGAAAGTCAAAGTTTAAACACATGAAATAGGATCACATATTTCAGTGTAGGAGTTTGATAAAGACCTTTTATTAACAGCATATGTAAAACTTGTATAATTTGAGAATAACAAGATGACACAGTTATTGAAAAAAGTGTGTAGACTTCTATGAGGAAGATACTTAAAGGGCTAATAAGCATGTGCAGAGACACTCATTATCATTAATCACCATGAAAATCCAAACTTATTTTATAATATGCCACCCTGGATAAATGTAATAAAATAGAATCAAATGACAGAATTACAAATACTGATAGTGATATAGATAAGTAAAAACATTAATATATTCATGGTATAAAAAATGACAGGTATAGAAATTTGGAAATTTACCTGGTTCTTACAATGTTAAGGATTTAATCAGGGTTGTGGCAATTTTACTACTTGGGATATTTCCAAATAGATAAAAACATTTGCAAAGAAATATGCCCACAATAGACAAAAGCTAGACAGGATGTAAATATACTCTTTTCATTGCACACACACTGCATCATATCTATGTGTAGCTTTTCATTGAGCAAGGGATTATACACCAAAGAACACTTCAGTACAAGCACTGCTAAGACAATATGCCAACGTAGAGGGAAATGGATGTTGAATACAGCATACACACACACACACACACACACACACACACACATACACAGAGAAAGAGATAAAGAGTGTGTAAGAGAAGGAGAGAGAGAGAGACAAAGACATAAGAAAGGGAGGAGAGAGAGAGAGAGAGAGAGAGAGAGAGAGAGAGAGAGAGAGAGAGAGAGAGAGAGGAGAGAGAATCATTTTCAAACAGCTGTTATGCACAATTGCTGATTTTGACTAAAATTTTGGGAAAATGTCTGTGTGCCTTCAGTGATTTTTATATCCATGCAGTGCTCAGTAGCTGCTAAAGAATTCACTGTGAGAGAGGATTCTGAACTTTAGACTATCTTTGGCCTGTGGAGGTGATCTGACATTTCACTAACTGACCTAAGGTTTTATCAACACTAATTGATGCCAAGGAACTAATGATCACAATATCTGAAGGACTTTTCACTTTCTGTTATGGATTTACTTATGTCTCCTCAAAATTCATATGCTGAAGCACTATCCTGCACTTAGAATTGAGATCCTCTTAATTAATTATTAAATTAGAAGAATTTATACATGTGCAGATCTTTACTGCTGTTAGAATTGCCATTATAGCTTTTTTATAAAGAGGAAGAGACAACAGGTGCAGAAATGCACAGTCCCTCTGAACAAAAGGGAATGGTGCCTGTCTACAATTCAGAAATGGACGTTAGTGAAAGTTAACCTGATAGTACTAGGATCCTAGACCCCTTCCCTTCCCTTCCCTTCCCTTCCCTTCCCTTCCCTTCCCTTCCCTTCCCTTCCCTTCCCTTCCCTTCCCTTCCCTTCCCTTCCCTTCCCTTCCCTTCCCTTCTTTTCTTTCTCTTCTTTTCTATCTCTTCTCTTCTCTTCTCTTCTCTTCTCTTCTCTTCTCTTCTCTTCTCTTCTCTTCTCTTCTCTTCTCTTCTTCTCCCCCCCCCCTCCTATCCTCCTTTCCATTCCATTCTGGTCTGTTCAATTCTATTCTGTTCCCTTCCCTTCCCCTCCTTTTTCTTCTCTCTTTTTCTTTTAGAATTTTTTTTGTTGAAATTTGATTATTTGAATACAAATATTCTGATATGGTTTTCCATTCTTAAGCTTTTCCCAGATCACTTTTACAACTCACTGACCTGACTCCATACTCCCTTTCTTCCTCACATTATTTTCCTGTTACTGATAATAGATCCCCCCTCAGATAATATAACTTGATTACAATTTTCCCTTATTCTACTCCTCCCAGTTACTTTCTACCTCCCTTCCCATTTGGATCCACTACTTACTGCCTTTCATTAGAAAGCAAAAAGCTTCTAAGGAGTGATAATGAAATAGGATAAACAAAGCAAGCAAACAAATGGTAGCACATTGGAAGTAAATTAATCAGAACCACCATCAGATGGAACAGAGCCCAGGAGAAGGCATAAGAAATATTTACCCACCTGTTCACACACTCAGGAATTTTATAAAACCACTAAACAGGAAGCTGTGATATACTAACAAAGGACAATCATTCTGTTTCCTGTTCTGCAGGGTCCCTTATGTCCCTGGGTAAGAGATTTAAGGGACATATCCTACGGAGGAGTTTCAAGGTTTCTCATTCTTTGCATAATGTCTCTCTGTGGATTTTTTTCACTTTTCATCTACTGCAAGAGGAAGTTTCTCTGGTGATGGCCGAACAAGACACTAATCTACAACAGAATGTTTTGGGAGTCATTTTATTGCTATGTTTTACGGTTATTGTTTGTTTTGTTATTAGACCCCATATCTCTAAGCTGTCAGTTCTCTGGTTCTTTCACACAAGTAGTTTCAGGTATGGGTTACATTTCATGGAATTCGTTTTTGGTTGTTCTCTCCCACCTTTACCCTAGCATATCATTCACACAGGATACCACTTTAGATCAAAGGGTTTGAGTTTGCCTTGTGTTCACATTTCTCTTTTTGTAGTATAAAGAATAACTTCCTATACTTAATATGCTATAATATTATAGTCATAGGGCAAAAGGTCTATCTATGAAGGAACCAGTTGCACTTTGCCATCATCTGTAAGTTAAGTATGTGATGGCATCACTAATGGGGCCTTGATGTCAACTTGTGGAGTGCAATCTATTGTCTGGCCGGAATCCCCCCAAAATTAAAGATCTTCCCAAAACTATTAACTTTTTCTCCACAAACTGACTCTGATTTTTCTAGAAGTATGAGAGAATAAATTTAAGCCCCTGGTCTCTGTAAATTTGTAACTGTAAACAGAGCAAAACAATGTATTTCTTAATTTTAACTTGACACATTCTTAATTATATCTGTAGAGCAGGGATAAATTGACTTCTAAGATAATCTAAATGCATAATTTGGAACTCCTGTTGACCTGCAATTATTAACATAATAGTTACACCTAATATTTATCTTTCAACTGATTAACTAAAGCATTCTAATTACACTTCTAATGCTATTGCTAGGCAGAGTATTTTCAAAAGTTTTGTTTAATTATCATTACTCCCTCTGTCCCTATCCTACCCAGGAGGAAAGGCTTCTGACTACAGTGTTGTTTCAAAGTATTTGGAAATTTTTTAATAATTTTATCTAAATAATTTTAAATTTAAAGGGTGTAAACATTGTAACAAAATAGTGTTCTTATATGGTTTTTTGACAATTAGTATATATAAAGATTTCTTTTAAAATGTTTTACAAAATATACATCACATTTATCATCCTATACAAGATTTTGTGATTTTTCTGATACTTTCTGTAAATTTGCTCACTCCCTATTTCTTAATTGGTTAAAATAATATGGTTCATGGTGATAATACTTATGAGTACTGAGTACAAAGGAGAGAGCTGGACAACTTTGCAACAATGAGTAGCAAAGAGGGACATTTAAGCTGACACATTCCCTGTTTGCTGGCGAGCTTGCTGCCTAATATTCCTCCTCTGCACACCTACAAGATGCTATGAAAAGTCCCTTTCTCTAAGATGTGCTCTTCAGGCGGGTTACCTTCTGATGATGTTCAGTAGAAGGGATAGAGGGACAGCTAAACAACTCCCATTCATGACAATTGTGAAGGAATTGAAAGTCACCCTTTGGATCAACTTTGACTCATGCATACACCCTTGACTCTCTCTGGAACAGGGTGTCTTTTTTAAAAAAGGAATGTTTAACAGTGTTGTCCAGTTAATACATATAACGAGCTTTGTCCTGCTCACTTCCTTTTGCTCTCATGTTGCTCCCGTACATTTTCCTGTGGAAACATTTCTTTCTGAGTCCCTTCCTACATTCATGTCTTCTTTGTATTTGTGATCCACTGAGTTTAAATCCCAGTGCAAATAAAATTTGCTGGAACAGGTTGCTCAAAACTATTTAAAATTTCATGTGCTCCAAGCAGTAATACAAGCCACATAGCCAGGTAGCTTTCCCTGCCCACAGCCCTCATCCTCAGCCCATTTACTACAGATATTCAGTATTAATATTTATATTACAGCACCTAATTCTCAGGAAAACAGTTGTGAAGAGGCCTAACTATGCCTGATGCTTCTCATTCTTGCATCTGCAAACACTTCCTTACTGGGCAGGCTGGTTAGTGCACTCGTCACTGAGAAAGAGTAACCGACAAGAAACCATTTTAGAGAGACTGGATTTATATTGACAACAGTCCAGGGGGTTCCAGTCTATTATGGTAGGGGAAGCATGGTAGAAGCTCCACAAGATTGGGGCAGCTGGGGCAGCTGGTTACATAGTGTCTTCAGTCAGAAGAGGATTATACACAGAAAGTGGATCTGGGCTTTAAGCTCCTACTGGAGTGAGGCTGTATTTCCTAAGAGTTCTATAACTGTCCAAAACAGCCTTCTCACTACCTGAGGAACCAAGTGACCAAACAGAGGTGGGCATTCAGAATCAAAATGCAAAGCCTGGAATCCCCTGCTGCCCTCAAAAGCAAGTAAGTAAATTCTCCTTTCTGTAAATTTAACTATTAACCCAAACTTCCCAGAGATGTTTATTATATATAATTCTATAAGCTTCAAATCTCTTAAATTATCCTTTTTTTTTCTTTTATCAACAAAATAGCTACTTCTAAGGTCACAAATAGTATTAAAGTTGACAATTTGAATGTGAATTCCATGTTCATTATTTTTTTTTTCAAGAAACAGTAGTCGGTATACTTGCTCACCCTGAGTTTGAAGAACTTTTCTTTTTGACTTTTTTTCAGGAACACATTCAAGTGGTTTTTGCTTGAAGTTATGAGTCCTTGTTTTTGGATTCCTTTCATGGTTCTTCAAAATGTTCTTTCCTGAACGTTGGAGTGCCTTAGGCTCCATCTGAGATTTTAGATATATATAAAACCTTTTCCTCAGTGAACATCCAATTTCATGAATGAGGAATCTTTGATAATAAAGAAAGCCACTAACTTAAAACTCTGACCAATACCTCTTTTTTAGAATTTTTATTGCCATGATTAATTAGTTTACAAGAATCTGTGGCTTACTTTAGTTGGTTGATAATGATATACATATTTGTTCTTTCATAACAGCATTAATAAAAATCACAAGAAAAATATTAAATAAATGTCAAAGTAGTGACAGCTGATATCTTTAGGTACCTGATCTAAATTTGAAAACTTTTAGACTTTCTCAAGTGAAAAATAATAAATTATATTACATATATGATAGGAACTGCTGACATTAACTAGTTGTTGAAGTGAAACATAAATGAAGTAAACATATAATGGGTAACATTATACATGATTAGCTAGCAATGGTTCCGTTGATTTGTTGGGACCCAGTAGAAGACAGAGTCAGGAATCAGGATGAAAACATATATCCTGAGGCATGGAAATAAAAAGAAACTGCGAAGACTTTGTATTCATTTTTATTTTTCCCATTACAAACTCTAAAAGAGAAATTTTGCTTTGGGGGTAATCTAGAGGTGATTTAAAACACACAGAAGGCTGTGTGCTGGATATATGCAAATGTGATGCTATTTTATAAAAGACCTGAGCAAATCCAGATGTTGGTATCCACAGGGAGTCCCAACAACAAACAGCAACTAAAGGATGTCTGACCTAATCTTTGCCTTTTCCCAAGGTGAATCTCAGGTACTGCTGAAGAGAGATATGAGCAACTCTATGGAAGCTGTAGGGAAGCTGGCCATCTCTCAGCAGGGTAGTGTAGAACACAGCTGGGCCTTGTCATCCTTCAGAACTCCTGTTCCTCCAAACAGGCCCTGCTGGCAAAGCTCAGCCTCAACCTGATGACTACTGGGCATAATGCCCTTTGCTTCCACCATCTTATGGTTGCCAAGTCTTTTTCTTCTCTATCATTCCCTTATGGTGGAGACTTGCTGGTGTGCAGCAGACTAAGTTACTTAAACATCTTCTTGTTGGTAGCGGGATATAGAACATTTCAGCTTTAAATATATCTGCACTTTAAATATATCTCCATGCAAAACAGTAACCTAGTAATAAAACAACTTGTCTCCAACCTGTCACTAGGCTTCTCCTGAGTGACATTTGTGTGCAATCAGAAAATGGAACCAGGGTGATACTGCTTCTGATTTGTCTACATATATGCAATGGGGTCAGTGTATTTGCCCTTATTATGTCCCTCTATAAGTGAAAAGGCAAGTGGTGTGAGAACACAGATATGGTACACATGCTGAAGTAAGTGCATAAAAGAATGCTTGATTCTTAGGGGTAGTGGGCAATTTACAACTGATCAATAAATACGGCAAAGCAGTTATAAATAATGTGATAAGAAAAAAAAAAACAGCACGTGTAGATTAAAGTGTAGGATTTCTGATGAATGTAAGCAATGATGTGACCAGACAGTGCTCTGAAATAAATACCCATGAATATAAATCTCAGAGTAAGATAATGGAGCCCTCAGTAGTAATTAAAGGACACAAGGAGAAAGGTCAAACTGTTTCTCATAGCTTGTACATTGATTGGGAGCTGAATTACCTCTTTGCCCTGTCTTTGTAATTTTAAAAACAAATAACTGGAGAACAACAACAACAACAAAAAGTTGTTATAATGAACAAACCAGGGCTGATCCCTAAGGTTGGAGCCCAAAGCATGGAAGACATGCTACTCATTGGCAGATTTTTCTGTTTAAGAGAACAAAATCAATTTCAAGTATTATACTGAATAGATAGCTTTTCATGCTCCATTTATCCACAAGTCAATGGGTTAAATTTCTTGGACATTACATATTTACATTTATAAGCCCAATTACCCTTATGTTAACAGCCATTTAGAATTGGAGAATTTTGGGTAAGTAGTTATTTTTTAGATGAAAGGTCTTGTCTCCCTTTGAAATGTTTAAATATAATGCAACATGCTGTTCCACCCATTTTCCTGGACACTTATTTACCTAAAAGTCCAACTAGCAGAAGATCCATAAAGATCTGTACTGCCCTTCGAATGGATCTCTCTTTAGATATATTCAGGGATAATGTCTCTCTTGGACCACACAGAAAATGTGCTTTCACTGAATGGTTTTGAGATGTTTTAGAATTACAAACTCAATTTGTTTCAGTATAAGCCATCAAGGCATTGGTTAGCGTAGCCAGCAATACACCCAAGGATCTAAATAGATTTGATGCCTGTTTTATCTGGGGAATGCTTGATCTCAGTGCTTTTAAGGAACTGAATTGAATTTCAGAAATTGGCATTTTTACATTGTTTGGATTGGTGTGGATTAGAACAAGTATATAACTTATTTAGACAGTGTCTTCAGCTTGAAACAAAATACAATAAGAGGAGATGAGAGAAATTGAATGGAGGAAAAGAGGGGCTATGGATAAATTCTACTTCAAGGAATATATATATATATATATATGTGTGTGTGTGTGTGTGTATATATATATATATATAATCATTTATTTATTTATTTATTTATTTATTTATTTATTTATTTTACAGTCAAGATTTTATTTCCTTCCTGGTTCACTATCTGACTGTTCCACATCCCATACCTCCTCCCCATACCACCAGATCTCTAAATTCTCTGGAGCCTCCAGTCTCTTGAGGGTTAGGTGCATCATCTCTGAATGAACACAGACCCAGAAGTCCTCTCCTGTATGTGTGTTGGGGGACTCATATCAGCTTGTGTATGCTGTCTGATTGGTGGTCCAGTGATTGAGAAATATCCGGGGTCCAGGCTAATTGATACTGCTTGTCCTCCTACAGGGTCACCCTTCTCACCTTCTTCCAGCCTTTCCGTAATTCAACAACAGTGGGCAGCTACTTCTGTCCATTGGTTGGGAATAAATATCTATATCTGACTCAGCTGCTTGTTGGGTCTTTCAGAGGACAATCATGATAGGTCCCTTTTTGTGAGTGCTCTATAGCCTCAGTAATAGTGTCAGGCCTTGGGACCTCCCCTTGACCTGGATCCCACTTTATGCCTGTTGCTGGAACTTCTTTTCCTCAGGCTCCTTTCTATTTCCATCCCTGCAGTTCTTTCAGACAGTAACAATTATAGGTCAGAGTTTTGACTGTGGGATAGCAACTCCCTCCCTCACTTGATGCCTTGTCTTCCTGCTGGAGATGGACTCTATAAGTTCCCTCTCCCTGGAGATACAGAGACAAAGTGTATAGCAGAAACTGAATGAAAGGCCATCGAGAGACTGTCCCACCTGAGGATCCATCCCATATACAGTTACAAAGCACAGACACTATTGTGTATGCCAACAAGTGCTTGCTGACAGAACCCTAATACAGCTGTCTCCTGAGAGGCTCTGCCAGTGCCTGACAAATACAGAAGTGGATGCTCCCAGCCATCCATTGGACTGAGCACAGGGTCCCTAATGGAGGAGCTAGAGAAAGGACCCAAGGAGCTGAAGGGGTTTCCAGCCCTATAGGAGGAACAACAATATGGACCAACCAGTATCCTCAGAGCTCCCAGGGAACTAAACCATCAACCAAAGAGCACACATGAGAGGACCCATGGCTCCAATCACACATGTAGCAGAGGAAGGCCTTGTGGGACATCAATGAGAGGAGAGGCCCTTGGTCCTGTTAAGGCTTGATGCCCCAGTGTAGGGGAATTCCAGGACAGGGAAGGGGGAGTGGGTAGGTTAGTGAGCAGGGGGAGGAGGTGGGAGATGGGGGGGGTTCAGAAGGGAAATGAGGAAAGGGGATAACATTTAAAATGTAAATAAGGAAAATATCTAATTAAAAAATTAATGTTCCCTCTTCCTAGTGTAGGGCATTTCATCTAAGGTCCCTCCCTTTGAGTCCTGATGATCTCCCAAATGTCTGGTGCATTCTGGAGCGTCACCCAAATCTTCTACCTGGTGAGGTTACTTGTTTCCATTCTTTCTGCTGGCCCTCAGGGCTTCTGTCCTTTTCTGTCACACAATACCAGATATGAATCCTCTCTTCCCTTCCTAATTCCCTGTCCACTTTCCCTCCCACATCCTTCCTTCCTTCCCCCATTGTGGTTGCTTTCTTCTCCTTCCCAAGTGGGACTGATTTGGCCTGACTTGGGCCCTTCAGCTTGGTGACCTTTTTGAGTTCTGTCGACTGTATCTTGGCTAATATCCACTTATTGGTGAGTATATACCATGAATGTCCTTTGGGGTGTGAGTTGCCTCACTCAGAATGATATTTTCTAGCTCCATTCATTTGCTTTTAAAACTCAGAATGTCCTCGTTCTTAATATCTAAGTAGTATTCCATTGTGCAAATGAGCCATATTTTCTATATCCATTCTTCTGTCGTAGGACAACTGGGTTGTTTCCAGCTTCTGGGTATCACAAATAAGAACACTATGAAGATAGAACGTGTGTCCTGTGGCATGGTGGGGCATCTTTTGAGTATATTCCCAACAGTGGTCTTAAAAAGGTAAAGCATTGCTGGAAGAACATTTTGGCTTACAAATTAAAATGTGTGTGTGGAAAATTTGGGTTTGTAAGTTGAAGTAAAGTTTGCAAATAATACCTATATGTATATATACAAGTATATGACATAATTATCTACTATTCATGGATTAGTGTTTGCACCTAAAGTCTTACAGTAAAACTAAAATAATCACTTTGAAAAGCAACACATATTTTTACAAAGCAAACTTTATACATAGGCAGTGAATGACAAGTGTATACTACACGGGACAGAAAGTATTTCTGTCTCAATGTGAATAAATATGGGTAAAAATACAGGAATTATAGACATTAATAATTTCATATTTTGTCTGTGACTTTTGGATCTTTTTTAAATTTACTTTTCATACAAACTTTTATAAGACATTAAAGGACAAAGGATATGTGAGGCAAAGTTGCATGTTTCCTTTCAGAAACATCAGTGCTAGAATCTTAGATTCGTAAGCATTGACTTATCCTATGGAATACAAACAGTAGCCTGACACATCACCTTGTTAAGACAGATCTCTCATGCTAGAGGTCCTTTAGTATATCTCTAATGAAACAAAAGTTCTTTAAGCCTTTCCTACTGACAAAGAGTACAAGTTTATCTTTGTTTCTTTATTTTAATTACATTTACTTATCTTTCTTTTATAGAGTTTTCTAAAACAAAAATATAATCCTGTCTAGTTGTCACTGAATATATCCACTAAACACTCCAGTATTTACCATATAAATCATTGAAGATAGCAAAAACCAAATCCTTAATGTGTGTGGTACATCCTCTCATGTGCACTTAGATGAAGCATTTCAAACACCTATTGTTATTTGTGAACACTATATGAATCACTAGAGAAATCCCAGCCTGTTTATAAGGTCAGAAATGCTGAATAGGTGTGTGCGCACAAGCTTCAGCAAAGAGAAACAATTTATTGAGAGGAGGAGCAGGATCCCCAAAGAGAAAAACAAGTTACTTAGCAAAAGCTATATGGAGCCACAGAGAAAGAAATGGATTTAAAGTACAATGAATAGGAGAGAATGACTGCATCTTAAGGGCCATAGACTAGACAGTTCAACACAGACTCAGTGTCTTAGTTAGGGTTTTACTGCTGTGAACAGACACCATGACCAAGGCAAGTCTTATAAAAAACAACATTTAATTGGGGCTGGCTTACAGGTTCAGAGGTCAGTCCATTATTATCAAGGTGAGAGCATGGCAGCATCCAGGCAGGCATGGTGTAGGAGGAGCTAAGAGTTCTGCGTCTTCATCCAAAGGCTGCTAGTGAAAGACTGACTTCCAGGCAACTAGGGTGAGGATCTGATACCCACACCCACAGTGACACACCCATTCCAACCAGGTCACACCTCTTTCAACAAAGCCACACCTTCAGATGGTGCCACTCCCTGGTCCAAGGATATACAAACCATCACACTCAGCAATACAAAACTATGCTCATTCAGAGTTCAAGCTATGAGGGGGTAGTGTTTAGTTTTTGCTTTTCTCTTTATTCTAATGTTGTTAGCTTACAGCTTTAAAGAATACAAATGCTGACTAAATCCACTATTTCCTTAAAGACTTGTTGATATTCCACTTCTATTATACTGTGGTTCAAATAAGAAGACAAGTGGTTTATATTGACTTTGGTATTTGGGATGCTTTTCATTACCTGTGGTTAGAAGCCCATGAAGCTGTTGCTTCTGAACTAAGTTCAATGACTTCATCAATATCCATCTGCTTAGCAAAAGCCACACCTAGAGGAAAAACACCCCCCCCCCCATGGAAACTCTATGTTCTTGTATTCTGAAGAATCATTTCTTGGATTATGCTGCTTCGATGATAAAATTGTGTAAGCATAGACTATGCCGAGAATAATCATCAATCGTACTTTGAGTCCTACTGATTTAAGTTGAGGTCATGGCCGAAAGTTTCCATGTCCTTAGTATTGTGACTGATCATGGTTGTCAACTTGACCTCATGTGTAACCAACTAAAACTCAAGCTGCTTGCCATTCCAGTGAAGGCCTTTATTATTATTACTATTATTTTAATTAGGAAGACCTGCTCTAAATATGTGTGTTGGCCTTGGTGGCACGTTCATCTATGTCGCTTCTGGGACATTCCTTCTCTTATATGCAATTTATTTTTCAGTATTTTATCTCAGACTGAAGATCATCAGCCTTTCAGAAATGCCCCAGGCCTTGGGTGCCAGGTTGGTACTGTAGACACATCCACACTCTGACACTTAGCAACTACTTTATACTCGCCAGTGCAAAATAGTCATAGTTGGAGAACCTGGGCTATATCCTATGAGCTGGTCTAATAAATCCCTTTTAGTGTGTGTGTGTGTGTGTGTGTGTGTGTGTGTGTGTGTGTGTGTGTTTGTGCTATCTGTTTTGTTCCTTTAAAGACAACTGACTAATGCATATAGTGAGATGTACAGCTCTATCAGAGTTGGGAGAGATGTCTTAACTATGTTTTCAGTTGCTGCCCCAAGAAGGAAAACCTTATTTAAAATTTTTGGACTTATACATGTTGTACAGGAACACATTTATTACAGTAAACCCAATTTTGTTCTTTCTCCAAAATATAATTTTTCTAGTATTTGTGTGAATATGCGGTAAAAGAACAAAGCAATATATAACCCATTGAAAGTTAGGAAATTGAAAATTTGAATTCCATTCACTATAATACCCTGTGTGAATGTAGTCTTTGTTTCATTTTCTGCCTGTTCAGATGGAAAATTCAATTTGTTTATCTATGATTTCTTACTTCTGTACCAAATTTTTTATACCCATGAAGCTAAATATTAATATCCTGCTTTCTGTTCTTGTTATTCACAGACCACGTTTGCATTCTCCAACAAAGGGTTTCTCACAAATTCTCCAGTTTAGTGAAAGCCTCCTTGTTTAGTTTCCTTTGCTGTCATTTTCCTGTACAAACATCTACTTTATTTCTTGTCCGACCATTATTTTCAATTCACCTAACCATATAATTCATTTAAAATTCTGCCCTTTGTCTAACTTGCTTTTCAAGTTTCATATCTTCCATCACATGTTCATAAATATAACTTGATAGGACTTCACTGCAGTTTTTGATGCAGTGTGTCCCTGAGGGAATCACAGCGAAAGGGAGTCACTCATCTCTACCCTCTTCCATCCTTATGACTTACTGTGATGTTTCCTCCAGTGGCTCTGTGTGGCATGCTATGTTTTCCTCAGAAGGCCAGCAGTATAACAGTGCTGTAGTGCATTTTTCTCTCATGTTCTGTGCCTCCTCCTATCCTACACAAAGAAATGTTTTAAATTTTGTGCTGCTATTGGGCCTAAATGATTTGCAAATATGTCATATACAGTAACATTCTTGAAAAATCAGTTGAACTACATTGTTTCTTAAAAATTTGATCAATACAACATGTGCTCTCTTTGGGGTACAATACAAATATTAAGTTATAATGGTTAATCTTGTTTTCTGTTCCATGATATTTATTTATAATGTGTGTTTATATGCATGTACACGGATGTTAGCACATGCATGCTGAAAACACAATTACATGTCAGATAGCATAAGGGACTCAGCTCTCTCCTTCCACTGAGTAGGTCCTAGGGATACATCTCAGCTGATAATGATAGGGTAAACATTTATCTACCAAGCAATCTCACCTGAAGGTTTATGATGGTAAACCTGGCAATCCAGCTCTAAAGGATTTATTTAGAATCAGCAGCAGCAGACACACCTGTGCCTGGGAAGACATTTTTTTTTTAATTGAGGTAGAAATTCTCATGCTGAATGTTGGTATCTAGAGTTCCACAGGAAATGAACAGGTCAAAGCAAAACTAAGCAATGACATCCAGCTCTGGTTCCTAACTGGACAAACAATGTGAGCAGGTGCTTCTTATGTTTCACCATGGTTTCTCCACTACCATGGACTACATCTGCAACTTATCAGCCAGATGAGAGTTTTCCTGCCTTTTATAGCCTTGGTCAGGTGGTTGGTCACACAATCAGAAAATTAACTAATGCACTTAGAACTGCAAGTTGAGTGATTCTTCTGCTGATATTGGGCTTCGGGGACATTGCCTCCTCAGGGACACAGAGTACAAGATGTTTGAAGATAAAAAGGGCTCATAATGTTTCATGTGGTCTATTTTGTCATACTTTGAAAAACTTTGGAACATTTGGAAACAATGACATTGGTTGAATTTTTTTTTAAAAATCATTTAAAAAAATAAAGGATATAATTAAAAACTCACATGGTTATCCTTGGCAAGGTGGTACCACCATTAATCTCATAGAATTGACTGCATGGCACATGCTATCTCTTCTGCTATATAAGTCCTACATATAAGGGCAGAGCTGGTCCTTATGATGTCTTTTGAAGTCAACAAATTATTATAAATTAAAAACATTGAAACCCAGAGAATTATTTCTGTTCTTAAATGCAAATGAAAATTGTGGAAATATACTATACTATAAATATAATCAGGGGACAACTTTTAGGTGTGGATGTGTTTACTGCTCAAAATACAGTAAGACCTGGGAAAATGGAACTAACAAATGAGGCAGGCTAAAGTCTCATCCAATAGCCAACTTTATTCACAAGAGTAAATGTCAACTTGCCACAGAAATTGGGTTACCTGAAAGGAGGAAATATTCAATTGACCAAAGGACCTCCATAAGAACCTTATGTAATGCATTTTCTTAGTGATTGATGAGGGAGTGTCCAGGCTATTGTGGGTGGTACCATCACTGGCTAGTGGTCCTGGATTCTATAAGAAAGCAGGATAATCAAGTCCATGGGAAGGGAGACACTAAACAGCACCTTATATATGGCCTCTGCATTACCTTCCGCACCCAGGTTCCTGCCCTGTTTGAATTCTTATTCTGACTTCTTTAAATGATGAACAGTTCCAAGGAAGTATAAGATTAATAAACCCTTCATTCCCCCAATTTTCTGTTTTTGGTCATGATGTTTTGTCTGAGCATGAAAATCCTAAACTAATACAGAGTATAATCAAAAGGACAAGCCACGTGTGGCTGATAAACTCCACCATGTGAAAAACCGATCTTTACATAGAGAGAAGCACATGAACAAATATCGATAGCCAGTTCTAAGGAAGTCTGATATAAACTCACTCATACCTGCTATACCTGCGAGGGGAATATAGGGACAATCAAAGAACAATTACATGTGTTTGAGGAAACTGATGTCACTAGATCCTTGGATTGCTTCTCACAAGCACTCAAAATTTCCCTCACATGACTCCATTCTTGGACCATGTTCCAATAATAGTTCATTCATTTCCAACTTGTTACTTATTCAGTCTCTTTGGCACTGTGCAAGTGAGTGTAGCTGCTCGGCAAGCTTCTGATGCCTGTTGTCAGAGTCTCTCACCAAACTCTAGGGGCATACTTTGACTGCTGCTGATTTTACTACAGTACCTGGCTTTAACAAGGGATCCGGGACTCTGAAATTAGGTCATCAGTCTTGCGTGGCAAGTACATTTGCCAACTGAGCCATGTCTTCAGCTTCAAATCATACTTTTATTGCTATATACTTATTAAAATATGTTTGAGGTCTGCTCTACAGGAAAGAATTCACATCTCATACTAAAAATTCAGTCCCACGATAACGACTTCACCTATACAACGACAAAGAGACTATATACGATACAAGGTGGGAAAGAGTGGATAGACACCTAAAGGCTGTCCTCTGATCTCCATGAGTACAATGGCATGTGTGGTTCTGTACCCATACAGACAAATACACAAATGTGTGCACACATGAGTGCATGCACAAAAATGTGCACTCACACACACACACACACACACACAAATGTTCACACACACACATGCAAACATACACACATGTGCCCACAAACACACTGTAACAGAATTCAAAAGAAACAAAAGATTGGGGAGTTAGGGGACCCAGTAAGAAAGCTCCCACTTTTGTTTTCTTCCAAAGGACATGATAGGCTTGTCAAATTCCCTTTTAAAGAACTATTTTTATGAATATAAACTGCTTCTCCTAATAAATTTGGTCACATGATCCTCTTTTCAGTGGTAAAGAATGAGTATGAAGACTCATGAGTGCTCCGAGTAATGAGACAACAGGATTGTAAAAGGCCTCACCTAAGTGGACAATCTATATCACTTGCTCCCATGCCTAGGGAATATCTCAGAAACGGAAGGGAAAAGTATCAGAACCAAATGGGGCGTGGAACACTGACTTCTGGCCATCTCATTGCTGTTCCATTCTTGCGTTCATAACACCTGTACAATGCCCACCTGACTTTGGGCTCATAAGAATCCTTCTACAGAAACAAGAGAGCTCATGGAGGCCCAGACCTCTTTAATAAGTTGGTATTCATTTCAAGGTCAGCAAATGAGGTAGAAAAAGATTTTCTTTGATAGCCTAGCCACTAGTGTGGTACATATTCTCCGATAACTGGGCCCTTATCCATTCTACAATCAGTACAAATGAATTTCACTAGGTTAGAAACAATAAAACATCAATATAGAAGGTCTGTCAGATATGTGGACAAAGGTAAATAATGAATGTATATGTAGAACACAATAGATGGTAACTGATAGCTATGATATAATTAGACTGTGAGCATATATAGAATCAATTAGAATAGAAATCTATATATTAAATTAATACATATCAATACATATAATACAATAGTATTACATGTTTAACTTACTTATACTGATAATACCCATTGACATAACTTGGGATAAATTGTTCTATATTTAGAATATAGATTTCTGGTCATTTAATTTAAAAGAGAGAGATTATTCTGGAATGTCTAAGTGACTTCGATGCTATTATGTGGATTCCTAAAACTGGAAGAAGAGGAGAGACTAGTCAATGGTTGTGGCTGGAAAAGAGACAGGAAAATACAATCATGTTAGGAACTCAAATCAAATTTGTTCAAGTGTAGTGCATTTCATTTAAACATAAGAGCTGGTTATTTATTTGGGAATAAAATGTAGAGAAGATTTAAAATATAAAAATTCCCCAGATATTTTCTTTAAACAGTCCTGACTGGGATTAGAAGCTGGCACATTAGTGACTGTCATCTCTTCTGACACACTAGTGACCAAACTCCCTGTTGCCATTTGTTGCTGATTATCCCAAAAGTATTGACTCTGATGTCTGAACAAAAGTGTTTATCCTCCAACCTCCTGCCTTTACACTTATGACAGAAAACTAGACAGACACTGTGTAGGACATTTTAAGTAGAATGAGAGGCAGAGTTCTGAGAAGTCCAAGTGACAGCTCTGCTGAAGTTTTAGTGACTAGAAAGCTTGCAACATAATACAGTAAAGGTGCCTGATGGAAATCTAAATGTCATCCGCTGCTTCATAAAGCCAGGGTAGTCCAAGGCCATGCAGGCCACAGGAAACTGCGCTGGCAGTTAGTTACCCTCACCTGCCTGTGCTGGGAGACCTGAGGACAAAGGTGGAAGAACCAAAAGAAAACTAGGTTAATGGACTCTTCTCCACGCTCTTCAATGGCATGGAAAGTGAAAGCACAAGGGACGGGACCAGACATAACCACACTTTGCTCCTGCAATGGAACTGAGGTCAAACACAAAGTAAGAAACAGAATGCTCCCCTGGTGCTCAGCCACTTCACCAAACAAAGAGAGTCAGGGAAATATCAAACAGCTTATGTAACTGCACAGTAGCATAGTTCTCTTCCAAACTAAATGTTACCTCAATAAATGACAAAACTAAGAAGTTCTGCCAATATAAAATTTTTAAGAAGTTAAAGGTTCTCTATCTCTTAGTTTTTATTGTAGGAATACACAATTTTTGTATTTGTGTTTAAAAAAATGCACTGATGAATACTATCTGAAATCGATGGCTATTTTGATTTAGTTAGGAACTTTGAATTTCAACATGTAAAATTGAACTCAGAGTTTCAGACTGTCTTACCAAAGGAAAACAGTGCAGAGAAGGAAGGAATGAGAGAATGAGTTCCAGATTGATCACAGGGAGGATGCAAACAGGATGTACCTACCACCCTCAGCCCTAGCTGTCACCTGACACAAGCTGGAAGTCACCTGGGAAGAATGAAGCTCAACTGAAGAATGCTTTGTGGCAGTGTCTATGAGACATTTTTATAAACTCTAATGAGTATATGAGGTTCCACTCTGATGTGGGCAGTGCCTTGTTCAGGCATGTGAGCCAATGTTGTAATAAAAAATGTATCCCAGACGGCCAGTAAGAAGAGTTCCTTACTGGCTTCTGCTTCTAGATCCTTTGTTGAGTCGCACCTTGGCTTCCTTTGATGATGGACTGTCTGTTAATGATTAAAATGAACCATTTGCTTTGGGTCAAGGTGCTGATCACAGCAAAGGAAGCAAACTAGAAAATTTAATATTAAGCTGTTTAAAAGCTAAGATTGAAAGTTCAAAGGGTGATAAAATATATGTCACTTCCTGTCTACATTCCAAGTGTTGCAGGAGCAGCAACATTTACAAATGTGGTTGGAAGTAAATAAGTGAAATACTGTATGAACTTACAGTAAGCTTTCTTTGTCAATGTGGCAGGTTTCAGCGGGAAAATTTGGTACTCATGACACTTTCTGATACAAGATTTTAGCATCAATGCATGCAAATAATAATTATCAGAAATCATGGAGCAAATGAAAGAAACAAAGCATATAATCATAGACTTCAGCATGTCAAGATAAGACTGCAACATGTCAAGGAGTTAAAATTAATTGCATAATGTAAATGGAATTATTCACACCCATTATCAAATAATAATAGGTAACTATTTTGAGACTTTTCCATGGTGCTAAAGTTTTGAAACAGAAAAAAAAAAAATACCTGCTGTATTGTTACAGATTGTATTACTTTTATCGTTAAATTTTTATTGAATAAAAAGCTCCCTTCTTTTTGAATTTTATGTGATAAAATTATGCCCATTAGGAGGGAATGGAGACCCCAGAGGATTTTTGGTGTCCTATTATACCTTCTTTAAACAGGATAAGCTACCATATATGGTGCTAAGCTGAACACAAGCAAGGCCAAGTGTCTCTCCTATCCCTGTCCAAACAGAACTGAGGTTACCACTATGTCTCACCATGCCATCCACAGAGTTTTTACATAGACTCTAGGTATCTAAATTCCAGTCCCTGGGTTTGTGTAGAAAACATTTCACACTATGTGACCCACTTTCTCAGCCCAAGAAAAATGTCTAATATGAAATATTTGAGACAGAGAAAGAAAGGTGTGTATTTGGTAGATATAGATATGAGAGAAACTCTAAGTTTGGGGAAGGGAAACCATAATCAGCATTAAAATGTATTTCTTCTATATGAAAAAAATAAGTGACCTTAAGTGATTTTTTTATGTGAACGAGGTTATCCTATTTTCAATGCAGTTAACAGTAGGAAGACAAAATATCTAATTAGAGGCACATCACTTGCTCCAGCTTTTCCATGACCTATCATCAAAAGAGCCAGACCCCAGCTCCTTGATGAAGGATGACTGAGGCAACACTTTGAAGTTTGATACTAAATAAGAAAGAATGGTGGATAAAAAGAATGAAATGAGAGGTGTGCAAAAGTTCCCAGCATTCCTAGGTCTGAGACTTGGGGTAACAGAGGTAAGTGCTCATTTTGGGAAGTTTTTTCATTTTCTTTTCACATCTTCTCTTTCAAAGATGTGACGGAACACCCGTACTAAAAACTGAAATTGGAAATATACTGCATTTTACAGCAATGTAATACATCCCGCCACACCACTAAAAGAATGGCAATATCTGAAGAGGCTCTTGAGTAAGAAGGGAAGAGATTCCTAAGCAACATGCATTCAAATCTTGACACAAAGTCACAAAAAAATTAGTGAAATGGGAACATATGAGACCCATGACTCCTCTGTGTTGAAATGACTCTAAATAATGTAAATAATCAAGGAAGCAAAAGGTAAACTCATTTATAAAAACAAACATCATTTAGATACAGTGGGTTTTCCAAAGAGTAACTCAAGGATAGATAAAAGAATGATATATTTCAATGCTCAAATCAAAATAACAGTTGTTACTGGTACCATTAGCAGCCCCATTATCCATGTTTCAAAACCAATCTAAGTGTTAGTTGATCGATGGATAGAAAAATCAAAATTTAGATAAGGTGTTGGATATCATTTTCTTTTTCTTGTCAATGTGGTTTTATGGGGAAGGAAGAAACCAGAATTGAGGCCTGTAGGCAAAGCCTGTAAAGTGTTTTCTTGTTTGATGACCAATTTGGTATCACTAACCATAGGTGGCAGTGCCAACATAGAGCTGTTACTTTCTGGATACTATAAGGAAGCAAGCTGAATATACCATAGGGAGCCAGCCAAAAAGAATCCTTCCTCTAGGGCCTCTACTTTGGTTCCTGTCTCCAGGTTTCCATCTTGAATTTCTTTCCTGACTTACTTTGATGATGGACTATAATATGGGGGGGAAAAAAGCAAATTAAACTTGTTCCTTTTCAAGTTGCTTTTGGTCATGAAATTTCATTGCAGGAATAAAATCTCTAGACACACACCTAAAAGAGAATGTCACTCTTAAATAAGATGGAGTTTGTGCAGCTGCCAACAACATAGATGACCCCAGAAGACCTTTAACTAGGTGAGAAAATTAAAACATACAGTGTTATATCCTGCAAAATTTCATGTACTATGAGAATGTATAAACATTTATCTCATAAACGCAGAAGATGGCAATGTGTTCGTCAGTGAATGGCCATTGAGAAAGTGGAGAAAAAGTATTTATGGGGAATGTTGATACATAATTTACTGACTTGATTGTATTAAACACAACAAAATGCTATATATGTATATAAAATATATGCCACAAATGCATGCAATTCTCTTCTTTATTATGCTTTTATTATTATGAGACACAGTATAGTAAACTGGATAGATGACTTAGAAGGTAATAGTGCCTGCTGCCATAACTTGCAGGGAACCCTGCAAGCATTGCAGCTGGCAGAGGACCAATCCAGAGGATGTTAAGGATGAAATTCATTTTGATTTGTGTTTTCTTGATGACTAAGAATTTTGAACATTTCTTTAAATGTTTCTTGGCCATTTGAAAATTCCTTTGTTGAGAATTTTCCATTTAATCTCTGTGCCCCTCTGTCCCCCTTTTTTTTCGAGACATTATTTTTCTGTATAGCCCTGGCTGTCCTGGAACTCGATTTGTAGACCAGGCTGGCCTTCTGTGCCCCATTTTTAATTGGGTTATTTGGGCTGTTGGTGTCTAACTTCTTGAGTTCTTTTTAAATTTTTGATATCATCCCTTTATCAGATGTACGGATAGTGAAGATCCTTTCCCAAGCTGTAGGCTGCTGTTTTGTCCTATTGACACTGTACTTTGCCTTACAGAACCTTTGCCATTTAATGAAGTAGCATTTATCAATTGTTGATCTTAGAGCCTGAGCCATTGGAGATTTGCTCAAGAACTTATCTCATGTACAGATGCTCTTAAGGTTATTTCCCACTTTCTCTTCTATGAGATTTAGTGTACCCAGTTTTATGCTGAGTCCAACTTACTGACACTTGGGTTTTGTGCAGAGTGATAAATATGAATCTATTTTTATTCTCCTACATGTAGACAACCCGTTACACCAGCATGATTTGTTGAAAATGCCTTCTTTTTTCCATTGTATGGTTTTTGTTTCCTTATCAAAAGTCAAGTGTCTGTAGGTCTGTGGTTTGATTTCTGGGTCTTTGAATTGATTCCATTGATTAACACTTCTGTTTCTGTACCAATACCATACAGTTTTTTATCACTATCACTATTGCTTGGTAGCCTGAGATCAGGGATGGTGATTCCTGCCAAAGTTCTTTTATTGTTTTGGATAACCTGGGTTACTTATTTTTCCATATGATGTTGAGAATTGCTTTTTAAAGGTTTATACAAATATCACTGAGATTCCATCTTACATTGTTCAGAATTGGTAAGAACAAAAACTCACGCTGTCAAGATGTGAAGCAAGGGGAGCACTCCTCCATTTCTGGTGGGAGTGCAAACTTGTACAACCACTTCAGAAATCAATTTGGTGATTTCTCAAAATCTGGGAATAACTTACCTCAAGACATGCTAAACTCCTGGACATATACCCAAAAGATACTCTACCATTCCATAAATACATTTGCTCAACTATGCTCATAGCAGCTTTATTCATAATAACTAGAATCTGGAAACTATCTAGAATTCCATCCACAGAAGAATGGAAAAAGAAAATGTGGTACATCTATACAAACAAATACCATTTGGCTATTCAAAACGAAGACATTAATATTGCAGACAAATGGATAGATCTTAAGAATATCATCCTGAGTAAGTTACCCCCATCCCAAAAGGACATGCATGGAATGCATTCACTTATAGATGGATATTAGCCTATTAGCCATAAAGTATAGGATACCTGTTGTGGATAGGCCTGGGATTAATTATATTTGATGTTAATTCTGTTCTCCTGTGAGTGCATAGGAACAATGAATGAGTCAGCACTCCGGTGATTTCCTCTGTAAACCTGCTTCCCACCTTAATTTGTAAAATAAGGAGAGCTGATGATTGGTCAGATAAAAGGGAAGATGGAGCAGAAGGTAGAGAGAGAAGAAGAAGTAAATGAAAGAGGGAGAGGGCACAGAGGAGGAGGAAGAAGAAAAAAAGCAGAGCAGAAGCACCTGACTTGTAGAAACCACAAGTTCTAAAGGGTCTCATAGATGTGGAAGATGGTAGTGTAGTGGTAGATCTGCCCAGTGTAGGTACACAGCATGCATTCATATTAATTGAGTCGTGTTTTCATTGCTGGGACATATTTGGGTTGGAGAGTTGTACTGGAAAAGAAACCCATGCTATAGTCCACAAATCCAAAGAAACTAAAGAAGAAAGGCACAAATGAGACTGCTTAACTCTCACTTGGAAGGGGGAATAAAATTGTCATAAGAGGTAGAAAGAGGAAGGTAACTGGGTGGCAGAGGGGATGGGGAGGATCATGGAAGAATTCAAGATCAGGTGTTGGGAGGGACAAAAAGGGTGGCCAGATGGCCATGAGAATGAATAGAAATCATCAACTGATGGGTGTGAGGAGGTAGGGAGCATCTTCAGGAGGAGACAGAAACCTGGGATAAGGGAGATGCTATGATAAGAATCAATGTGAATGTCCTTAGCTGTGACTCAGAGCATTGAGGATTTGGAATCCGAAGAGGTCACCTCCTTTAGCCAGGCAAGAACCTCAATGGAGGAATATGGACACCAACCCACACACAAAACTTTCTACCCAAAATGTATCCTGTCTACAAGAAATGCAGAGAGAAAGGATGGAGCAGAGAGTAAAGAAATATCCAACTAATAACTAGGTCCAACTTTAGACCCATCCCATGGGCAAGCACCAATCCTTGACACTAGCTAGAAATGATACTCTCTTATACTTACAGTCAGGAACTGATTCAGACAGATGAAGACATCCATAGCCAAAAAGTGGATACAGCTTGGGGATTCTTGGGGAAGAATAGGAGGAAGGATTTTAGGCCCTGAAGGAAATAGGAACCCCACAGGAAGAACAATAGTCAACTAACCTAGAACCTTAGGGCTCTCAGAGTTTGAACCAGCAACCAAAGAACATATGCGGGCTGGACCTAGGCCTCCCTGCTCATATACAGCAGATGTGCAGTTTGGTCTTAATGTGGGTCCTGAACAACTGATGTGGGGCTATCCCAAAAGCTATTGACTATATATGGGATAAGCTGTTCTATCTGGGCTGACTTGAGTGGCCTCAGAGGGAGAGAATGAGCCTAGCCTCACAGAAACTTGATGTGTCAGAGTAGGAGCATAGCCAGGAGGCCTCTACCCACTCAGAGAAGACTGGGAGAAGGATACAGGAAGGATTGTGGAAAGGGGTGACTGGGAGGGAGCATTGGACAGGATGTAGAATGAATAAGTTAAAAATAATAATTATTAATAATAATAAATTTAAAAGGGAGAAAGGAAAAAATGTTTTTGTTAGCTCAAATTAAGCTTGATATGAATCTTTAAACCCCAGAATTTTGAAGAAGAAATCACTGCTATATAAACAATAGCATTGTGTTTTAATGTTACAAATATAGAATAGACTTTAACGTAAGATGCTAGGTATTATTGTTAAAAACTTAAGGACATAGCCATTTGTATTACATAGATTCTGAATGTTACTATTTCTTGAGAGTATGTTTCCTGTACTTTTGAAAATGAAAATGAAACTTGACCTAAAATATTTGACAAACATGTATGCTCATATGTGTGTGTATGATAATATATATATTACTGCTTTAAGATTTTTACATTTAAGATTTAAAGATTGATATTTTTGAAGGTAATTAATTGTACTTAATCTAATAATATATTTTAATGAAGGCTAAAATTTTTATTATTAAAAATAAAATAAAATAATTTTAGAACAAACTTAAAGAAAAAAGAATAAAATTTGTGTGAGCACAATTTTAGCCAGTGCTGAATCAAAAAATTCTGGAGCTTGACCAAGCAGTTTATTTTTCTTACAAATGTAAAAAGAGTAAGATTTTGAAAAGAATGTTTTCACCTGACAATTACCACAGTAGGCTTTAGGCATGGGTACATAGAAACTACCCTTGTAAAGTCCATCTCTATAGCAAGACACCTGTGACTTTCATTGCAGGAATGGTTGCTCTTGACAGAGAAAGAGTGTTCTGGACAAATGTCTAGGGATTACAGGTTTGTAATGAGGATAAGTGCCACGCACACTGGGAAATGCCATGCACATCCCATTGAAGTCTGCTTAGCAGACCATAGGCCTGGAAGCACTCACAAGGCAAAGAGTTTCATGGAAACTCACCTCCTGGAGCTTTGGCATTCTCATTAACCAGTATACTCATACCCTATTCCCGCGTTAGTATGGTGTATGGATCCACGTGCTCTCTTTTAGTATTATCTTATTATACGTGCCTTTTAAGATTGAATTCTGACATAGCTAAGGCTTCGCCAGTGTTCCAACATCCTAGAAAGTCCTTAAGCTGACCATGGGCTTGGAATTCAGTAAGAATGTTGCCTATTCAGTGACATTCAGAATTGCCTCTGGTATTACACTATCACTTAGAATAAAAGCCAAGTCACTCCCACATACAGAAATTTACAATGGTTTAGGAAGTAGATCTGATCAGGCTGTGGTTTTAGGGTAATGCATTATTCATTAGATGGTTAGCTAGACTGAACTCTCTAATTAGAACCATGACTTGGGTGTGAAAGCCCTTGCCCTAGGAGTGTAAAGACCTCACACCTGGCTTCTAAGACTATAGCTGACCTTAGATAGGGCTGATTTTGTCTCAGTTGTTTTATTGCCCAGTTCCTGCCAGTCTTTGTGTTTACATTCCTCTGTTTTGTGTAAGAGTCAGCTTGTACAACCACTCTGGAAATCAGTCTGGCGGTTCCTTAGAAAATTGGACACAGTACTACCGGAGGATCCAGCAATACCTCTTCTGGGAATATATCCAGAAGATGTCCCAACCTGTAAGAAGGACACATGCTCCACTATGTTCATAGCTTATTTATAATAGCCAGAAGTTGGAAAGAACCCAGATGCCCCTCAACAGAGGAATGGATACAGAAAATGTGGTACATTTACACAATGGAGTACTACTCAGCTATTAAAAAGAATGAATTTATGAAATTCCTAAGCAAATGGATGGAACTGGGGGGCATCATCCTGAGTGAGGTAACCCAATCACAAAGGAACTCACACAATATGTACTCACTGATAAGTGGATATTAGCCCAAAACTTAGTATACCCAAGATATAAGATACAATTTGCCAAATGCATGAAACTCTAGAAGAATGAAGACTAAAGTGTGGACACTGTGCCCCTTCTTAGAATTGGGAACAAAACACCCATGGAAGGAGTTACAGAGACAAAGTTTGGAGCTGTGACAAAAGGATGGACCATCTAGAGACTACCATATCTTGGGATCCACCCCATAATCAGCTTCCAAACGCTGACACCATTGCATACACTAGCAAGATTTTATCGAAAGGACCCAGATGTAGCTGTCTCTTGTGAGACTATGCCCGGGCCTAGCAAACACAGAAGTGGATGCTCACAGTCAGCTATTGGATGGATCACAGGGCTCCCAATGGAGGAGCTAGAGAAAGTACCCAAGGAGCTAAAGGGACCTGCAACCCTATAGATGGAACAACGTTAAGAACTAACCAGTACCCTGAGCTCTTGACTCTAGCTACATATGTATCAAAAGATGGCCCATTGGACACACAAACTTTATATGCCCCAGTACAGGGGAACGCCAGGGCCAAAAAAATGGGAATGGGTGGGTAGGGAAGTGGAGGGGGGTATGGGGGACTTTTGGGATAGCATTGGAAATGTAATTGAGGAAAATACGTAATAAAAAAAAAGTCATTAAGCATCCGATAACCTCATTTGTACCTTGCAGATGTGTCACCTAACTTCCCTATTTTCTTCTGTATAAAAGGTTTGATGCTCAATTTGACAAATTACATTCAGATTCTACACAATCTCGCGTGTTGGTCTGTCTGTCACTCCCCAACTCCTTGCCCATCTGCACCCAGAGACCTGTTCCACGCAGACAAAGGGACCCAGAGGGTCTGCAGCAGATAAGGATGGGTTTTATTACCTGAGAGAATCGCTCAGCCATTTGAGGGATTTGATAAAGGCATGTTCCATATAATAACAAAAGTCCAACAGGTTGTCAGACTTCATCCACTCTAGCATTCTTGATGAATAAATGTGGTTTCCTTCCTTTGAATAAATGCCTACTGGTATAACAATTCTGGTTCCTCTAATATTTTGTGTCTTCTTAAAAAAAATAAGAAGAACCCTCTACAATCCTGATATCCTGAGTTCCACATGCTCATATTTAAAATAAATAGGAAAATTTAATTGTGATATAAGAACCATGAGTAAAACAATCCAAGGGCATTTATTTATGCTCATACCACTGCCTTAAAAAGACTCAGTAAATATTTATTATCAATATTACAAATTATTGTGCAGGAGACTATGAAATGAGAAGACTCTAAAGTGAGAAAACAATTTTCCAGATATGATTTATGTTGTCAGTTAGATGAAGTTGAGTTTACAAAGCTCGTATCTATTTTTCTGTGTCAAACTAAATCTGAATTCTTCTAACTCCTTTCAAAATTTATATTGCTTATACCAAAAAAGGAAGAAAAGTACAATGTATTTTCCTATAAACTATGTACACATATTTAAGTAATGTGTTTTTGATATTTTTTAATCTTTCCATTAAGAATTAGAAAATGCCCAAGTAGCAGGTTTTTTTTTTTCCCCAAAACGAAAATTAACACTTTCCTTTCATCGGCAAAATTAACCTTCTGTTAGCGATTCATGTAATGGGTAATTATAGATGGTACAAGCAGGAAATAATTCCTCAGCTTTTTAACATGGTCTTCAAATTCTATTTGATCTAGAAGGGTATAGTGGTTAAGAAATGACCCCACGTATTAATGGTGATGTAGAATGTGGATTCCTTTCTTGTACCATACTCTGAGGTGACACTCACTTCCATCCACGTCCTGAAAATGCTTGGTTATTTCTTTTGACATAATGTTTCTTAGTCAATCTATACTGCTGCACACAGTAGCACTTGTTTGTAATTTTAAAGAATGATTTTCATTTGCTGGCTTCATAGCTCTACTATTCTTCTTCCGTATAATCCCTATTTGTGTGTACGAGTTGTGGTGCATATAATAGATTTATTAATCTTTCTCTCATTCTTCTTCCTTTCTATTTTCTTCCTTCTTACATGCAGATGTCCACACTTCTGGACACCACTTTATGAAGCAAAGAGTCTTTTTATTTTATTTTATTTTATTTTATTTTATTTTATTTTATTATTTTATTTTGTGGTGACATCCCATGATCATTTTATAATAAGTACTCCTTTAAAGGTACTTTATCCCTTTTTCCCCATCTCTTGCTAATTCTGCATTCCATGTTCCCACCAGAAGGAGAAGAAAAACATCCCTAGTTGTCAAAAATGCTGCCTCACCAGCTTGATGGGAGTCTTATTCACTGTTACTCCGTTATTTCTTCCAAATGTCCTTCCTACTCCATAGCCCTCTAAGATGGACATTTATGAACTAACACCTCTAAATGTTTCAAGGCCTTGGTAGATCTGTTTCACCAGCTGTTCCCTGAATTATGGTCTAGCAATGCAGTCAAGGCCATTTGCTCAGCAAAAACTACATTATACAGGCATACCATCCCTGTTTTAATGTCCATAATAAAAATTAAATAAAATTGAAATTTATTTGACATTGTTAGTTCTCTATTTTTTCAGTTCAATCAACTAACTAAAATCTATCTCATTTTAAGTAAGTGGATTTTTGAAAAATATTTGTGGTAGAATGTATTGTATGACAGAAGTATAAATAAAACGAAGAAAGAAAAACACTATAATTTAATAATTACAAAAATGTGTTTTTTAGTATTTTTTATTTTGAGAAGAAATTCGTATTGATTTAGTCACTACTTATTTAACAATAAACATATCAGAGTATTTCAAGAGCAACAACAAATAGACAATTAGACACATATCCAGGCTACTGAATAAACAATTATGATTTTATACCAAAAAAGACAGAAAAAGAATTGTGAAAATGAGAAAGTTGATTTCATTTAATTTTAAAATGTATGTTATATCCTGAGTATACTTATTAATTCTTTAATATGTACTGATTATAATAACCTTTGACCACTGAGCCAGTGACATGTCAAAACTGAATAAAAACAAACAAATCAATAAAAACTTGATTTTGTGCCACACTCTTCCCGTGGAGAAGCAAATGCCTGTCACTCCAGATAGGAATGACTGAGGACAGGTCAATGGAGGTATCCATGTCCAGTTTATGAATCAGCAACTTCCTTGGGGTCACCTACAGGGTCACACAGCTGCGTTAGCAAAGCAGAGGACTTGCTGGCTAACAGCTCACAAAGGCATGAGCTCACTCGTGGCTCACTGGACAACTTGCAGGCAGCTCAGTTGCCCTGAGCTTTTCCTAGGCAGTGCAGCGGCTGGTCTATTACCAGAACAACTCCTAACTGAAGCCTCTTTTAGGAGGCTTGGCCTTTCTGAGCATTTTTCTCATTGCTTTTATAAACTTGAAAAATGGGGGCACATCTCCTAAAGCTTCTAAGTTTTTGGCTATCCAATTTTTTTTAACTTTTAAATTGAATAATTTCTTTATTAACATTTCAAATGTTATTCCATTTCCAGGTTTCCCCTCCAGAAACCCCCTATCCTACTCCCCCCCCCCCTGCTTCTATGAGGATATTCCCCCACCCATCAACCCACCCACACCCACCTCCCCGGCCTGGCATTCCCCTACACTGGGGCATTGAGACTTCACCAGATCAAGGGCCTCTCTTCCCACTGATGGCACATGGTGGTAGAATTTGCTAAAGAAAGCAGAAGGCAGGAGGATCATGAGTTTGAGGCCAGCCTGGGCTTTCCAATTCTTAAGAAGCCTTCCTTTAGACTATCCTGGGTCTTAAGGAGCTTTTCCAGATGACAGAGTGTGTCTCCTCTATTTAGAACATAATTAGTAAAAGCACACTTCACTTCCCTCCAACATGGAATGTACTATCTAGGAGGAAATTCCTAATATAATAACATTCAAAGACAAAAAGTTAGAAAAGCTAGAAGAAATTAGCAAAGTCAGACAATATGAAGAATAAACTATTTCCATAATAAGAATTATCAGATATAATTGAACAAGTCCTCCTTCTGAAAAAGCATCAAAGCATGAAAATCAAAGAAAATACAATTGTTTCAAATTAAAACATACTAGATGCCAAGACCAATTTCAAGCAACGATTCCAGCCTCATCATTTTAAATAACCGAATTGTATTGTCTGAGGCTTTGTCTCTTTCTGGATCTTCAAAGCAAATGGAATAATTAAGCCATTTGGATTTGCTTAAGTCCAAAGTTGAGTATTCATGACTAAGGAAAAGATGCATAAAAGACACATATATTTGCAGATTTACATACTTTCAAAGGATATCTATTGATTTACCTGGTTATATTCCACTTTATAGCATTTAAACAGCAAATGCCAGTTCCAATTAGGGAACAATGTGCACTGATAGAAGCATCAGAGCATCAGTAGGAAGCTTGGAAGTCCATTGACTTGCTAATGAAGCAGTCAGTTTCCAACTGCCTGGATAGATAGTGCAGCCTTATTTAAGACAGCAGCAGCTCTGGCTCCTCTTGCAATACGGGTCACTAAGACTCCTGTGATTATGAAGTTGTGCTCATAAAGAGATGAGGATTGCCTATATTTATGGCTCATGGAGGCGGCTTCATTAGCTGTCAGTCACACCTGTTTACACCATTTCTCTCATATGGCCTGTCAGCATGTGAAGAGAGATGCTATTCAAGAAAGTGGAAGCAGAGGCTATCAGGAGAATTTCTTACTGTAAGACAGATGCAGACTGCTAGAGGAAAATGTACCTCTTCCCTAGCTGATTGTCCAAATCTACTTACTGCTATTTCGTGTAAGGACATCATCATGTTTTCAAGGAACATTGCCCTAAGGAAAGTTCCTGTATCTAAGGAAAGCAATGGAGATCTGCATAAAGGAGTGCGTGCATGCCTCTCTCTCTCTCTCTCTGTCTCTCTCTCTCAATCTCTCTCTCTCTCTCTCTCTCTCTCTCTCTCTCTCTCTCTCTCTCTCTCTCTCTGTGTGTGTGTGTGTATGTGTGTGTGTGTGTGTGATCTGCAGCTTTCTAGAATGAAGGGAAGAGAAGTAACTGTTAGTGTAAAAGCTGAATACTGAAGTTAGGCAGTCAGGAACACTTCACTCAAGATCAACTCTTGGAATGGGAAGTGTGTGGAAGTTGTAATGAATGGAACAATGACAGTGGTGTCACCGGCTGGTGCTGATGGACTTTCCTACATGAAAGTCAGCTTCCTCCCGTCTTCATGATGGGAAACAACTCAACAACTGGAGATGAAGCATTCAATACTGTATTTGTACATGCAGAGTCAGACATACTTTTTCTTTCAACATTTAAATTTTCACGAAATGGTTATCAGTTTGAGAAAGACAGTCTCTTGGGTTTTAACTCTCCCTTGAGGTAACGGAGATGCACACGCTCTTCAAAGCACAGAGAAAGAATTTGCAAGTAAGAGTTTTCAATATAATTTTTCTAAGGAAACAGTACAGGAGCCTCTTTTCCAGTAGTCTTGTTTTTATTTCCCTAAAACTCAGTCAATCTGAGGTGACCATTAAGGAAATCTCAGTCACAATGTATAAGGATTTTGCTTTTCATAGGCACCTTAATTAGGGTCAAATTTCCAAACTAGTCTTGAAATTTTTCTCCTCTTATATTTTACCAGATGAATCAAAAGCTACTCTGCCAATCTCTAACATAATCTGACCGTCCTTGAATTTCTCAAAACTTTATGAGCGTAGGTCATGTTGTCACTGTGATTCCTTGCTAAATTCATTCAAGCCAGAACTTTATGATTATGATGTCATTAATGTAATGTAAAGACCTTTATCTCGAAAGTGAGCAAAAGGAAAGACTACAGAGCACTGGAAAATTACAAAAACCTCTCCACCCTAACATGGAAAGATAATTGTACACACTAGAAAAAGCCAAATCTGTGCTACTTTAATCTGTGATAATATTTATTTTCTTTAATGTCAATTTATCATCCTAGCAACCAAGAGAGATAATATCTACCATATTTTCTCAAGCCATGTATGCTCACACACATACATGTAGACATGCACACACACACACACACACACACACACACACACACACACACACTAACATACCATTATTCCATGCTTCCTCTGATATGCTGTACCATCTAATTTTTTTTCTATATTATCAGATCACACTCGTTATTCCTCTCAGATGATGCCCATGTAAATCGAACCCACTATATGTACAATATTTTAAAATTATTCTTAGGCTAAACATACACAGTTTTATCTTAACATTATTCTAAAAATCAAACAACATTAGGACTGGTACCATAACATTTCTACAATACTGTACTTTATAAGTACTGTTGGCATGACATAAAGCACATAGGAGAATGGTATAGAGATATATGAGAGTAGCAAAGAATGGTACTACATACCTACACAGGTCAGAAAGGAGAAATGACAAAATGTACATAGAGAAAGTGCATAATTTGATTTATTACAAAATAGCACCTCTGAAAAACATACTGTAATATGCTCCACTATGTTCATAGCAGCCATATTTATAATAGCCAGAAGATGGAAAGAACCCAGATGTCCCTCAACAGAGGAATGGATACAGAAAATGTGGTATATTTACACAATGGAATACTACTCAGCTATTAAAAAAATAAATTTATGAAATTCATCGACAAATGGATGGATCTGGAGGATATCATCCTAAGTGAGGTAAGCCAATAACAAAAGAACACACATGATATTCACTCACTGATAGGTGGATATTAGCCCAGAATCTCAGAATACCCAAGATACAATTTGCAAAACACATAAAACTCAAGAAGAAGGAAGACCAAAGTGTGGACACTTCGATACTTCTTAGAAGGGGGAACAAATAACCCTGGAAGGAGTTACAGAGACAAAGTTCAGAGCAGAGACTGTAGGAATGACCATCGAGAGACTTCTCCACATGGGGATCCATCCCATAAACAACCACCAAACCCAGACACTGTGGCAGATGCCAACAAGATTTTGCTGACAGGATCCTGATATAGCTGTCTCCTGAGAGGCTCTGCCAGTGCCTGACAAATACAGTAGATGCTCGCAGCCATCCATTAGACTGAGCACAAGGTCCCCAATGAAGGAGCTAGAGAAAGGACCCAAGGAGCTGAAGACCCTTGCAACCCTATAGGAGAAACAACAATATGAAATAACCAGTAGCCCCAGAGCTTCCTGGGACTAAACCACCAAAAACAAAACAAAACAAAACAAAAACACCCAAAAAAACAAAACAAAACAAAAACCCCAAAAACAAAAAACAAAAACACAAAACAAAACAAACAAACAAAAGAAAACACATGTTGGGACTTGTTTCTCTAACTGCATATGTAGCAGTGGATGGCCTAGTAGGTCATCAATGGGAGGTGAGGCCCTTGCTTTTGTGAAGGTTCAGTAACCAAGTATAGGGGAATGCCAGGGCCAGGAAGCTGGAGTGGGTGCATTGAGGAGCAGGGGGAGGTTGAAGGGGATAGGGGATTTTCAGAGAGGAAACAAGGAAAGGGGCTAGCATTTGAAATGTAAATAAAGAAAATACCTAATAAAAAATAAAACAGAAAAAATTTATATTTTTTACAGTCATTTTTAATTTTATTATGCTCTCCTAGTGTAAGGTGATAAAAATCTTGTCCTTTTGTTGTCTTCTAGAAGCTTTACATATTTAGACTCAATCTTCTTTTTGAGACCTCTGATATATGTATATCTAATAATATATTGAATTATGCATGTTTATAGACAAGACTAGACAAACTTATTCCAGACCCTCCCAATATTTTCCCTTTGACAACTTGCCTGGAAATCCTCCTATTCCAGGATAAATAACCACATTACAAATTGCTATCATTATGAATCTGTTCAGCTTGTTTCAAAACTGCACAGAAATCAAACCAGACAAATTGCACATTTATGTATCTGGCTTTTTAGCCCACTGTAATACGTTTAGATTTATCACCATCGTTCTAATTATTGGTGGTTTGTATGGATGTATGAGTTATCTTTTGTCCCACTGTTCCTGAATATTTTGTTTCTGCATTTTAGCTATTCTGAAAGAAGCTAATGTGAAAATTATCATAAAATTTGTGGCTCGGAGTTATTATCTGTTTTAGTCTGTATGATGAATATAAATGCTGATGGAGAATATATGAAAATTTAACTTTACTAAAATTTCCAATAAGTTTTCAGCAATATCATACCATTGTACACACTACATTTATCAGTATGGGTGTGTCCAATATGTTTAAGCTTAGCCATTCTTTAAGCATAGTAGTATCATTGTCATTGTGCTTTGAATTTTTTTATTTTCATACCATTTTTTGTGACTTTTGTGATTATCTTAAAGATTTTTATATTTTTTACAGTTATTTTTAATTTTATTATTCTCTCCTACTGTAAGGTGATGAAAAATTTGTCCCTCTGTTGTCTTCTAGAAGCTTTACATATTTAGACTCAATCTTCTTTCTGGGCCTCTGATATACGTATATTTAATAATATATTGAATTATGAATGTTTATGGTTTTACCTAAATGGATAGTATTTTTTATTTAGTTACCAGAGCAATATTTACTTAGGAAAATATAATTTTTGTTATATTAAGACAGTATGATGTTCATAAATCGATTAGAGTAGCTTCCAGAAGGACAATTTTATAATCATAATCAATGTCTCTTAATTATTCTTTTAGTTTGATTGATTAGAAATATGGTAGTGATATGTTGATAGAATAATTGATCGTGTTCTTAATTCTGAGTCCAGTTTTTGAACTATCACGGATGAAAACATGTAATTCCTTGGGTAAATTACTACATATATTTTACACAAATTAAACTCACATGTGTTTTTTGTTTTTTTGTTTTTGTTTTTTTTTTTTTTTGCTGCCTGGTTTTATATCAACAAGACACCAATTGGAATCACTGGAGAAGAGGAAGCCTGAATAGAGGATGCCTCTGTAAGACTTGGCTGTAGGCAAGCCTGTAGGGCATTTTCTTAATTAATGGAGAAGGTGCCAAGTCACTGGGAGTAGGATGGTGCCTTGTGCTGAAAGATCTGAGTTTGAAAAGCAAACAGAGGAAGCCATAGTTTCAGAATTAAGAACATATTTAACATTAAAAATCGTGAAGTATTCCAAACTTCCCTTTTCCTCATGATCATTTAAAATACTTTATGTTGTATGTGATATTATTTTAATTATTTAATTAATTAATTAATTAATTTATTTATTTATTATTTTATGTGTGTGAGTATACCGTCACTGTCCTCAGACACACCAGAAGAGGGCATCAGATCGCATTACTTTGGTTGTGAACCACCATGTGGTTGCTGGGAATTGAACTCAGGGCTTCTGGAACTCAGTGCTCTTAACCACTGAGCCATCTCTCCAGGCCTACATTTTTTTTTTTTACATTCCCAAAGTTCCCCCCTTCCAGACCTTCCCTCCCCGAGTTCATCATCCCGTCTCCCCTGCC
Source organism: Mus musculus (assembly GCF_000001635.26). NCBI lineage: Eukaryota > Metazoa > Chordata > Mammalia > Rodentia > Muridae > Mus > Mus musculus. Next base: position 114,056,503 of record NC_000080.6, on the reverse strand, counting down.
CCCTCACCTCACCTCTGAGAGGGAGCTCCCCCACCCGCTTACCCACCCTGCCTCACTTCAGCCAGCATCCCTCTTCCCTGGGACATCCAGTTTCCACAGGATTAAGTGCTTCCTTTCACAGACAAGGCCCAGGGGAATGAACAACCATTTGGTTGGTGGCTAAGTTTCTGGAAGTTCTGAGGGGTGCAGGTTAGTTGACACTGTTGTTGTTCCTATGGGGTTGCGATCCCCTTCAACTTCTTCAGTCCTTCCCCAAATTCTTCCATAGGGGTTCCTGAAGTGGATATTAACCAAAAAGTTTAGAAGACCCACGATATAACTCACAGATGAAAGGAAACTTAACAAGAAGGAAGGTACAAGTATGGATAACTCAAACCCACTTAGAAGTAGGAACAAATTTATCATGGGAGGCAGAGAGAGGGAGAAATCTGGGTGGGAGAGGGCAGGAGGAGGAGGGAAGAAGGGCAGAATCAGGTATGGACATAGACAGAAGAGAGGCCCAGGGAGCCAGGAGAATTAATTGAAAGATGCAGCAGTGTGGAGTGAGGGACAGAGGGATCCTCTAGAAAATCTGAGAGACATGGCATGGCAGAGGCTACCAGGACTCCATGGTGATGACATTAGCCAAACTGCCAAACATGGAACTGTTTGGCACTGAAGAGACCTTCTCCAATGGCCTCGAGTTGAGGCAGGGGACTACCCATACATCTTCAAAATTTTAGACCCAAAATTGTTCCAGTCTAAAGAACATTCAGGGACAAAAATAGAGCAAAGACTGAAAGAAAGGCTATGCAGTGACCAACCTCACTGGGGAGCTATGCCATGCATGCACACCAAACCTGGAAACTAGTACTGATAGCCTGGCTTGGGCCCTCTAAGAGGCCCTATCAAGCACTAACTGAGACAAATGTAGATACTTACAGTCAACCATTAGATTGGTGCACATGAATTTTTTTTTTCTGTTTTTTTCCTTTCTTTTTTTTTTTTTTTTTTTTTTGGTTTTTCAGGACAGGGTTTCTCTGTGTAGCCCTGGCTGTCCTGGAACTCACTCTGTAGAACAGGCTGGCCTCAATCTCAGAAAGCTGCCTGCCTCTGCCTCCCAAATGCTGGGATCAAAGGTGTGTGCCACCAATGCCAGGTGGTGTAAGAGAATTTTTAAGGTGATTTGCATATTGTTTATAATATCTGAATTTTTCATATGGAATGCATTCTACTTCAAAGCTCTCAATAGAATTTGAAAATCTGAGAGACCTGGCATGGCAAAGGCTACCAGGACTCCATGGTGAAGAACAGCAGAAATATGAAATATAGATGTAAGACTAGGTTAACATATAGCTTAAATATCAAAATCAAAATCAAAATTAGAAAAGAAAAAGAATTGATTATGTATAGAAAAGAGGATGGGATAGTACCAGGAAGAAAGTGGAGAAGGGACAGAAAAACAAAAGGAAAGAAGGAATGAAAGAAGGAATGAGAAAAGGAGTGATGAATGGAGGAATGCTAAAGGGAAAGTAGGAAATCTACTTCTTATATTGTATGAGATCCAAAAATCAATTTGTCTCTGATGATAGAATAACATGTCAATTTCACGTAAACTTACAAGAGATAGACATAAAAGAAAAGATTCTGTGAACTACGCTTAACTGAAGGTCTTTTATGGGGCAATCAAAATGTAAAGGTCATGAAAGTAAAACATAAATTTGGCTTCATGAAATTTAAAGACTCTATTTTTATTACACCAATAATAAAGTTTTCCATCTCTAGACAATCATTTCCATTCTAGCCGCATAACTGGACACACTTTGATTTCAATTTCTTCTGTCTAGTGATAACATTGCTGTGAATTTGAGGCCGGTCCCTTTATGCTGTAGTAAGGTCCACCAGTGAGGATACTGGGTTGAATATGGCGTTTTATCGATTTGGTTTTCTTATGGAAAGCATTACTTCCAATTATTCAATGCCAATGTCCTGAGTTAATTTGTATTCTTCTGTTCTCAAATCGAATATGATAGGAGGCTGCCAGGCATGGAACTCATCACCTAAACTCAGGAAGCTCTCATTAATTTAGTCTTCACAGTGCTTTGAGTTTTTATGTCAGTCTAAGAAAAGAGATGAAAGAATAGTTGTGTGAAAAGTTAGTAAGAGAAAAGCACCAGGGTCAAGCTGATTCCTAAGACTACAAAAGCCCAGTGCCTGTGAAGTTGGCATTACACAACCTTTTTAGTATAGTTGGGACTTATTTTCATTTTTAAAAAGATTCTTCTAAACACTCATTTTTTTTAATGTCCAGATTTAGCATAAAGCAAGCTACTTAATGTATAATTCTTATCACGGCAATAACTTTTATAGCCATTAAAATCATTTCTCTTTACTAAGCACTAAATAAAGGATCGCCCCTAAGCATGATTTTTTTGTGCTGTGTTTACTAGCTTATGTGCCTGGTCATGCTGTGGGATTATCCCTTAATTACAAGTTTAGCCTTGGCAGCCCAGATGAATAGGAAATCATGTTAAATCTCCAATCTGCCATGTCTCTTGTTCTTCTGCCAGTCAGGGTGGTTCTAATTGGAAAATAAATTTAAAATGCCTTCATGTAGATACCTTGGTGGAATAACTGCTATAAATACAAAATTTACACAAAAGATAAGTGAGACCAAACAACTAAAAGAAAATTATGCATTGCATGTTATGGGATTTCAGAATGACATGCTGTATTTCTTTAAGCATTCATTATACATTGATCAAAGCAGTATACAGATGGCAAAATGCATTTGACGAATACTGACATTTGGAGGACTCAACAAATAGCGAGAATAATCGTGAATATACTATAAAGTAATTCATGAATATACACAATGTTGATTTTTTTGTTTTGATAATTTTGATGCAGAAAATACCTTATGCATATACTTTATACATTTTCAATCAAATGTTCCACTCTGTGCTCACCCCTTTCCACGAAAAGTGAAATAAGCCTCAACCCAGCACTGAAGATGTTGATCCTGTCTGCAGTAGTCATTAAATGGTTCACCTGATTAGTTGAAATTTAATTTGCTTATAATGAGCCTGAAACTATGAAATAGAAGTATTAATGCGGCGTTATACATAATTCTACTATTGAAACCGAAAAGAAACTTGACACGTAATCTTATAATCAAAATATTTACTTTCACGTTGACCTTGTGTGGCTGTTCTTTAAAACTGCTCATAGTTTAAACTCACATACTCTTGTTTCTGACCTAGTAATTTCCATTTGTTTAGAAATTAGTCGTTTGTTTAGAAAGAGTACTAACAATTAGGAGAAAGATGAGGGACAAGAATCAATGAACTGACCCCAAGAAGATGAACATTGAAGCTAAAGATAGCCCAAACTCAACAGAGAGATAAATGATGGATAAAAGAGACACTCTAGACAGAATCATAAAGAACAGAGGGAGTTTGTAAGTGCATATGTATTTATGAAAATATTTAAACACTAAATTTTAATTATAATTTCTAACATATGCTTAAAACATAAGAATAGTGACATCCCATGAAAATCTTAAATCCGTTTTTTTTTTTATTCTAGAGTATTCCTTTGCTATTACATTTATATTCGTTGAAAATATTCATCTGGTATTCTTACGAAAGCCTGGCATGATTTGACATTTACCTAAATTAAATGATACTCTGGGCTGGTTTTAGTAGTGAATGCAAAACATCTTTGTCTTGATTGGACCTCTCTACGGTTCCACTGAAGTCATATCATAGGAGAGGTCAGAGTGGTCTGGAGCACAATAGACTTTTAATGACTTCATCTGTCGTTCCCCAGGAACTATCATTCACACTTTGATGTGTCTACATGGTTAGAAAAGTAAGTCTCTGCCAGTTCCAGAGAAGACCAGGGAACTTCCATTAAGAACTTGACTCATCAGAATTAAATAAAACAAAAACTTTCTAACCTTCTTGCTTTTAAAACTATAGTTATCTTAACTAACCATTATTATTTGGATTTCAAACAAAACTGAGGGAGTCTGAGCTGGAGAAAAATTACGCTTGCTGTGGAAGTTTTCTGTGGAGATCACAGGCTCCTGAAGACCAGCGCCCAGTGACTTCTAGCTTACCTCAGAGCTCTTCCTCTTCTCTTCCATTCAATTCAGCTACTTTAAGTGTTTTCATGACAGTTTCTACATGCCAATGTAGTGATGGATTTTGTTTTAATATCAGCTTATAATGTGCAAGTGTCTCATCTAGTAATCTGTTTTACCATACAATCCCGTTTTTTACAGTATTTCACGGGTTTAACTGAGTTGCTCTGCTGAGATGACTGGTGATGGTCTCCATATTCTGTTCCTTCGTGAATCAGTGTAGGAAAACTGGTTAGGTCTTTCTTTGTGGACAGAGACAACTGAAGGCTTAACAGGGAGAGTCTTATTGGTGCTTAAGAATTCTTACTCTAGCTCAGAGGACTCTGCATCATCGACAGGTTTGCTCACAACCTCACAAGCCTCCTGATGCTTATTCTCAATAAAGTGCTTTAGGTATCTAGACATCTCTCTGCTCCTGCTCCTCCAGTTGCTGGACTCATGTTCTGAAGCTGCTTCCTTTGAGCATCTTTTCACATTCTTTTTTCTGACCATTGGCTATACCTATATCCTAATTTTGAATGCTAATTAATGTAAGATTGGCATATATTTAGATACATATTTTTACACATAACTTCTTTTTACTTAATTGTGTAATAAAAACAAGAACAGTCCCAAAACTTGACTCCATATTATTCAAAAGCCCACTAGTCAAATTAAGCTTGAAAATGGATTCTACACCTAAAAATAAGGGGAAAATATTTTGGATGCCTGTAACAGAATAAAAATCAATCTTCACTGTCTAAAAGTGATCAGATAGTTCAGAGGTGTGACATGAAGTTTATTATTTTAATATCTGTTGATGTCATGCATCAAGAAATTTATCTTAGTAATAATTATCCTTTCCTCTTGAAGGTACATCTCAGAAACTAACCATTTCCCAACAGTTTACACATAACCACAGAGAGTACGATCCTCAATAACTTGAATAATGGTTGTTATATAGTTCTGGAACTTTATGTAGATCTGAGAACTGTGGTTCTACATCTCATATTCTTGGCTCTCAGAGATATTATTGATTTTCTTTACAAGATAAAATAATTAAAAGACATTAAATTAGTAGTATACATCTACGACTTACATGAAATATCACCACAGAGTCAGATCAGTGTGATTCTCTAATTCAAATTTCACTGTCATCTTTATAAGAAAACAGTACAAGTTAGATGGCTGTTCTATGATTAACTGGACATGATCTTAATTTTAATAGAAGTAAGCAGTCAAATGTATATAATAAATATTAAAAATACTATATAACACAAAATCAAGAAAATATATTTAATAGCTGCCAATGGGACATATTTAGAAAATTTAATGTTTACATATGTTCAGATGGCTTCAAATATTGAATTACAGCCAGATTAAAAAAAAATTATAAGACTGTGCCAATGCTGCTACACAAGCACATTGAGTGGAACATAATTTTCAAAACTGATTTCAAAAATCAGATAAACTAATATAAACGCCAACATTAATGGAAGTGTAAGTCTTCTTAGCTCATTTCCAGACTGCATGAAAAAAAGGTCTGACAGTATTTCTGTTTCACATTTTTAAGTCTATAAATTTATAAGGAGAAGAACAATCATCATGCAAATGGCAGGCAGAGTGTTTTCGACATGGTATGAATGTTTGCACCTCTGTTGATGTATTTCAAATGTTATTGTGGAGAAACTGTAAACCAAGACCTTACTGTGAATTTCAAATTAAACTCTTATGTTCTACATCCCATATGATTTTTATAAAAGTTCTTAAGATTCACAAAGGTGTTCAGAGAATAAATGAGGAATATTTTCCCCACATATTTGTGTTGGCTTACCTTTTATATTTCATATTAATTTTTATATATACTCAAATAACAAAGATTGAAATATATAATAATAAAACACAGAAAGAAGGGGAGATCATGAGGTGCATGCCCTGTCTGTGTCTTATTTTATTAGCTGTATAGTTCATAATAAATAATATTTGGGCTTAATTTTGTTTCTTCTTTGTCTTACTGACAATAAATGTTTTATTGAGGCAAACGGTTTCATGTGTCCAGTTCCTAAAACCTTTTTCAATGAGGGGAGAGGGAACGTCTGCATTGGAAATGTCTGTGGGGCTCCTTTAGCCTTACCTCCATTATAAGCATCCACAAATATTCCTACTAAGTAAGGTCTTCAGTATTGATTTCAGCATCATCTCTGATTTTGGCTCATATATTTTTCTAAATAATGCACATATATGCACGTATATATGATGTTTTATAATAAATCATCTAGTTGTGAAATATTGATTCGTATTCAGTCAGTTCCAAACATGAAGTATGTAAGTTTACAAAATATTGATTTGTTATCATGTTTCACCATCATCCAAATGGAAATATACTGTCTAAGTTAGTTATATAAGGTAAGGATTCTATTATACTCTTCTTATGAGAGAGAGCCCCATTTTATTACTTGACTAGAAAAGAATTTTCTCATGTTAAATAGCTATCTTTCTAACTGAAACCTTCTACTCATATTTTCATTTTAGTTTATCTGTTTGGATGTTTTGCCTTCCTACATGTTTGCACAGTCTGTAAATGATTTGCCCAAGGATGGCAGACAAGGGCATCAGATCCCATGAAGTTGACATCACAGACAGTTGTGAGCTACACTGAGGGTAACTATGGAAGAGCATATAGTCCTCTTAAATGCTGACGCATCATTCCAGAATCCAACTTTCTATTTCTTTTTTTAACTTGGCAGTCATGCCATATAATAAAACTGTTCTTTCTTATTATGTCTACATATATAAATGTGGAACCATGAAAGGTAGTGTGGTCCCTAGTTGAGCTAAGGCTAAAAGTCCTGGGAACCCTGAAGGGATGGTGGGAGCTTTGCCTGTTACAGGGCACCAGGCCCCTGTCACTAGCTGCAGACCCCAGCCCCGTAGATTTGTGGCCATCAGTCAGATAAGGGCAGTGCCTCAACCCCTCCACATGTAGAGCACCTGACCACAAATCTCCATACTAATGAGGCACATAGAGACCTGGAGGGCTTAGCAAATAAGCTTTCCTTCCCAGACATTCCTCGCTGTAAAAACTATTTAATCTCAGGCCCACTCTGAGAAGCAGGGTATGATTTTACACATCTGCTTTCTGCCATGACAATAAATGCCTTAAAACCATGGACTGTCTCTTTTCATTGGGATCCACCGTGGGGAGTAATGGAGAAGGACTTTGCCTACAGAGCCACCAACAGCCACCAAGCCCAAATCTGCTATTGTCAAGCCAAGGACTCACCCTGTGGGACCAGCCAGAGCTACCCTCTTTTGCCCCTGGTACGGCCAGATCCAGCCACAGGCCCCCACTCCATTCTCAGGTCTTCTTTAGTTCCCTGGGGCACCTGGATGTCCATGAGCCTGAGGACCAAATGACCCTGGCCTAATCTCCCAACTCCTGCTGTCCCATGCCTCAGACTGTGCTTTCTCACCACTGAGCCATGTCCTGGTGCTTCCCTATGGCCCAACATCAGCCCGCGACAGGTTAAACTCCCAAGTCCTGCCTCCCCAGTGGCCAGCTGTGCCCTGTGGCAGAGCAGACAAAGGACCCACAACCCTACATATAAAGGCATAAAAGGATAACAAATTTTGTTGTAGAGGGATTTTAATCCAGCTAAATGGCTGCTCTGGCAAGTAATCACATCCAGAGGCTTTCTAGGTCTCTGTGATCCAGCTGAAATGCAGATAGGGCACACACCTTTCATCCCAAACAACGAAGGTAAAATTAGTTTGTAGAAGGAAGTAGTCATGGTTGAAAGTGACATCTAACTGAGGGGCAAGGTGACAAATCAGAGAAATATTTAATAGGTTGAGTTAGAGATGGGATATGCTCAACTCTCATGAGGTCAGACAGGAGAGGATACTTAAGAGCAAGACAGAGAGAGTGAGAGAGAGAGAGAGAGAGACAGAGAGAAAGAGAAACAGAGACAGAGACAGAGACAGAGACAAAGACAGCTCAGTTGAATGGTTTTGAGTTTAGTTAAGTTCCTGCAGTTCCATTCAGTTCTGTTTAATTCATGCAGTCAGTGCAGTTCCGATCATGGAATGCAGAAGCACGAAGCAGACAAATTCTGTCACAAGCTGAGAGAGAACTTTTGCCCACAACAGTTGACTTGAAACCGTCAGCCAGATTTTAGAAACAGCTAGAAAGTGTGCGCTTATTCAGCAGTAAGCCTCTAAGACAGCAATTACATAGGATGAATAAAAGTCATTTTTACAATTTTTTTCCAGATTTAAACTTAAAATTTCAGTGCTTCTAAAGTATGCTAAAGGCACACTTTTGAGGGTTGTCTTATATTCCTGCATATAGATTTAGAATGTTGATTTGTATATACATTATTTTTCTATTGTTTTCATAAAATAATTACTGTGTGAAAAAAAACCAAAAATGTTATGTCTCTTACAAAAAATAAACGAGAGGTAAAATAAATCTAATTAGGTTAAAATCATGCCATTTTAAAAAAACTTTCCCATGAGTGTGAGGTCATATGTTTGGTTTACTGCATTAAGTTTAATTTCTATTGTGTCTCACATTACAGCATATGACATAATTTATTTTCTGGGTATGAATAACATTACTTTATATGTACACATGCATCCAAATCTTGTTTTTCTTCTCTGCAGCACTGACAATAATGCCACAAGAAAAAATGTGGGCAGATAGCTCTGCTATATACTGCGTTCAACTCTTCTGTATGTGCTCCTAAGTGGAGTTACTGAGCTCATATGAAGCTTAGTTTCTTCAATTAGACAGAGTTTTGAAAAGAATAGGTGTTAATCTAAGGGTACAAAACTACAGTTAGAATAATCTTTAGAGAGCCACTGTGCAGATTGCTCATCATTAAGTAATAAAAAATTTCAGGCAACAATAGACGACGTTGTTTAGGATTTTAAAAGTTTTTACCACTGCATCATCATCATGTGAATAATGATTCCAACACGTTAATTAATCTCTTTACCATGTAACTTCATCAAAATAGCTCATTGTACCACTTAAATGCAATTTATTGTTTAAAAACAAGATGAACTATCAGCAAGCTTTTATTTCTCTTTTAAAGTCAACAAAACTAGTTTATTTTATGGTATTTAGTGACTCCTAGGTTTGTATTTGCCTGTCTAAATAATATAGAAGAATTTCCCTGCATTTAATGATCCCTAGTCTTAGTTTCTCCTGCCAACACCTTTCTTAATTGTAATTTTCTTTGATATATTTGAACGTTTTAGAAAATAAGGTCCTGATATGATTGGAGCATAATTATTCTACCTATCACATTAGAAATGAATATTACATTTATATGCGTATAGAGTAATTAGTGATATGTAGGAATGAATAAACTTTGGAATATTGTCCCTTAAAGACAAGACTGAATTTTCTAAAACAGTTGCTTTTTGAATTAAAATAAAACAATTATTCCCTCCCTATGACCAACTGGTTTTACCTTTAATATTTATATATGCATATAAATCAATGTATCATTTATACCACAGAGTATTGCTATGCAGCCTTTACTTGCTTGGCACTTATTGTATAACTCAGACTAGCCTAGAAATCAAGACAGTCCCTTGTTTTAGCTTCTCCATTGTTGCCATTACAAAACCCTGTCAGGCTTGAACTGTTATACCAATAACAGAAAGATGGCGCACTTGAGGGTCAGTTCTTCCCAATATTCCCTTTGACTGTCTCTTTCTCTGATTGCTGATAGAGTTTGCAGCAGTTTGCAGTTAGAAAGTCGCTCCTTTTGTGTATCCAGGAGAAGACGCTTACTTGCATTACAATAGTTAGAGTTGCCATTAAATCAAGCATCATGCTTTACATTCAACAGTGTTCTAAGGTTTCTACTGTCTTCTTTCTGATCTTTGGGGGCACTGGGTTATAGATGGGTACTTCTGAGTCCAGATTCATGTGGGATTTTTTGATTCAAGCTAAGGTTGCCATTCTGTAGCAACAAGAGCCTTAGCCACTGACCAGTGTCCTACCCATAATCTAGTACTTAAATGATACCTATTGGATAGTTTCTCTTGAGCTACATATATATTCCAAATGCCCAATGATTGCTTGAAACCACAAAGTACTGAACCCTGTAAATTTGCAATACTTGTGCAATTATGAAAGAATTTGACCTTGGACTCATCTTTTATTAAGAGAAATAATACAATTATAAAATTTAATATTAAAAGCAATATACAATGATATAACTATGACTAATATTGCTATCATCCTAATCTTCTGTTATGCAGCTAGTAGTAAATAAAATAAGGGTTTATTTGATGTGATAGCAGGCCAGTCAGCTTAATAACCTAGATTCAAAAGTACCCAATGTCAATATCATTGGTTATCATTATATATCACACTTCTCTCTCTCTCTCTCTGTCTCTCTCTCTCTCACACACAGAGAGAGAGAGAGAGAGAGAGACAGAGAGACAGAGAGACAGAGAGACAGAGAGAGACAGAGACAGAGACAGAGACAGACAGAAAAACAGAGAGACACAGAGAGAATTGTGCATAAAAATAACCAATAATATATTTTTAAGATACTCATTTAAGTTATTTGAATTTTGTGTACTGACTCAAATCAAGACCAAAATGTTGTCCCAAATGAATGCTGTATTTGTTTGTTGAGATAGGAACATTTTCAGTTTGAGGCCAGCCACACTGAACAATTTAGCCAGATCCTGAAACAACACAAAGCAACACGTGCAGAAAAACTCATAAAAGTGTCATTTTGCTCTACTTTTAAATTCCTAATATAATGTGGGATGTGATCCAAATGTTCTCCCTCGAAGACTTCGTAGGTGCTTCACAGCTTTCAGGAAACAGAGCAAACTGGTGTACAGGAATTCATTGAACAGTGTGTAAATAGTGCTAAATGGTCCATGGGATTTCATTTACTTTTAGAAAATGTGTTTGTTCAGGAAACAGAGGGATAAGCATATCAGTAGCTTTCTTCTGCCTGCATCTAAGGCTGCAGCTCTGGGTTGCTTATAAAAGTTAGATTTCTTGTAAAAGTTACTTAACTAACCCGAGGAACGATTGCATCTTACTTTTATTTACAATAAATTTGATTAGTAATGCCCAGAAAAGTTCTCTTGTGCAAGCTCACTAATTGAATCTATGTCAGTCATACTAGAGGCAGTCTCCTGACTACTAACTCAGCATGTCTTTCACACAAAATGCTTCTTCGCCTGCGGTTCTCCTGTGTATTGCTTTTCTTTTCATAAGTGATTCAAATAATCCCTAATGATTGACTGTGTGTATTCTTTGGGATTTCCAGATTGCCTTTCTACCTTTGAAGCTTATTACTTCAGAGAAGCAATATACTTGATTGATTTTTTGTTCCTCCTTAAATTTACTGAATGATTCATGGCATCGATCATACTATTTTTGTTTTCAAGCAAGTGGTAAAATGATAAGATCCAAATTTATAACTTGACTTCATCTTTCTAATATATGTACATATGTATATGTTTCTAATCTCTAATATAGTTATATAATAAAAAATCTAATATGAATCTATATATCTAGTACGTAGGAGTGTTTATGTGACTGTGAGTGTGGGTGTGTTCTTTATTGCTCTCTATCTTATTTTTGAAATGTAATCTCTCATAAAACATAAAAATGCAATTATCTGTCAAGAGTAGCTGGTCTGCAAAACTCCAGCAACCCTACTGTCTCTCCTCCCACATTGCTAATATTACAAGCATTTGCAATTTTATATAGGTTTAAAGAAGCCCAAATCACATCCTTATGTTTATATGGCAAACACTTTACTGACTGGACAATCTCTATTGTTATCACTAACAATATTGAATATTTCTCTTAGGACTTTAGAAAGAGAGATTGGTAAACTCTTCCCTAGAACATATAAGGAAAGGAAAGAGTTACTGCTACTACAATATGTATTTTCCTCTCTAAAGGAGGCATATCTGTTCTTGGGAACACAGTAGATAGATGGAAGTGATTTGTGCTTTAGGCACAGCTAAAATGGGCAAGTGGCTCTTATCACCTTATCATGGTTTTCTGAACACAGAATTTGAGAAATGTTCACACTGCTTTTAGTTGTCCATTGGCTATCAGTTTGGGGAAAATAAGAAAAAGCAAATCAAATAAAAATCCTCTTGTCACCTAATGCTGTGTGAGTTGCTTCTGTGTTTCCATCTATATGTTCTTGACATTTCATGTTTCTTAACACTAAAAGATAAGTTGCATTCATGCATTCAGTCAAAGGCATCAAATGAATTTTGTGTTGTATGTGTGTGTGTGCTGATTCATGCATATATCTGTGTGGAAAAATGTGTGTGTGCTGATTCATACATATATCTGTGTGGAAAAATGTGTGTGTGTGTGTGTGTGTGTGTGTGTGTGATACATGGAGGCCCCATGCTTGCTGATGTAGTCTCGGTGAACCCATAAGAATCCTGCTTAGTTGATTCAGTGGGTCAGAATCTTCTACTTTCTTCAATATCCCGAGTTCTGTATTCTTTCCTCCCTCCCTTTCACAGGCTTCCCAAGACTCCAAATGGAGAAATAGAGACCTTCACTTCTGACTCTCTCAAAAATATTCATATTGACTATTTCCAGTTGGTGATATTTCAGCAAATTTTGCTGGTATTTAAATTATTATCATTTGAGTAGATATTCATCACAATGAGAATACAGTTATGAAACATGGGGGAACATAAAGTTTAAAAGTGTTAAAAGACATAATAAACAACTCTCAAATTCATATCTTGCATTACTTCCAAATGAACTTCATGCTCTTTTTCCATAATTAATAAACCACTTACTTAAATTTTCAGGATCAGTGATAACTTTTAACGGAATAGACACTATATAATAAACAATATTTGTATATTCATTCCAATCATCAAATATATCTTTAAAAGTATGATACATTATCCTATCAATTTGATACTGGTATTTATCTTCCATTGTAACTAGTCTTAGCTATATTGGATATACAACTCCTTTTCAAGAAAAAACGAGTATAATTCATTTTTCATACTATTAATTGATCCACAACTTTCACAATTATTTCACATATTTGAAGTCATTAAAGAATTTTATTTATAAGAAGGACAACAATGGCAATCAACTAGACCCTCCCCCATTGTTCCCCGGAAGTAAACCACCAACCAAGGAAGACACATGGAGGGACCCATGGCTCCAGCCACATATGTAGCAGAGGATGGACTTGTCAGGCGTCAGTGGGAGGAGAGGCCCTTGGTCCTGTGAAGGCTCTATGCGACAGTGTAGGGGAATTCAAGGGTAGGAATGCCAGAGTTGGTGGGTGGTTGAAGCAGTGGGAGGGAGGATAGAATAGGAGATTTTCAGGGGGAGGGACAGGGAAAGGTGATAATATTTGAAATGTAAATAATTAAAACCTCCAATAAAAAAAGATTTTTTAAAGAACGTGTTTTTGTTTGTCTGTTTTTATTTTTATTTTGTTTTGTTTTTAATCATTTCCATTTTGGACCCTGACATTACTCTACTTTTTACCAACAAATTTATTTGCTTCTATGCTTTCACATACAGAAATGATATTACAGTTAATGACTTCAATAGAAATGACATGAAAGTAATGCTGCATTATGAACTTATGACAAAAGTAATCAAAACAAGATTCTCAGGCCAAATTTGGCCTTCATTTGATTTTGTTTGTATATATTAGCTCTCAGCTGGATCTAATAGTTGGCCAATGTTTATGGCTTTTTTTTCATGCTGTAATAGCAGTTTGAATACCTGTGACAAACACTACATAGTTTTCAAAGCCCAGAGTTTATTTATGTCTCCTTGAATGAAGTTCGCTGAGTCTATCTTTTAGAAAACACTGCAATTATTCTTATTGTGCACCAGAGACACGTAAAGCTGAAAGTAATAAGTGTATGTTTTAGAACACACGAATAAATTAAACCTCCATTAACTATTCAAGTGAGTTTTGTTTTCGAAGACACAGAGTGATAGAGAGGGATTATAAGAAGAAAAACATATATTTGATGAGTTGAAGAACTTGAGAATCCATGTTATAAAGTGGTATCCATAAATGGGGTTTGGCTATTGTAGCTTACAGATGGGAGTGGCTTAGAAAATGCAAGTAAGATGAGACAAGACTTGAGTTTGAAGTGTAGAGCTAGTGGGTTTTAGGGGTTATCAATCAGTAGAGTATGACTTCTATTGAAGCTACTTAGGAAGCAGTCTAATAACTGAGGCCATATTAGGGAAGTATAAACTGAGTGCTGACGGTAGTCCTGCTTGGAAAGAAGGGATTATTTACATAAACATATGTGTATTGACTATTCCTGGTCATCAACTTGACTATAACAAGAATGAACTACAATCCAGAATTGGAGGGCTCACCAGTGATCCTGATCTGGAGGCTGGGGGATGCAAGTTTCTAACCTAGATCTTGGCATGGAGATCTTGAGGCATAGTGACTATGAATTTCAGAACATTAAGACAGGGAGATCTCTGTCTTAAGGTCATCTGGGATTAAAGATGTGGTTTCACACACCTTTAATCTTGGTTACACCTTCTGCTGGAGACTTACAATAAGGACATTGGAAGAAGGAAGATTTACTCTTTCTTTTCTTCACCTGTTTGCCTTGTGGGACTGAGCAACTGCTAGATCCTTGGACATCCATTCACAGCTGCTGCTGACCCTTGTTGGGAGTTGGATAGACTGTAAATCATCAACAAATTCCCTTACTATATAGAGACTACCCATAAGTTCTGTGATTTTGGAAAACCCTGGGCCAAGAAGTGGGAGTGGGTGGGTAGAGGAGTGTATTGGGGGGAGGGTATCGGGGACTTTTGGCATAGCATTGGAAATGTAAATGAAGAAAATACCTAATTAAAAAATATCAAAAAAAAGTTAACCCACGTTGTTTAGGGAATAATGAAAATAAAACGTCTGCATATGTGTAAAAGTAAAAAATAAATAAAGAAATAAAGAAAACCCTGACTAATACAATATGTTATAGAAATAAATAGTTCAGAGGGATTTCTAATGTTTTGCTTAAATAACTTGTATGGATATTCTCTAATATATATCACAATATGAAAACAACCCAAAGGCTATTCTGGTTTATGGGTTCAGGGTTAATTCTCTGTTGAAATGTTTGGTTTTGATGACACAAATATGTTTGAAAGAATTTAATTTATCCTACTAGGAATTTGGATATATCTCTACTTCAAAACAGTTTTAAATCTCTTTAGAGAGTGTCTATACTGAGAAATGCAGTGTTTACTAGACTGGTAAATGGCCATGTCACAGTGACAAGAAATATGGAATTGACTTCATATTTAGACATCATTCTGTTAAGCTTTCCGATTTGTGTTTTAGGTAGTTCAAGTAATTAATGTCTTATTTACTTGTCTTTTCTTTTCCTTCCTTTGTTTTCAAACTAAGGATATGTAGGAGAAATAAATGCTTAATGGGTGGTGTCAGAGGTAGTATGGCCACAAACTGAATTATCAAGGAACAGGTATAACTAAATCAATCTGAAAATCATTGATAAAGAGAAAAGACTATAAAGAAAGTCACTCTACAGAAAACTGTGAGAGGCATAATTTCTTTGTTATAAGCTTTAGTTGTTTGACTGGTATTTATCAATTCCAACAAATCAGCCATTGTCAAAAAAAGATGATGCCTTGGTCATTCTTGTACTCTTAGATCTTCAAATCCATATCCACATAGTTGGTGCTTTATCAACTGTAATGTCTGAGTAATATATAGCAACCTCAGAATCTGCACTATATGACACAGTTTTAAATGAGTAAAATAACTTCCGGCTTTGGAACATTAGCTTGATTATTTAATGTATTAGCAACTTTATTAAGCATTAAACAATCTCTAAGAAGGAATTAAATTTGTTGTCCTGAGATTTCAATAATTTTTTGATTATTTCATTACAACATGGTATCTGAATCTGAAAATAACACTTAAATAAAAATATCATATATTAGCTCGCGCATATATATATATAAAGAAGTGTATTGAAGTATGTGATCATAAAGTTAGAAAAATTTTTATGAATTGTTTTTATATAAACATTAGACATTTTCATAGGGTATTACTATGGCTCAAGTACACATGTTGCTGCATTTGATGGTTAGAGTTTATCTGGTTCATTTTCCTCAATGTTAACCCTTTTTCCTAACACAATATTTATCATTCAATAGGTGACTTTGCACGCATGCTTTCACTCACATACATATAATCTCATCTCGTCCTCTTCTTTGTTAGGTTTTGTTTTGTTGTTTTTGTTCCCCTTTTCCAGCCTCTACCTTCTTCCCCATGGATCTTTCTCAGGTTTACTCCCTATCCTGTCCACCAACATGAACAACAAACTGAAATATAAACGATAAGAAGACAAGCCTTGGAGTTTCAAGTGCTGAAAACCAAAACTGTACAACCACTGGAGAGATGTCCCACTCTCTAATAGAACATTGAAGCTGTGTGTTGAATGTCAACCATATCTCCCTATATTGCCTTCCCTTCTTTTTTCAGAGCCACTCTTGTTAGTGGCCCTGCTCAGGCCTTGTGCTTGAACTTAGTATTAAAATAATGCAAACTTTAGAACTGGATAGGCCAATCTGAGTGCCAAAGCACCTTTGTGCACTATTAAAGCCTGGCTTACTGGATGCTAAGTCTGGCATGGTCTTGGTCAGGGTAGAATGACATGGCTCCTGCCCCTGGGATAGGGCCAACAGGGCAAAGACGTAAGTGCCTTGTATAACATACAGAATTATTGCTCCTCCTTCAAGGGGGTGTCCTCCTGCTTAATTACTCCATGATAATCAGAGACAGCATGAGGAAGTAAAGGTGCAGCTAATGTCTTAGCAAAATGGTAAAAGCTGGTACATTTAGGACAGGCCTTAAGGCTGTGGAAAAGAAAATCTAAAAACACAAGTTCAAAAGATCGATAAATTTTTTAACTAGGCAAAATATAAGGATCAAATATGAATCATATGAGGGGCTTCACAATCCTAAAAGAACAAAAGCCAGCTATGCTGTGAGACAACTTGTCAGAAAGCTACTAAGGAAAGAGATAAAGAGATTTAGGGAATGGTGATAGCAGGAGTTCCCATCCAGCTAAGCTTGTGGCTGTTGCTGTTGTTATTACTGCTGCTGCTGTTTATGCTTACAAATGCAGGCAGATTCTTGAATTCAGCCCTCTGCCTGGGAAGAAGCAAGGTTAGGCCCCACATAATAGTCATGTTAATTTTAGGGTGGGGTTCCACCCAACTATCTTATCTTATCTTCTGTGCTTAACAAAGGCACAAAGGCAGGAAGGTCTCTGAATTATTTTGCATTTTTTTTAAGAGTGTGCTTACTATTTCCTAAGAATCCAAAAGCTGGGGTCAAGCAATGCTGATTAATAGAATAATCAAAAAAGAAGCTGGAGTAAATGACTGGCTTGGTATGTAAAATGAAAGACTGGGTTTATAATCTGCGAGAGATGAACTATCCAGAGATTTTTTTTTTTTTTAAATAGCATGAAGGAAGTGCTTGGAGAACTGTCTTGAGCAGAACTGGAGAGAGAGAGAAGTCTGGAGATCTCTTGAGAGCAGAACAGAGAAACAGTAGGCTGGAAAGCAGTCTCAGGCAGAACACAGACCGAGGTTTGGACCCATGATTTGACTTCAAGTCGTTTGTTTTCACTGCTCTGAGACACCCCTTCTCTCAGAAGCCCTTTCCAAGCTGAGGCTCTTCCATGACAACTGAGCACATGAAAGCAAAGACTATGAAGACATGGATCTATATTCATTATTTATGTCTATGTGTGAATAATATTTAAGTCTATAAATCATAATTGAGGATTTGCATTTGCTGCAGTGAGAAAGCCACACATGCCATCAAATGTGCAGTGGACACTATAAGGATGAATAGTAAACAGAGGAAATTATTTTATAATTGTGAGAATCACTTGGTTTTATTTAGACCCACTGTAGGATATTAAGGTTTGCTTAATAGTATTTAACATATTCATTTTTCTAGATACTAATATATTATCATATAATAGAACCTTTTAAATATAATTAACTATAAGAAAACCTCTTATCTCCTATCTCATGGGCTCTCTTAATTATTGTGGTTTAGAATAAATTATTTTGCCCTAAACCAACTATTTAAATTTTCTGTAGTTTATCATTATAAACAATAGAAAATGATTGTGTGGTTTACTCATTCCATAAGAGAGAAGATCTGTTTACTCCAGAGACTTACCAGAAACTCCCAGGCTGATTAATGATATAAAAAAATCATTTTATTGACTTGATATTAATGTTTGCTTACTTTCCATTTTCCATTAAGACAATGCCCCGAGCTTTAATACATTATTCAGCTGTATCTTTTCAGAAGCAAAATGTTGCCTTCAGTGTTTCTTCCTTATGTAGTTGACACTCTTTCATGCAAAAATAAGGAGTTGTGATCAGAACAACACCACACTGCAAACAATAGAGAAGGCCTGACCCTGGACTGAGTATTTCCATTCAGACTCTAATACATGGACTTTTTGTGTTTGCATATTTATACAAAGTAAACAGCAACTAGGAATTATATCACATTAAAGAGCTGATAGGATATTTTCTAAACTCACCGTGTAGGATCCTAAATTTAGATCCAGTCTGGATCTGTTTCACGAGTAAAACAAGACGTTTTTGCTTTCCCTCAGTCAAATAAAGAAGGTAGTCAAAAAAAAAAAAAAAAAGTGTAGGAATTACCCAGAGCAAGTCTCTAAATCAAAATGTGTTAACAATGAGTGAGAACCACATGTATTACTGAGTTCAATTTTAGTGCACCTGTACTGTCACAATTCAAAGTAGACTGTGCATTACATTTTTTGAAATATATGGAATCCAAATCAAATACTATCAATGCATTTTAACATTGTTTCAATAGATGTTCTGCAAGAAGTACATTATACCAACTCAGAGGAATGTTTAACATAGACTCAAACCTAGTGATAGGCAGTTTGAGTGTATAGATTTCAGGAAGCCAAGGAGTAATGACATGCATCCTTCATCACTGGTGGTTTTCTTGAGAAAGTTACTTTAAATTCAATGTCTACTGCCACTCTAAAGTCTGCCAGCAGGGCTCTCCCTTGCATTATAATTTAGAAACAAATGACCCAAATTATTTTTTGTTTCTTTAGAATAAGATTTAATTCTGTAATCCCTAGCCAAACTAATTACATTGGATTGCTACCACAAATGATGAATGCCTCTGATCTTCTTGCTTGTTCTGTTCCATTATTATCAATTCGTTAAGAATGTATGGGTTTCTTAAATAAGTATTTGTATTATTTAGTAATGAAAGCTCTCATTTTTCCAGTTCTAAAAATTAAAATTAGAATATAAATTAAGAAAAAAATTACGGTTTGCTGAACATTGAAAAGAATTCTATCTTGATATAGTTTCATTTTATAAGTTTAAAAATTATATTATAGTGTTAGTACTTGAGCTCTCGTTACTTTTGTCTTCTTTTTTAAATCAAGGAATATTTTCAAATAGCTTTGCTCATGGGAAAAGGAAATTTTTAGAACTTAGGGAACTCTCTGATGTCCACATATTAAGAATATGTAGTATAGTCATAAACAGTAAAATTTTGCTGCAAGATGTTAAATGACTAGGTAAAATGGACATCCATTCAGAAATTTCAACTTTTAATTAAAGATTAACAGTCATATATAGAGGATTAATGAGTTAGTAACACTGAAGGAAATCATGAACATGACAAGACAGTTGCGTATACTTTTTAAACCATAGGGTTTAACATTAGATAGCATTAAGCTTTTGACACATGTATGCAGTCATGTGGTTGATCTCATATCTATATTTCTGATCATAAAGGTATAGAATAAATAACAGACAGTTCTAATTATTTGAATGATTAAGAACACTTGGATAAAGTGTCCAAAGTTGTTTATTCTTGTTACCACGTTGGTCACTTTCTTTACTGTCTACTTTTCAAATCTGATTTTTGATACCTAATAATTCATATTCTATTTTCCATTAACATAAAAAAATCTCAAGCTTGAAGTTTATATTGTGAAATATTTGAACCAATCGTTTTCAAATGCCTAAATCTAAATTTTAAATTTTGATGTGTCAACTTGGAGGTGGTGGTGAGATAATACATTTAGAGAATTTTCAAGTCCTGTTTTATTTTGGTTATTTCCCCAAAGAGGGAAATCAGTTAAGTGACCATCCCTACTCGGCAACCATGAACTGCCAATGGCTCCTCAGGTATGGAATGGTCTTTGGCGGCCTCATGCTGAATCTTGACTTGCTTGATCATCTGTAAATTTTCTGCAGCCAACCACTCTTCGTGAGTGCATGAATTTATCAACCCTATGAGGTAGACAACTTTGTTTTGATACATATAAACAGGAGAAGTCAGCTTGAAGATTTCCAGCCCTCCACTGTAAACAAGACTCAGGGAAAAGTATATACAGTGTTTAGATTATTCTCTTGAAATGCAAAAATATCACAGACAAAGAAAAAAGAGGCCTTTTTAGCAAACTAAATAGAAAACATGATTGCAACAAATAGCGATTATACAAAATAGATTGCAATAAAGGTTTTCTAGTAAAAACAATATTTTGAGGAAGTCTTCTGGATTTCTTAGGCTAGGTATAATAGTTCAATAACAAAAAAGTCATTGAAGAATACTATTTTTAAAACTAACAAATATGTTATTGAGTTAATTTTATACATATGAATTTCTTTTTAATATTTCAAATCTTTATAGAATATGAATAGGTCATATTAATGGAAAATATGCATAAGGACATTAACACATCTCATTTGAATATGTTGTAGATAGGTTTTGTAAAGAAGATATTGTTATGTTTTACATGATTTTATACTTTTTAAAACTCATGCATCCCTACAGTAGAAGTACATGAATATAATAGTATTATACCAATCAGTGGCTGAATTATATGAAAATAACACTATAATAACTTCCCAGAGAGAAATCTATTGCATGTCTAGCAGACTGGTTTTATATTATCTTAACTGCCTTCTATTTCTTAAACATTGGATAAAAATAGTGAATTCCATATGGTGATATTTTTGATGGTAGGATTCATTATATTTATGGAGATAGAAAATGTAGTTCAGGTTTTAGATGTTAACATATAAAAGACTAGTCATATCTTATGAAATAAATATGATTATGTTAGTTTTTCTGAGATCATGTAGTTGGCTTATATTGCATTTTTTTCAGATGTTACATTTTAATGTACATTTACTGATTCCTGGATAGTGTATCACAGTGAATTCCTTATATTTTTTTGGATTCAGTTACTAATATGTGTAAAATTTTTTGTGGTATATACTGTTTATTCTAAATTTTAATTATTAAAGTTTTTGTATTGATTTATTCTATTGATAAGAACAAGGGATGTTTATATTTTTGCCATATTTAGAATACCACTTGTCAATTGAAGTTTTCTTTTTAATAAAATATTTAAATTAATTATTCAAGTTTAGAACTGTTTAAAATGAAGTATGTGTTGCCATTTTTTCAGTCTTTTTGTTTGTTTGTTTGTTTGTTTTCGAGACAGGGTTTCACTGTATAGCCCTGGCTATCCTGGAACTCACTCTGTAGACCAGGCTGGCCTTGAACTCAGAAATCTGCCTGCCTCTGCCTCCCAAGTTCTGGGATTAAAGGTGTGTGCCACCACCAATTTTTTCAGTCTTTTTTTTTTTTCAGTCTTTATGCTGCTTTCTATTTTTTTGTCTTTTTTTAAAATTCTTCTCTCATAATATATATCCTGACTGCAGTTTTTCCCCTCTTTCGTTCTTCTCAGTTTTCCCCATCTTCCTTCTCCCACATATCCACTGCTCTTCCCTTTCCCTTTAAAAATGAGGTGGAGCTGGCCTCTCAGGGATATCAACAGAACAACATTGTGCAACAAGTTACAACAAAACTAGGCACATACCTTCATACCAAAGCTGGACAAGGCAGTCCAGTAGTAGAAAAAGGGCCCCATGAGCAGGCAAATGAGTCAGAGACACTCCTATGCCCTTTGGTTGGAGTCCCATTAAAACCAAAGCATATGTGGCAGAGGATGGCCTTGTTGGATATCAGTGGGAAGTGCAACCCTTTATCCTGAGGGTGTTAGATGCCCTAGTGTAGGGGAATGCCAGAGCTGGAAGGCAGGAGTGAATGGGTGGTTGTGGAAGCACCCTCATAGAGGAAGGGGGTTTATGGAGGGGAGATCTGAAAAGGAGATAACATTTGAAATGTAAATAAAGGAAAACCAATAAAAGAAAGGAAACAAAAATCCAAGCTTAGCAACTACAATGTACATAAAGAGAACCTAGGGCCCATGACATCTCTGTGATTGACACTTTAGTCTCTGTGATTCCCTATGGTCCCTACTTAGTTGATTCTGAGGGCCATGTTCTCCGGGTATCTTAGAATCCTCTGGCTCCTACAATCCTTCAACATCTTCAGTAGGGTTCCCAAGCTCTGGCTAATGTTTGGCTATGGATCTCTGTTCTACCTTTTAACAATTGTATTTCTATTTTATATTTTAAAATGTTTATTTACTCTAGATTTTGAAAGAATTGAATGAGCCATGATTCATTTGATTTGAACTTTAATTTGCCAACCCTTCAAATTCTCTTCTATATGTTTTTCCCTTACCAGTAACACACTGATTCTAATTTTAGCACGATTATAGCATATCATTTAATGATCTTTTCTGACATGAGTTATTTTCATATTATGTTTCTATTATATCTTTTTTTCTGTTAACTTTCCAATCGCAAATTCCCATAATCAATTTTCCCTGAATAGCTTTTTTTTTTCCCTAAGAGTTGATTTTATTTATTTAGCTTTTAGGTAGTTTATAGTTTAATTTTTCCATTGAGGTATAATACAAAATAGAAATTTACATATTTAAAAACTACAATGAGATATTTGAACATGCATAACAACTTTTAATCAATATAAACATAATAAATACTTCTATCTTCGAAGGTTATTTTGTGTGGGTAATGGAGATGGGAATACTTACTTTATTTTTAATCAACATATTACAATTATTTGATTCATTTATTACAAGCTATAATTACCATTGTGTCCATTAAGCATCTAGAAACATATGCTAGAGTTCATTTTTAAGTTCTAACATGTTGACTACTTTCCTTTATGAATTATAATTTTAATGTCAAAACTTATAACTAATTCTCTTAATACTGACACAAACAACTATAAATATAATTTTTAGCACTTCCATCTTTAACTCCTCTTTATAGTTGTTTTGAAACTCAAACTCCATGCCTTTTCAGCGAGCAAGCACTCTATTACTCAATTATATCTCTAGTTCTTTCTTTGAACCTTTTATTTAATGTTATAATTGATTTATAGCTCCCTAATAGAGCATTACAGTAGAATTTAGCCATATAATTAACTTTCCTCATTACTTCGCTGGTTTTGCACGTTTTCATGTTACTAACTAGTGTTGTTTCATCTCTGCTTCAAGAATTCCTTAGAACCGCCTGTAACAAAGACAGGACATTGAGGAATCGGCAGCTTTAGGTGTTCTTTGAAATGTTTTGTTAGCACCATCATTTCTCATCATTGCTTTGCCTTATAAACTAAATTTTATTGACAGTATTTTTTTTCTCATTTTAGTTACAACAGTTCATTCTTTCTCAGTCTGAAAGTGTTCTGCCAAGAAATCTGCTGACAAACGTAAGAATATCCTTGATGTAGGAGGCTCTTCCAAACTGTGGGCTTTGAAATTTTTGTCTCCTTTTAAATTCTCAAAATAATGTAATTATTTCTTGTGATATATTTTAAGTTGAAATGACATACAGAATCTTAATATTCGTGTGCCTGTATGTCTGCATGTTACCTCAGATGTTGGGTGTGGTCTGCTTTTATTTTTTAAGGATATCTTTGTGCCTTTCTTTCCCTCTGACACGTTTATAATGTGAAATATGACTGTCTTGATGACGTCTGTCGCCTCCACCATTTTCCTTAACTCTTCCTTATGAAGATGACCTTTCTGGTACCCAGCCTTCATTCTTAGAAGTGCTTTCTTTGATTCTGATATAGCTTATATTCTGATATAGCTGTCATTGAACTTTTGGTTTCATTTTTCTAATTCTCATTTTTTTAATGACGTAGTTCTTAATTGAATTTGACATTGTTTACATTTTGTTCTTATAATTTATCATCTGTGATCTTCAGGTAGCTCAGTATGTCGATAAAATGTCTGTGTAAGCAAATAAATAGAGAAAACTGAAGAATGCATTTACAGTAAAATACTGGACAGTAAAATACAATGTTTTGTAACTTAATTAAAAATCAAATTTAAGTACAAATTAGAAGATCTTAAATTAAGAGGAAGTAGAAAGGCAGTTTCTAAAAGATCACAGAGAAAGAGAGAGGGGAAATAGAATATGCCAACCTTCGCTAAATCATTCGTTTTGAAACCTTTCCTAGAACTCAGCAGCCTCACTTTCATTGGGAACTGCCACTGGAAGATCATTGTACTGGTTTGTTAACATCATGTTCTGAGTGAAAGACTCTGAAAGGATCCCCTCATTCAGGCCTCAGGACAATAGTGGACACCCAAGAACTCACGATAGACTGAGCTTGATGTAAACCACATGAGGCTTTATTCGGGGAAAGCCAGAGCTCTGGGGACAACTCATATCTCACACCGGGGTAGAGGAGTCGACCTCGAGGGGAAAGAGGTCCCAGTTTTTATAGGCCCTCAGGGGTGAAAGGAGAAGGGGGAGTGTAGGGAATTTCCAGGTCTAAACAATGTCTATTCTCAAGAAATGGGTATGGGAGGGGTACAAGGGAAGAGTCTGGTGCAGGTGTAGCAACTCAGGATTGGGCGGGCTCTGGTTGCTGGGGAGATTTTCTGACCCTTTCTCAGCAACCAATATTACAAACACTTGGCAATGGGCTTCATCAGTGGGCACACACATGGGTTCAAGGAATGGTCAAAAAATTGGCAGACACACAGGTTCTGGCCAGAGCATTGTGCAACTCTATTTTACTAAATCAGTGAAGCTAGTTCTGCTAACAGTGACATATATCTTGCCAATTTCAGGGCTTCTGTGACCTTTTACATTATGTCAGGATCTTTCATGAGCATTCTAATGATATTCCTCAAAGACTCAACTACATTTTGGTTTTGAAGAAGTCATTTCCTTCAGGTCTCATTGAAAGCATTCAAAAATGATTGGGCAGGTGGTCCTCCTGTTATTATTTTAGTCTTCCTGAGATGGCAATCTAAAATTGAATATCTTTCAAAAGACTTCAGAGCAAAGCACACTTTGTGTGCTTTTTCTAGAACAGTCCACTGATATTTTGCATATCCACTCATGCTACTGAATTAAGCCATTTGTCTGTACAATATTCTTACATTTATCTCTCTTTGTGGTGCCATCACCCTCGAAGAGTTAGGTGAGGTAGAGGTCATCTGGTTACGTATAAGAGCCATTGGTAAGGCACTTTCATAGTCAAATCATTTAATGTGACCCACCGGTAGTTTTTTTGTTAAAAGACTTAAGACAAGTCCCAAATCCATTTTTTCCATCTTCTAGTTTCCCAATTCCAAGAGCAATGCAGATCATATCAGTATTTTGGGTAGAGAAGAAATATTAGTCTTTTGTGCTATGTTCTACATGACTGCAGATAGAGCCTATACTACAAACTCATCTTTTTCCACACTAACACACATCAACAGAAATACCCACTTTGCCATATATGTATATGTTACTCTAGTGGTCTACTAAAATTTCTCCCCTGCACTCACAACAGTACTCTTGCACGTTTCTATTTGTTGTGATCACGACATATATTGTGGTGATGATAACATAAAGCGCCTTTTCTATTAGGTTATTCACTCTTGTGAGTTATTTATCTGTTTTATAAGACTTTCAAAGTAATAGGTCATGCTTACTGACGATACAGATATTTAAAACAGGTAATAGTTTTTTATCTGACATGCACTACATTTTTATTAATTATTTAAATCACTTCCTCAAACACCCCCCCACACATATATACATGAGTACACACACACACACGTAAGAACATTTGAACTTTAACCAACTCATGTTTTAAATTTCATCCATCCAGTCATGAGTGAAATTAAATATCAAATTAAAACTGCTTTTGTTAAATGTGCTTTTCAGTTCACTTTCTTTGTTATTGCCATCTGTCCATTATATACAAGAATAAATTTCATAAAATAATTTTCATTTAATTATACAATGGAACTTTAACTAGACTCATGCATGATAGTATATATCTTTTTCCTTTACCCTCTCATGACAGTTTTCTAAATAAAATCTAGAATTTACAGATGGAAGAAAAAAGATATTTGTCTTTCTAAGCAACATATTTCTGATAATGTGATGATCTCTAGTTATATCTAAGTACCTATAAAAGAAATACTTCTTTTTTATTTACTTTTAGATAAATTTGTGTGTCTGCGCACTCATAAGTGTGTACGTGTGTGTGTGTTTATGACATTTTCTTTAGCCATTCATTTCTCCACTTATTGACTGACACTTGGGTTTCAAATATCCAAGTATTACCTTAAAGTTTTTGATTTAATTTGAACTGTTTTGTACAAGGGGAATGACAAGAGGAACCTGCTCTAATTCTGTCCTTCCACTTGAGGATACTCAGTCTGCCTGGTTCTAATCTCTAAAGAGACTTTCATTTCTCTAGTTCATGAATTCGGCATTTTTGTTGGTTCTCTCAGGTCTTTTCCCTTACTAGTGCAGTATCTAGACAACTCAATTTAGTACGTCCTTATAGTGTAAATCAGTTGATTGCATTGCTCATTATACACTACTATTCTTTCAATTCTTGAATAATTTAGAAAAGAGAAAGCAACATAAAATAGTAGGAAATAAACAGATTATTAGGTACATAGAAAATTTCTGAATTTGGCAATCAAACACTATCTTACTATATCCTAATATGCAGACTTCCTACCTTAAAGACATACTAGTGTAAGCATTGGCCTGAACTAGGTTCAACATCATCACATGTGTTTGGAAAACACAGACCATTATTAAAGAGATTACCAGCATTAAGTAATGTCACTGAACTTTGTATCCAGCTGTAAAAAATAATAGCCTATTTTGTGTTTCATCCATTTTTAATTGTTTCAACTTCATAAACTTTATATATCCTTCCAAATTTACTTCAAGTGTGATTTCTCCACCATTCATCAAGCTCAGGCCCAGATGGCACATGCATGTCAGCTTTAGACTCACAAACATGTGTATTAATAACCTCCTTTAATACTGCCTTTTTTATGTAACTTCTATAATTTGAGGTAAACTCACAAAGATTTTTAAAATTCCCAAGCTTTTATTTGAAGTTTTATGCAAGAAAAAAATTAAAGTTCTATCCAACTGTGTAGTAAATTCTAAATAGTCAAAAAATTCTTCAAAGTTTCATTTAGATGTTTCCTTGTTAGTATATCTGTATCTATATCTATACCTATATCTTTATCTACCTATCTCTATACACATATTTTATTATGTAATTATTATAAGTGTGGTGTGTTACATAGGCATTTTAAATTGTGTATTATAAATATTATAAATCCATTATATCCAGAAATATCTATTGAGCATTATATCTATAAATACTGGGCTATTTTTCAAATGGGAACGAATTTTGTACATTAAGAAGAACTGTGGGTACCAAAAACAAAAAATAAAAAAAAGGAAAGACAGTAACGGGATAATTACTTATTCAGTTGTAGCCAAATAGATGCAAACTGTAACATGTTTTTATAAAAATTATAGTGATAGTATTGACAGAGGTGACAAGTCAGAGTTAAATATTAATTCCTGAGAGCTTCTAAACAGCAAATAGGTGCAACAAATGTAGACAACATGAGAACTGAGCTTCAAATTAAGAAGCCACATTATGTTTGACATAGTGTGTTCTTGCCTTGAGTGTTTCAGACTAACATCTTTCTTTTGTAGCATGTGTGATTATCACTCACTTCTTTGGGAGAGGAGTCTGTCTAGGAAAACATCCTGCATTTTCGATCCTTGGGCACTCACACAAGTCTCAAACTTTGCACACTGGCACCCTCATCTCTGTTTTAATGCCAGAATTAAATTTCATACCTAACCTGGTGTAAAAGAACTGACGGCTGTTTCAGGATGCTGCTGCCTGCTGACTGGAGATCACATTTTGGCAATGCCAACAACTGAATATAAGTACCTTGGACTTTTTTTTTGAAATAGGTTATTTTTATTCTTTTCATGTAATTTCATAAAATGAGCCTGAAGTGAAATCAGATATGTAGTCATTGTATTAGTTAAGATTTATAATTTACCTTTGATGAAAGTAGATCTAAAACTCAACTATATTAAGCACATGTAAAAATTACTAGTCTCAGGGAGATAAATTTTCGACCTAAGACTCACATCATACTTCAGTTTTGAAAAAGAAATCAATGAAATAAATCATCTATTGTTCAGTAAATAATATTAAATAATCTACAATATTGCTGTTGTATGCGATACTTATTGTTCTAAGCTATCAAGAAAAGCAACAGGATTCAAGCTTTCACTTTGGAATCCAATTCATAGAGGCATTTTTTTGTGTGATTGTTATAAAATAAATCAGAGAACATACAATGTCCTGTCATTGTGGTAGATCATTTCTGTGGTGATGTCATGAGTTTGGGGGCATTAGTCACTTTCCTCAAGTCAATATTGACAAAGCACCCCTGCAGGCATGGAAGTTCACCTGGGGTTCAGTGCTCTGTGAAGTGGACCCTCCTGGTCCATTTCCAGTTCATCTGAAACAGTGTTTCTAAAGAAGCCACAGCTCTTTCTCTAATAGTGCACAATCTTAAGAATGGCTGATACTGAAATTGATTTTAGTATAAAGAACGGTGGTAGTGACAAGAATTATCATGTTCTAATGATTCCACAGACAGTAATTCCAGAACCAAATTATGCTAACTTTAAAGGTTTATGTTTTTTAAAAATGCGTACTTATTTGATTCTCTTGGTATACTAAGAACATAAAAATAATTATGTTATATACTTACTAATATATGTGACTTATATATGAAAATCAAAATGTATCTTATAGAAGTAACTAAATTTTCTCAATGATAATTCTTTTCAGAGTATAGATGTCATTATTCTTTTATTTAAAGAATATTTCTATTAGTTCTTTGATAACTTCATACATTTGTTCAATAAATATATCTTGACTATATTCAACTTGCATTCTCATCACTTTTCATTATTCTTTATCTAAAAATATTAGTTTGAATATTGTACCTATATGCAATATACTTTATCTTTTACATTCATCTTTATTTGAAGATATGAAAAATTTTTTAAATCTTCCACTGCTCAGAAGGATGAGCCAAGAGGATAGTAATTTGGAATCAGTTTACACTGAATAGAAAAGTCTCATGCAGGGACCTCATAAAATTGCAAAGCTTCTGTAGGGCAAAAGATACTGTCAATAAGACAAAAAGGCCACTAACAGATTGGGAAAGAATTTTTATATATCCTAAATCTAATAGGGGACGAATATCCAATATAGACAAAGAGCTCAAGAAGCTGAACTCTAGAAATTCAAATAACCCCATTAAAAAAATGGGCTACAGAGCTAAACAAAGAATTCTCAACTGAGGAATACCGAAGGTCTGAGCAGCACTTGAAAAGATGTTCAACATCCTTAATCATCAGGGAAATGCAAATAAAAACAACCCTGAGATTCCACCTCACACCAGTCAGAATGGCTAAGATCAAAAATTCAGGTGACAGCAGATGCTGGCGTGGATGTGGAGAAAGAGGAACACTCCTCCATTGCTGGTGGGATTGCAAGCTTGTACAACTTCTCTGGAAATCAGTCTGGCGGTTCCTCAGAAAACTGGACATAGTACTACCGGAAGAGCCAGCAATACCTCTCCTGGGCATATACCCAGAAGATATTCTAACTGGTACTGAGGACACATGCTCCACTATGTTCATAGCAGCCTTATTTATAGTAGCCAGAAGCTGAAAAGAACCCAGATGCCCCCCACCCCCGCCAAAGAGAAACGGATACAGAAAATTTAGTACATTTACACAATGGAGTACTACTCAGCTAAACAATGAATTTATGAAATTCTTAGGCAAATGGATGTATCTGGAGGATTTCAGTCTGAGTGAGGTAACCCAATCACAAAAGAAGTCACTTGATATGCACTCACTGATAAGTGGATATTAGCCCAGAAACCTAGAATACCCAAGCTACAATTTGCAAAACACAAGAAAATCAAGAAGAAGGAAGAGCAATGCGTGGATACTTTATTCCTCCCTAGAATAGGGAATAAAATACACATGGAATGAGTTACACAAACAAAGTTTAGAGCTAAGAAGAAAGTATAGACCATCCAGAGACAGCCTTACCTAAGGGTCCGTACCATAAACAGCCACCATACCCGAATGTACATGCCAGCAAGATTTTGCTGAAAGGACCCTGATATAGCTGTCTCTTGTGAGGCCATGCCAGCGCCTGGCAAATACAGAAGTGGATGCTCACAGTCA
This sequence comes from Mus musculus, assembly GCF_000001635.26. Lineage (NCBI taxonomy): Eukaryota > Metazoa > Chordata > Mammalia > Rodentia > Muridae > Mus > Mus musculus. The sequence goes on along the minus strand of NC_000080.6, from coordinate 114,025,781 downwards.
TCTATAGGACGGAACACAGGGGTCCCAATAGAGGAGCCACAATGTACCCAAGGAGCTAAAGGGGCCTGCAATCCCATAGGTGGAACAACAATATGAACTAACCAGTACCCACAGAGCTCATGTCTCTAGCTGCATATGTAGCAGAAGATGGCCGAGTCGGCCATCATTGGGAAGAGAGGCCCCTTGGTTTTGCAAAATGTATATGCCCCAGTACAGGGAAATGCCAGGACCAAGAAGTGGGAGTGAGTGGGTAGGGAAGCAGGGTGGGTGGAGGATAGAGGGGACTCTTGGGATAGCATTTGAAATGTACATGAAGAAAATATCTAATAAAAATAAAAAAAAACAAAAAAGAAAAGTCTCACGCAAGAATATCTAATAACACAAATTAGTCCACTTAAAGGAGAATTTGTATAATAAGAAAAATACGGAATTTGCCTGATTGAGAAATTTTGAGGACATTATTTAGCTCTTTTTCACACTGACCAATGCGAATATTCTCTCTTTTGCTATGTCACTATGTCACTATAGTTCATAAATCCTGAAGACATTCTTCTATTTTGTTGTTGTTATTTTTTTTTTCAACCTAAACACAGCTTTGAACTTTGGGAGGAGTCTAAGAGTAACTCTAGTGCTAAGCTTCACTTAGTATTATGCAGTGTTTTGTTTTATAATTATGTTTAACTTTAATTTAGCGAGATCTAGTTATCCATTTTTGTTGAGTTATTTTCAAACTGTCTAAGCACCCATAGAGTCAAACCTTCCTATATATCATGTGTACCTTTCTGCATAAGCACCTTTGTCACATGGATAGCCTATTTTAGTGAAATCAGTGATGCTCTAACATTACCAAACTCTGGAACTGGAAAGATGTTTTGGTGATTAGTGAAGAACACTTCAAACTCTTGCAGAAGACTAGGATTGGATTCACAACATCTACATAATGGCTCACAACCAATTGTAACTCTAGTTCTTGGGCATTTGATATCCTCTCCTGGGTTGTGTAGGCATTAGTAATGTGGTGTACTTAACATGAATGCCAACAAATTTTGTATATACATATATACATATATATATATATATATATATATATATATATATAAATAAACATACATATATACATATACATATATATACATACATATACATGTTGATATATACATACATATACATGTTGGTATATATATCATATACATTTATAATATATGTCATATATATCTTATATGTATGTGTGTGTGATGATGATGATGATGATTTAAAGAAACATCTACATCTGAAGACAAGGAAGTTCCACTGAAATATATGAGGAATAATAAATATTGGCTAAGTCTCAATCTGTGTATTATCTGGCTAGAGTAGCATATTTGCCCTTACTAGTAACTCAGTGGGAAGATATTGCAGTTTGAACACAAACAAAAACTGACAAATATTCTACCTTAATTTTCGAATAGTGTGTGATGTTTCTATGTAAGTTCTTCTAGCTGGGCTTTCTTACCTGGTGTCAGTGGGAGAAGAAGCACCTAAGCTCACAGAGACTTGAAATGACAAGGTGGGATGACACCCAAGGCACCCCTAACTGCTCTGAGGAGAAGGGGCAGAGGGATGGAGGAAGGATTTGTGGTAGGGGAGTGTCAGGGAGGGAAGCAGTGAGTGGGATGCAAAGTGAATAAGTGAAAAAAAAGTAATTAAGAAAATTTTCTTAACTCTTAAGAACCTGCTTTTGTAGCTAAGTCTTTTCTCACCCTCTTAATTTTTCTTGCTGCCTGTCAAATCATATTATATAATTTATCATGCTTATAACTAAGAAGTAACCTGCCAAGTACAGAGTTTCCTGTATTTGCTTCAAAAATACAATGTACTATTTTCTACTTTTAAAACAATTACACTGTATGACTCTGGAGCCTCAGAGGAGAAATTGGTAAATAAGTTTTCTCAGATGGAAATTTGTTAATGAGGTGGAATAAGCTCCAGGTTTAAATTTAATTGTTTCACAATTTTCTGTTTGTAAGTAGGCTCAATTTTTCAAAGGAACTAAATTTTTAGTTGGATAGAGTACCTAAATTACCAAGTAATTTACATTGAGAAGAGGATATACAAATGGTACACAGTTCAGAGCTGAGTCCCTTAAAGGCTTTTTCTGTATGTGGGTCTCTGGGTTAATCACCATCTATTAAATAAGCTCCTAGTCCATGTTTTTATCTCTTCTTTTCTTTTACTTTATGTCTCTCACACAATACATTCCTACTGTAGCCTCCCATTCTCCCTTCCTCCCAGTCCTCTCCCTCCCCCACCTCTCCTCTCCCAGAGTCACCACTTCTGTGTCTGTTCAGAAAAGATGAGGTTTCTAAGTGATATCAACCAATCATGGCATAACAGATGAAATAAGACTAGGAATAAACCTCACATCAAGGCTGATCTCTTTCATGGGGGGGGGGGGGCGGAGACAGAGACAGAGAGAGGATAAAAACCACTAAAACATGGAGTCTGATTTGTTTGGTCAAGTATTCCTGAGAATGAAGCCTGCCCTGGAGTATGGTTGATACACCAGGGTCACTACATTTCCTCATTTTGAGATAACTTTTATGTGTAAGACAGTGTGGCCATGTTCCTTCCCTTGTTTTTGGATTTGCCTGGCTTCAGTTTGTGTGGGTTTTGTGAGTTCATATACATATCTGCCTTCATGTGTGTTAAGAATGATCCACCACCACAGACTCTTCAATCTTTCAGTGAGGGAGAATCTGGAAAGATTAGGAAAGCACATAAGAATATGATGTATTAATTTCTCAAATACAAATATCAGAAGCAAAACACCACCAACAACAAGGAAAGAATCAGGCCTGTCTATTCTTAAAACTCATGTAATCTTCGACTTTACCTCAGAAAAGCATTTATGAAGATCTATGGTATGACTGATCACGTTAGTGATGGATTCACAAGGAAGGTTAGAAAAATATTGACTCATTAATGTTTCTAAACGCTATAGTAGTTAATCTATTAGATAAATTACCTCCATGGATATTTTTAAGGATTAGAACCTCCTTTATCTACATCACAAAACTAAGCCTTAAGAAAGTAGCTGAGTTCAGTGAAATATCTCTGCCTACAAAGGCTTTGCTGCCAAGCCTGAGAGTATGAATGCAAGTACACATTAACTGATTCTAGTTATTTGGATTCAACTATACGTTCTATACCCAATTATTCCAGTCTCCATGAACTTCTCTTTTTATTTCATCACATGTTTTCATCAGGGATGATGCTGTTTGAGTTTTAAATTCTCTCATGTTAAGCAGCAGTGATATGGGAATAATTTTTCCCTGTATGAACTGCTCACAGAGAGACTGACAGAAGGAAGCCATTTTATCTTACTAAGATCAGTCACACATGAGAGTGCCAATAAGACTGTTGAACATGGGAGAATAACTGTTCTTTCTGCTGGTTGTATGGATGAACAATATTTGTCATTAAAAGAAAACACATTTGCCTGCAATCACATTCTGTCTTTGTATAAAAACTCAGAAAATGGCTTAAGTAGATATTCTCTTCTCACATATCATACTATCTGAGTCACAATTACAACTTTATAAGCTGTCATACAATGATGCATAAAATAAAATATTTATGAACTTTAAGTAAAATTTTCTCTATTCTCTATATGAAATACAGGGATGTCTAGAGTTAGCAAAATAAGAAACTGATAAAAGATTATATTTATATATATATTATATATTATATATGTATAATATTAGATATATATATGTATATATATATATATTCATTTATTTTTTTCTGAAGATATCTTAACATTTTCCACACAACAGAAATTTAAAAAGTGAAATTTAAAATTCAAATGGTTATTAGTATTTTAGTAATAGCAAAAATTGTTACAGAAAGGATACATTTCGAGTTTGGACAAAAGTTTAGATTCACAGCAGCAGCATCCATCCCCCCACTCTGAGATTCTTTAGCAGCAAAGATTCTACAATTATCTAAGAATTATTCAGTGGTCTACCAATTACACTTGACATTTGTACATGTGTTCCCACTGACAATATACTTCTTTGCTGAACTTCCATTCTTCATCATTATTTGGAGTATGACATTGACTCATTTGTGCTCCCGCAGAATCTCAAGAATGTTATGATAGTGACAGGAATTTTACATGTATGGAGATAGTTGTCTTCATATTCTTTGAATCTGAATGAGAGAAGATTAACAACAAATTTATTATTAGTATATACAGAGAACTAGATTATTGAATTGGTGAATAAAAACATACTTTTTCGCAGCCATGTTTGGTAGCATGGTGCACTCCTCCTTTCCTTTAGCAGCATTCACTGGCTTTCTGTAATTCAGATGAAGTCATCTGTAGATTTCTCAGATACTGTGAGGACTGGGTTGAGGGTTCCTCTGTTCAAATCATAGGCTCCAAGAAACATGTAGTTTGTCATTTATACTTCCCTGAAATATTATCTATATGTAAGACACTGAATTAGGGAGAAGTAAAAATAAGGGGCATGCCTAGGGAAACTGGAATTGTTTGTACCTTGCAACAACTAATGTTCACTTTCTACAGATTTTCTAGTGTCATAAACTGGGACTTTAAAAACATTTCCCTTATGGTTATTAAAGAGAGAAAACAGATTGTTTGCTAAACTTCTCTCCTGGACTTTTGTGGCCTTTATTCAAATTGAGAATAATTTACGTGCCAAGCATAGATGTCTTTGGATCTGGGTGAACGTGAAGCAATGGGTGATGCAGGACTGAGGCAGTATCTTGGTAAACTTTCACTATTTACTCCTCTTGGGTCCAGCACATGTTTACATTTACTGCTCATTACATGTTAATAAGTAATACATGACTGTTTTCTCAACACTTCTCTTTTCCCATTCAACTCTAAGAAATAATGAGGAAGGTGAAAACAAAAAAAGAGACAGATCATTGAATCTGATTATGCTGCCACCATCATATTGGGTTTTAATCGTGTATAGATAGAAAGGAAATCATGGTGTATTCTTTGGCAGAAATAAAAACACGAATACAGAAAAATTCCCCCCAGCAGTCAACCATAAACATATTGCTTTATTTCAAGGTAGCACCAATAGCATCTTCCTTTTAAATGTCATCGTGGGGTGACTGTCATAGGTTTCTACTTTTCTTCACAGCTGGGTATTGTAGAGAAGAGATTTATTTGGACAAAGTTAATTTAACACATGTGATACCACCTGCTGTTTGTACTGTATAAGTCTGAGTCTTTAGAAATGGCTCTGATGTTATACTGTCTTCAGGTACAGAAGAGAATAAAGCAACTTCATCACTGCTCTCCTGAGTTTGCCCTCTTCTTTGAAAATAACGGGGCCAATAAAAGAATGATTTGCAGGAGTGGAATAAAATCAGACTTTTCTTGTGATGCTCACAACATGTCTGTAAGGTACATACTGCTTGAAGTTACTCTGCTTTGTAGCATAAAGCCCAGTGGGAAACTGAGGACATCAAACCCTTCCTAACTCACTAATTGTCAGCCCTGTTGTCTCTCTTCAAACCTATGGACATATCACAGCACAATAATTATGGAACTCGCATATAAAAATAACTCAAACTTACTGCTTTCATGTAGTGCATTGATAATGAACTGTCTTGTTTTCCAGGAGGAAATCAGCTCTGACTCTGAACTCCACAGTGTTTTATTTTAACATCTATACTGCATACTCAGAGATCATTTAGAATATGGCTTTCGACTTATTTCTGCATTGATATTTACTTTTCGGAGGTAATATTTTCTTTTATGTGCCTTCATACTGTTATGAACTCTTGGGAGGAAGTTCCTCAGAAGTTGACATTTTCTGTCACCATGTCATCTGGGATGGATGTGCTTGGTTACTCTGGATGATAGTCTTGAGTTCTTCACTGTGCTAGTGATTGTTAGGTAATTTTCTCCTCTGTAAAGCTGCTAGTTCACCCAATTCATCTCCACTTTCACACTCTGCTCTTAGAGAAGACAGAAGGGTACAATGTACAGCTACAGCTGAGCACTCAGTAGTTTTGTTCTACATTTTTGATGTGTATTTTTTGAGATTACAACTTGACAATTATCCTTTCCCTTTCTCACTCCAAACACTACCATATATCCCTTCCAACTCTTCTTCAAAGTCATGACCACTTTTTTCATTGTTATGTATATATATATTCTTAAATATGTGTGTGTTTGTTATGTGTATGTGTATGTGTATGTATATATATGTATATATATTCCTAAGTAGAATCTGACAAGCCTATATAGTGTTACCTCTATGTATCTCTTCAGGGCTGAGTGTTTGGTACTGAAATATTCTTCCCAGAAATTTACTGTACTTTCACTTTATTTAGTAATCTGTTCAAAACTGAAATCTGAAGAGCTCATCAGTGAAAACTCAGGTGTTTCTAATATTGATTTGTACCTTAAAACTATGTCATTTGGTTCCTAAGACAGTTGACAAGAATAACTTAAGGCAAGACCATTTATTTTGGCTCACAGTTTGTGGGCATGACTTATAAATGTGGGAAAACTGTAGCAACAGGTGGGTAAAGCAGTTGGCAATATTTTATCCACAGTTACAAACCCCAAATGAATAAAAGCTACTGTTAAACTCACTCTCTCCTTTTTCTTTTCTTTTTTTTTTTTTAATATTTTTTATTACGTATTTTCCTCAATTACATTTCCAGTGATATCCAACAAGTCCCCCATACCCTCTCCCCCCCAGTCCCCTACCCACGCATTCCCACTTTCTGGCCCTGGCGTTCCCTTGTACTGGGGCATATAAAGTTTGCATGTCCAATGGGCCTCTCTTTCCAGTGATGACCGACTAGGCCATCTTTTGATACATATGCAGCTAGAGTCAAGAGCTCCGGGGTACTGGTTAGTTCATAATGTTGTTGCACCTACAGGGTTGCAGATCTCTTTAGCTCCTTGTATACTTTCTCTAGCTCCTCCATTGGGGGCCCTGTGATCCATCCAATAGCTGACTGTGAGTCGGAAATCCCAGATGAGGATGGCCGTGCACCCCTGATACACTTGCCTCTACCTCCCAGGTGTTGGCATCACAGGCCTACAAGCAAGCTCATTGATAGAGTCCTGAGGATCAAACTCAGTGCACTAGGCAGTCAGTCTACCAATACATCTGTATTGAAGCTCATTTTCAATAGTGTGATTCAAATCTGATTTTGTTGTTGATATCAATTCATTCATAGTATGTCTACGTTTTTGCAATTTATATCTACCTATTCACCAGGAAATAACATTTGTTTTCCTCTTATTTTACAATTACTTACCTATAAGAGGCATGCAATCCGTATTTTGGAAGTGAGACTAGATATTTGGAGGTAAAGAGTGTTGTATTTAATAGAGGCATCTTGGTTATAACTTACTGCGCTCTTTCTCACTCTCTCTTTTCTGTCTTTCTTTCTTTCTTTCTTTCTTTCTTTCTTTTTCTTTTTCTTTACTTCTGTGACTCCATTTCTACAGTCTTATTTTGCTATAGAATTCTTTTATTTCATGATTCATAGTTGCTTTTTATCTACCAGAAAACTATGCTGTTACTATATGATTACTGAAAATCTACAAACACACTGTGCAAAATTCATCACTTTCAGCTATTTTATTTCCTATAACATATTTTTATCAAATCTTGACATAGAGCCTGTCTATTTTTTCAGGATCCCCAGAACTGTTAGCATGCAAATGATATATCTAGTTATTAAGTGTGGTGGTTTGACTAGGAATGGCCTCTTTAGGCTTATATATCAGAGTGATTGGACGTTAGGGAGTGGTGCTACTTGGTAGGGATGAGGGGGAGTGGCCTTGTTGGTTCAAGAGTGTCACTGAGGATGAGGTTTGAGGTTTTAAATTCTCAAGCCAGGTCCAGCGTAATTCTCTTCCTGCTGTCTGCGGATTTGGATGTAAAATTCACAGTTATCATGTCAAGCTGCTTACCACCATGTTCCCTGACATGAGGTAGACAGACTAAATCTCTGAAACTGTAAGCCAAACCCAATTAAATGTTTTCCTTTATAAGAGTTGCTGTGGTCAGGGTGTCTCATCAAAGCAATAGAACACTAAGACATTAAGCATCAAGAAATCACATTTTCTTCAATTTCATTTCATTTCTTCTCCTCTAGACAGCTCTGGTGTCTCACAGGACAATGGAAATCCCATTTGTAAGACAAAATGGCTTTTCACTAAATCTGTGGCACTCTTGGCTATTATGCTGATAAGCTCCTAATAATTACTCAGTTTATTTTTTGGCCAATGATGTCTTGATCAGAGTTTCTGTTTGCTTTTTATTGTACATGCACATGTTTCCCCATGAGTATATTATCTTCTAACATTCAATTTTAATATATTCAGTATCATGCAATTTTCTCAACTTCATGTTTTCACATAACTTGCCATAAACACTTCTTAAATCTTACTTGCAAAACAATTTGTTCGCTTGTATTTCTGTTATCTAAAAGAAACATTTTCCATTTTCATTAGTATTTCTTTTTAAAATGTTTTATATATGTTCATATGCATGTTTGTGCATGCAAGTGTGTGTGTGTGTGTGTGTGTGTGTGTGTGTGTGTATGTGTGTGTGTGTGTGTGTGTGTTTTTGTGTATGTGTGTATGCGTGTATAGCACATATGCACGGAGATATTCATGAAGGCCAGAAGACAGCACTAGATTTTGGATCTTGAGTTATAGGTAGGTGGTTAGATGTGATAAAGTATGTGAGAAACAAATGCATTTCAGGTTCTCTGAAAGGATAGAAAGAGTGTGTAACCACTGTGCAATCTCTGCAGTTACCTATGGGGGATATGTTATTTGCCTTCATACTAGAGAACAAGGCTTCTACTTAAACATTACACTTTAGAGAAAAGGAGTCTTGAAAACTGCATTTTTTATTTATATTAGGTTTGCACAAGACTACCCTTATAGCTTGCCTACCTTTCGATGTGTTCAGAGAACTCAGCTTTCCATAAATCTCCTACTACTGCTCATCCCCTGTATACTGCTTATTACAGATTGTTTGAGTCTGGCCGAAAAGGCCTCAAGCCACATCTGAAGTGAAGTGGGAGTGGGAGACAATAATTATCATTTCTCTTTGTACTGAAGATATGCAAATCAATATGAAAATGAAAAGAAGGAAACTGTCTGATTTCATTATATAAACATTCTCAGAAATATTGTAACTCCTGTTCAAACTGGCTTAAGACAGACAGTAAGACACATAAATGCATTTAGAATTAACAGCCCTCCTTCTTTGATTTTCAGATATGCAGAGTTCATTTTTGTTTTGTTGTTTTCTAAATTAGGCTAATTTGCCCCTCACAGAACAGCATATGCATTGATATATCTTCACATTGATGTTCCTGGTACATGTTTGTCAGTGTAACATGACTGCAGGGTGTCTTTTATTTCATTGCTATCTTCCCGTTACCTTAAACCAAGTGAATCCATCATCTCATTTTCCTCTGATGTTTGAGACATTCATTTCCTTCTGCAAAAGCATTGTATCTTTCGTTATTCATTTTTCCCATGTTCAATATATGCCTTACTACCTCTGTAAGTTCCATATCTTAAATTGAATTTTCAGTTATTTCTGAGAGAATTGAGATTTTTTACACTGATCAGGACTGTTAAGGATAATATCAAAGCTAAGAAATTATTAGAGAAGTATTCACTGTGATGTATTCCTGGCCATTATGAGACTCAGGAAGTATATTACATTGAAGTTTTAATTATTTAACTCTATGTGCCAAATTGTAACTTTTACAAGGTATAACTATAATTCAGCATGGATCAGCTACAGAGGGCAGTAAGTTTCTATAAATGGGAAGTGGTTGCTTAGTATTGTCCTGGTACAGCTGTCTCAGTATATGTGACAAACTAGAATAAAATCTAGGACAATGATTTAGACTTCAGGTAACAAAGATATGTTACACCTAAGCAGTAGAGTTGTGTTGTGTCTATAATTTATGGAAACATTTAACATCTAGGAATATAAAAAGTACTGTTTTCTTCTTAACAAAGACCATTGGGGGATTTTGTGGGGTTTTGTGTTTCTGTTTGTTATGTTTATTTGTTTGTTCTGTATTTTGTTATGTTTTCTGTTTTTTAATTTTGGTTCTAAGCAGAGTGTGATGACTAAAAAACAAAATCGCATAGACAAGGAAGTGGGGCAGATCAGGGATGTATTAGGGGAGGTTAAAAACAGGATCAAATAGACTGAATGAAAGTTTTTGTCAATAAAAGTGAAAAACAAAACAACAAAACAAAAACTGTTGTTAGAAATTCCGTTTAGGAACATGAATAGCTTTTGCTCAGAGAATTGATGAATGGGACCTTATAAAATTGCAAAGCTTCTGTAAGGCAAAAGACACTGTCAATAAGACAAAAAGGCTACAAACAGATTGGGAAAGGATCTTTACCAATCCTAAATCAGATAGGGTGCCACAGACTGGGTGCAGTTGGCCCCCCTCAATCCGTGGGAATCTGGGTCTCAGACAGATGGGCATATAGTCGGTGATAATGGGGTGACAAACAGACAGGACACAAGGGAATGTGCTGTATCTGAATGTAATTTGTCAAATCAAGCATCAAACTTTTTATACAGAAGAAGATAGGGAAGTTAGGAGACACATTGGCAAGGTACAAATGAGGTTACTGGATGCTTAACGACTCTTACAGAAAACAGAGGAATGTAAACACAAAGACTGGCAGGAACTGGGCAATAAAACAACTGAGACAAAGTCAGCTCTATCTAAGGTCAGCCATAGTCTTAGAAGCCAGGTGTGAGGTCTTTACATTCCCAGGGCAAGGGCTTTCATGACCAAGTCATGGTTCTAATTAGAGAATTCTGCTCTAGCTAACCTTCTCATGAATAATGCAATACTCTAAAACCACAGACCAATCTACTTCCTAAACCATTGTAAATTCCTGTATATGGGAGCAATTTGGCTTTTGTTCTAAGTGATAGTGTGGGGGAACTTTGTACTAATAAGTAATGTAGTCTGCCATATATAACTATAATAAGAATTCTAAACTTACATTGCTAAGCTTGCCCTGAGATTTCTAACTCTATGTGGTAGATAGTAATGCCTGATTTCTTTCACTATCTCTCTTTCAGTACTAAAGGCAATTCTGATTGTCACTGAATAGGCAACATTCTTACTGAATTCCAAGCCCAGGGTCAGCTCAAGGACTACCTAGGGCATTGGATAAGGCCAGGAAGCAAAGTTCGATTTTGCTTAGGTATGTGGCAAGTCATTGTTTGAAGGCACCTATAACAAAACAAGACTGAAAGGAAGCACACAGATCCATTTGCAAGGACAAAATTGGAGCACACATGCTATGGAATGCCACAGTTTCAGGAGACTAAGTTTTCATGAAACTCTTTACCTCAGGACTGCATCCAGGCTTTTGGCCTGCCATGCATGTCACTACTGGAGTGGATGTAGCAATAGGGGACAAATATCCAAAATGTATAAAGACCACAAGAATATGGACTCCAGAAAAATCAAATAACCATATTTAAAATGGGGTATGGAGCTAAACAAAGAATTCTCAACTGAGGAATACCTCAGAATGGCTGAGAAGCACCTGAAAAAAATGTTCAATATTCTTAATCATCAGGGAAATACAAATCAAACAACCCTGAGATTCCACCTCACACCAGTCAGAATGGCTAAGAACAAAAATTCAGGTGACAGCAGATGCTGGTGAGGATATGGAGAAAGAGGGAGATTCCTCTATTGTTAGTGGGATTGCAAGCTGGTACAACCACTCTGGAAGTCAGTCTGGAGGTTCCTCAGAAAATTGTAAATAGTACTACTAGAAGATCTAGCAATTCCTCTCCTGGGCCTATACCAGGAAGATGTTCCAATTTGTAATAAGGACACATGCTCCATTATGTTCATAGCAGCCTTATTTATAATAGCCAGAAGCTGGAAAGAACCCAGATGTCCCTCAACAGAGGAATGGATACAGAAAATATGGTACATTTACACAATGGAGTATTACTCAGCTATTAAAAACAATGAATTTATGAAATTCTTAGGCAAATGAATGCATCTGGAGGATATCATCCTGCATGGGGTAACCCAAACCCAAAAGAACACACATGGTATACACTCACTGATAAGTGGATATTAGCCCAGAAACTTAGAATATCCAAGATACAATTTGCAAAACACATGAAACTCAAGAAGGAAGACCAAAGTGTGGATACTTCGCTCCTTCCTAGAATGGTGATAAAAAATACCCATGGAAGAAGTTACAGAGATAAAGTTCAAAGCTAAGAGGGAAGGAAAGACCATCCAGAGACTGCCCCACCCGAGGATCCATCCCATATTCAACCACCAAACCCAGACACTATTGCATATGCCAGAAATATTTTGCTGACAGGACCCTGACATAGCTCTCTCTTGTGAGGCTATGCCAATGCCTGGCAAATACAGAAGTGGATGCTCATAGTCATCTATTGGATGGAACACAGGGCCTCTAATGAAGGAGCTAGAGTAAGTACCCAAGGAGTTCAAGGGGCCTGCAACCCTACAGGAGGAACAACAATATGAACTAACCAGTACCCCTCAGAGCTTATGTCTCTAGTTGCATATGTAGTAGAGGATGGCCTAGTAGGCCATCAGATGGCCTAGTAGGCCATCAGTGGGAGGAGAGGCCCCTAGTATTGCAAAGATCATATGCTCCAGTACAGGGGAATGCCAGAGCCAGGAAAGAGGAGGGGGTGAGTTGGGGAGCAGGGTGGGGGGAGGGTATAGGGGGCTTTGTGTATAGCATTTGAAAGGTAAATGAAGAAAACATCTAATAAAAAAAAAAAGGAAATCCTGTTGAGGAGGTCATATGAAGGGATCCTACTCATTGAGACCTTGTTGGAATTGCTTGGCCATTATAACACATACAACTAACTAATGAAAAGTACACAGTGTTTGAGAAGTACATTTTTGGAGGTCAACTACCATGTATTGCATTGAGAGTCTCAACATGTAATTTTGGTAATAAGTTGAACAAGACATTCTAAGAGCCTTTCCCATCCACATGACCACAACCCAGCATTTCATGTCGATTTCATCATCCAATGCACCTCTATCTGATATACTATGCTGATTGTTACGGGTCCTTGAATTATAAAATCTCAGAAGAATCCATAAACTGTCATAAGGAAGTTGAAATCTCACGTGTTCTAGGAAAGGATCACGAATACTATGTCCAATTGCAGTGAACAATACACTAAAGAAAACAGAGGGGATGAATAGGACGCATGCATGACCTGGTTAAATGTTCTTCAAGTGTTTAAAGTTCATGCAAGTGACCTACCTACCTGGAAAATGACATTCTTTCTGTACAGTGAGTCCTTCTACCTGATCAACAAATGACTGAGTCTCGGGAGCTTTGAGATATTTCGTGTGTTATGTGCACAACCCAAGCTTTCTTTATAGAATGTTGTGAAAAAAGTCATTGTTTTCTTCTTAATATCTTTCCACATACCTTCATGAGATTGGGAAAGTCTAAATAACCAAACTGAAAGTGTTAAAATAAAAATATCACCCCCCCCCCCCAAAAAAAAGACATTTCTGATTTTTTTTTTTTTTTTTTTTTTTTTTTTTTTTGAGACAGGGTTTCTCTGTAAAGCCCAGGCTGTCCTGGAACTCACTTTGTCCTGAGTGCTGGAATTAAAGGCGAGCGCCACCACACCCAGCTGACATTTCTGATTCTTTACATGGTGAGAAATTCACTCAGACCTTCAACTTTCTGATCGCAGAAGAGGAAAGAATTTGAGTCATTCTCTGAGGACCATGGAGTTCATTGTTGAAGAGTAGGCCTAAGCTTCACATATTCTGAATTCCTGTGCTCTGCCTTAAATTTACATTCTTCACCTCTTATTAACAATCATCTGAATATGTTTTGTAATTTCTAACAATAGAAATAGTTTTTCCCAGCATATTTCATTGTTTATAAGAATCAATGGACAGAGATAATATTCAAATTCCTGACAATGTAATGTAAAGAATATTTTTCTATAAATGACTCACTGTGAATGCTAAAATATTGTCTTCCTAAAATATTGTCACATTACATTAAATGCCTTCTTCAGTGCCTAGATTATTTGCAGCACTTTTCCCACTGTGAAAGTCGAGACAGAGAACAGTCATCTCTCAACATAGCAGTCTGGAGAACAGCTAACTCCATCTCATGCTGTTCATTTTCTAGATGAACTTAGAACTGTGGAAACTGTACCATTCAAGGTTACAGTCGATTAGTGAAAAAAAATACAGCTTAAAAATCAGTCATGAGTAGAGATTATATAACATAAAAATCTATGAGAATTCCACTGTGTAGCATTAAGATTTTCTTTTCTCTACAGCTTGACAAACACCCAGCATTGATTGCCCTCTTTCTCTGCTTACCAAGAAAATGCAACAATATACCCAGAATATTTTGTACAGGGGAGGGAATCTTGGTTTTCATTTTTCGGAGTCTCTGTCCCTGTCATACAGAAATGTTCAATTCTCTAACAAACCTTAGTTCCCAGTCTCTGCAAAAGTGTTGCCTTGTTACTGTCTTACTCTCATCGTCTCTCAGTAAAATATACTATTGAATTATATGTTGTTTTCCACAGAATAAAGGCTCACTTGACAGGCAGGGCATACTGAAAATTTAGAGATTACTGGACAGGAGCCAAGGGCAAAGGCTTGACCTTTCTTTAGAAGCAACAAAACACTTTATTGCACATTGAAAATAGTATTATTTTTCACTTAGATTTTTTTTTGGTAGAAAATATAAACCAGAAAATATAGCATAAATGTATTTTTATAATAAACATATAGACCAACTAAAAGAATTTTGTAAATAAATTAACTAATCAGACACAAATTTTTCTGTCCCCATATCCAGCTGTAACAGAAAATCAAGTATCAGATAGTACAGACAAAATTCAGTAATACCAAATAAAATTAAAAAAAAAAATCGCTGGCAATCTAAAAGACTGCCCACATGCTTCTGTCAGTCCATCTCTGAAGGCCGTTAGGAACTAGAAGCTCTTACAGTCTACCTTCAGATGCTCTGCTTCAGTAGCTATGACCTTACCGGCCTCAAACAGCTCTCTCTCTCTCTCTCTCTCTCTCTCTCTCTCTCTCTCTCTCTCTCTCTCTCTCTCTCCCTTCTCTCTCTCCCCCCTTCTCCCCCTTCTCCTGCTCTCTCTCCTCTCTCTCCCTCTCTCATGTCCCTGTATTGAGAGAACCCTTAAATCTCCCACCACCCGTCAGTAAATCTCTTGTATGAGATCTGTTTTATGGTAGGATCTTTGCTGCATGGCTTGGCCTTGACCCAGCAAGGAAATCTGCCACAAAACCCTAATAGGCAACTTGTAAAGAAGACATTATTATACTAATATTAGAATTGAAATTAAGTAATCCATCTTACCAACAATTATTAAATGTTCTCAAATGTTTTAAGGGCGTGATGAGTGAACTACATATGTATAAAAATTTGACGACTCAAAGGAGCTTCCCCTTGATATATTTTACTCTCGCTGTTATGCTCAAATCCAGGAGACTCTTCTCAGTTCTACACATCGTATTATGCAGCTAAAGGGTTTTCAAGTCAAGAGTAAAATATTTTCACAAAGTCTTTTTCAATCCTCAAAGTTTTCAGCAGATTGTTAATGATTCAAATATAGTGTTTCAGGCATATGTACAAAGTGTAAAAAGTGCTACACAACTAAGCCAACTCCCCAGCTACAGAGTCAGTATTTATTAATGTTAATATTTAAGGAGAGAATAAACAGATATTATGCATTACAAATAGTGATAATGATGAATAAATAAGGCTCCAGATGGCAAATTCCTACTTATTAAAAAAACCTCGAGTCTACTATCAAATGAAGAGCTTTGAGATATTTCCAGATGAATAGTCTGATAAGAAAATATATATATATATATATATTGTCAATTGCATTCTATAATGCTGTGATGGCATTCAAAAGGTTTGCTTGAGAAGTATAAGCACCAATGTCACAAAAACAAATCACCTTACTATGATCAATTTTAGCAGGGACTCAGAATTCTCTATTAACTTTGTGTTGATGGTGTTGAATTTTGAGCACCATATTAGGGTTTGTAATAAAGGAAGGGATCACAGAAAGAGGGTAGGTATCTAGCAGGGGAAAATGCAGCTTGTTTCTTCCTGTATGCCTATTAGATGAGTCACCTTTACTTGTGAGTTCTGTAAAAATCCCTGCTGGGCAGTCTGTTCTTATAGGCAGCAAGTTTTCCTCTTGTTGTGGCAGCATTTCAAGTACTGGTTTTTCCAAGATATACTGTCTCAGGTTTGTGGACATGGCTGTTATGTCCTTACATGGGGAAACTCTTCAGAATGGTCATTCCCTCCTCAGGGGTCTTAGTTTTGACTTTGAAGAATCTAAGAAAGTTCCTACCATCCTCAGATTTGACAATTCTGTTATCTTCCCATTGTCTTTAGCTTGAGGGATGATAGTGTTTTCTACTCATTCTCTTTCCTTGCTCTGTTAGTCTCTTGTTTTTCTTTAGTAACATACATAATACTCTAGGTGATGCCTCTTAATTCCAATTTTTTTTCTTCACAAATACTGTTTGGTTTTAATTACCCGACTGGACCTTAGCAAATATGTAGAGAAATGAGTATAAAAGAAATAATGGGATATTCAATAGAATTTCATGGAAATGTTTGGGCAAAAAAAAAAAAAAAAGAAACATGTGTAGCTTAATGAATTGATGTAAGATATAAGAATGATCTGAGGATACTTTAGTATAAAAAAGTAAATGATCATGGAATGCAAATTTTGACATCAAATGAATAAAGGACAATAAGGAAATCAGTTATTCTAGTGCTTGATGGTGTGGTAAGTTTGAAAGTAACTATTACAGTGTAACAGAGAAATCTTATTTAAAGCATGAAAAGAAAAGAATAACAATAAGACTGTTTAGTAGCATAAGAATATTTCCAAAAATATCCTAGAAAATAGGCATACAAAAAAATAATGAGAAATTAATATCCACTGCAGAAAGTTCAAATATCTGCAAAGATGAAGGCAAAGCATTTTTAAACTCTTAAATTGTCCATTGCTGGCTTTTGATCCATTTCATTAGTAGAAAACTTTAGAGTTTTGTTTTAATTCCATTAGCTGGGATACTTTTGGCTCCAGGTAACAAAGATCCAACTTGATGAGTAGCCATGATAAAATGGATTCAACTGACATGTACAATAGATATATTATAAAGTACTTACAAAGATAACTTCTAATATTAAAGTCAAGAATGAAGAGCTCTTACAAAATTATGTCGCATGGATAGTCATTAGCAAATGACAATTAGAGCACTAATTTAGAGTCTATTATTCTTCATAAATGGTATGATTGTTTATTTATTAGTTTCTTGCCTATTGGCTCAATTCATTGTTTCCTTGTGACATTTTAGTTCACCCAGCAGAAAACATACCTACAGGAAGCGTCAAGGCTATATGGCACTTTTCCAGACAAAAGAGACATCTGTTTCCATGCAACTATCCTAACTAATCTAAGAAAAGCATTGCCTGGCAGACTGGTTGAGCAGTTGACCTTCGTCACTACAACATAGTTAGAACTCCTTTGGTGCCAGGTGTGAGACAATAGCATTCAAGTGTACGTTTAGGAAATCAATGATTCCAGTAAAGGCATGCATCAATTTTATAGTACCTTAAAATTGCTGTGTAACAACAAATTACACAAGTATTGACTGTTGTGACACAGACTATCTTTAATAGGAATTCTGACACAGCATTGCTTGCTCTTCTTGAGCCTCAGTCCATAAATTCCTAGATTCATTTCACCTCCTTTCCTCAAAGTTCCAACGAGTTCCATATTATCATTTTAGGAACTTAAATTCTAGATTTTCTTCATCTATCTAAATGAAATCTGGATGAAGCATGAATATCTAATTAATTAATTACAACTATTAGGTACAGAAACCTGTTATTGCTTGTGTTATAAAAATATAATAGAGACATATATGTGCATCTATATATATATTACATAGTGATACATATTATAGATCACTGATGAAAGAAAAGAAACCTAAATATGAAAGTATATTAGTCAGGTAATAGAGTAAAAGAACTTATAGAACAAATTGTATATATCTTAGATGACTTAGTTTAATTGCATTGAATCTGATGTCTCTTTTGTCTAGAAAAGTGCCATATAACCTTGAAGCTTCCTTTAGCTATGTTTTCTGCTAGATGATCAAACATGTCATAAGGAGACAGTAAACTGAGGTAATAGGTCAGAAACATAACGCTTTGGAACATTAAGGAAGGGATATGAAATGAATCTAGGAATTTCTGGATAATGAGGCTCAAGAAGAGCCAGAAATGCTGTGTCAGAATTTCTAGCAAAGATAGTCTGTGTCATAACAGCCAATGTGTGTGTACTTTGTGTACACACACACACACACACACACACACACATGAATGGCTTACAAGTTGTGGTCCATTTTCCAACAATGTCTGTTTACCAATGGAAGGACTAAGGTTCCAGTAGTTGTTTAGTCTATGCTATGGAGAATTCTACATCTTGATCCACAGGCAACAGAAGGTGTCTATGACCTAACTGGGCATAACTTGAGCGTATAAGACCTCAAAACCTGCCTCCATAGTGACATACGACCTCCAACAAGGAAACATTTGCTTCAGTAAGACAACAGCTCCTAATAGCGCTACTTCCTCTGGCCAAGCATTCAAACACATGAGTCTGGGTGGGGGGGAGTCATTCCTATTCAAACCACCACAGGTATATTGTAATTGAGTTTCATGAGTATATTTCAAGGCTTGAGAGTAATCACCCAACCCTTCAAAGGTAATACTCTAGGCTCTTAGCATTCTGATTTTCTCTTTCCTTCAGGCCAACAGAAATTACCCATTGTACAATTATTGGTTTTCTTGTCATTAGGATTTGGAGGGGTCTAATATATTTGAGTTCATCTTCCCTTAGCATCTTCAAACTAAGTTGCAATAATTTATTATGAAACTATCTTCTTAATAATGTTGTGGGTTGTATAAGTCCCATTAGTTTCACATTATTAGTCAAACGAAAAACTGTAAATCTTTCTGAGGGGATTTCTTCTCTCTCTTCACTTCTTCTATTGAGATGGCCGAGGGACAGTTAGTATAGCTATACCTTTGAAGTAGAGTCAATGGGCAGGATTAGATAGGCCCACAAAACGTTGAAAAGCCTCTTTCAGTTATCAAGTCCCTTTGCTTTGGTTCTGTCTGATATTCTAGCCAAGGTTATATATATATATATATATATATATATATATATATATATATATATATATATATACCTCAGCTTTTCTTGTCTGCCAAGATTTACAATGATATTTTAAATTTAGAATCTTTTACCATCTAGAGATGTCCAAAAATTTAAAGTCATTTATTGCTAGTTTCTATGTTCGGCGGTTCTTTCTTCAATCTTCTTTTCTTATAATATATCAAAAAGTAGTCTTAAAAATTCGTCAGAAATGTACCTAGCATGGTTTGTCTTTTAAAAGGTTTTTCATGTTTAGGCTGCACTTGATGAACTGGTTAGGAAGGATTAAGTCAGTAGTTCTCAACTGTCCTAATGCTGTGACCCTTTAATGTAGTTTCTCATGTTGTGGTGACACCCACACATGAAATTATTTTTGTGACTACTTAATAACTAATTTTGCTACTGCTATGAATCATAATCTAAATATCTACATTTTCCAATTGGTCTTATGCAACTCCTTTTTAAGGGCCATTTGATCATCAGGTTGGAGACCACAGAGATAGGCCTTGTTGGAGTAACTGTAGCATTGATGGAGGAGGTATGTCACTGAAAGAAGGCTGAAAATTTAAAAGCTCAGGGCGGACCCATTCATTCCACACTCCATTTTTTAATTGGATTTTTGCCAACAGGTATATGTAAACCACATGAATGCCTGGTGCCTTCAGAGCCACAACATTTACAACAGTAAGTTCTGCTTCTAGTTCAAAATGCAGCCTGGCTTACTTGGACATGTGTCGCACCTTTTATTTGTTGTGCCTGAAGAAGGAACTCTTTCCATGTAGGGCCCATTATCCTTTTCTGAAGAAGGGAATCCTTTCATCTTAGACTTTCTTTACCTAGATGAATTCAGATCCTGGAAAGATGAAACCTCTGTTGGGTGGGGATTTTCCCACAGGACCTTTCAACATCCCACTTGTGCAGTACAGGAGACGTCTCTACAGGGTCTCTTTATTAGTTACAACTGCTTCTATAGCACAAACCACTATACTTTCCTGCCTACAATTTTTTTTTTCATTAAAACACATCAGTCTATCAATGTATAGCTTAATCTTATACAAACTTTCAGGACACAGATATAATATACCCAAATTCTTGGCTGGAACATCATGAGAATAGCTCATATTCATATCCCTAATATTTTTGATTCATTTAATACATCAAAGGCTGGTCCTTCATTGTCTGCATTTCCTTAAACATTACTGACTCTGAAGCTCACATTAGAATAGTCTATTAAACTCTGCAACCAGCCTTCGATATCTTTTGTAGACCAACGTATCAAATACTTGCACATTCATAGGACGAATTTGCTCCAGTGTCTGAAAAGCTGCATGTTAAAATTAATCATAGGAAAAACCCTACTCCTACTACTTATGATTTCTGTCTTAGTTTCTATTTCCTGTTGGTTTGATAAAGTGTCACCAAGAAAATATCTTTAAGAGAGAAAGGTTTATTTGGTTTACAGCTCCAGGTTGCAGTACATCACCGCAAGGAAGTCACAGCAGGTAAATAAAGCAGCAACTTAGACCTATGGTCAAGGATAAAGAAAGAATGGATGCATGCCTGGTTTTCACTCTCTGTGCACTCCTGGCTCCACCCAGGGGATGGTGCCGTTAGACTTAAGGCTTGGACTTCCAAGATGAATTCATGTAATCAAGGCAATCCCCACAGACACATTCATAGTCTATCCCCATAGAAAATATTCCTTGTTGATATACTTTTCCCAAGAGATTCTATATTACATTCGGAGCTGATAATTAAAACTTACAATTGCAGATCTCAGCAAATATAAACTTTCTGATAACTAAAACAGAGAAGATTGGGTTTGTTTATTGAGTTTGTGGTTCCCTTTCTAGAACTATTACCTGTCACTGCATATACTCCACTAGAATTATCATATACTAAAATTAAGTGTATTTTAAAATAGGAACATTTGATAATTGTAAAATAAATGACTTCTTGAGGTTTTTGAAAAGGGTTGGTTACATTTCCATAACCCAACACTTGGGAGGCAGAATCAGGCACATCATGGGTTTGAGAACTGCCTGGAATATATAAGAGAATTTCATATGAACATGGTCAGTAGACAAACTTCTGCTCTCTCATCTCACTGCAGGAAAAGAGGGATGACTCTCCATATAAACTGCATTGCTAGATTAGTTGTGCTAAAGAAAAGGGTATAAAAAAAGTAGTGTCTGAAATGTTACACATGGCCTCAGGACAAATTAGAAAATGGAAACTCAAATGGCACTTTCTTTAATGTATACACGAAGCTGACCTGGGAGTAATGTTCAAACAGTGCTTGTCACATGAGCATGAAGACTTAAGTCTGATTTCCAGCACCAATGTAAACAACCCTATAGGTGGAACAACAATATGAACTAACCAGTACTCCCAGAACTCATGTCTCTAGCTGCATATGTAGCAGATCTAGTCGCCCTTCATTGGGAAGAGAGGCCCCTTGGCCTTGCAAACTTTATATGCCCCAGTACAGGGGAACACCAGGGCCAAGAAGAAGTGGGAGTGGGTGGGTAGGGGATTTGGGAGGGGGAGGGTATGCGGGACTTTTGGGATAGCATTTGAAATGTAAATGAAGAAAATACTTAATTAAAAAAAAAAAAAACCACAGGCACAGTGGTAACCTTTTATGATCCCAGTGTTGGGAAAAGAAATCCTAGGGGTTGATGGACCAGCCCGCCTAGCTTGATAGGTGATTGCCATGCCAACAACAGAGCTATTTCAAAATCAGAGTGGACACCTCTTGAGGAAAATTGACAAAACAGGCCATGTTCAAGATTCTTTGTGCATGCACACATACTTATATGCAAAATCACACGAAAAATTTTACTTTCTATTAATTGCATGCTTGTGAACACTGTTAACATTTCTGTGTATTCCTGTAAAAATATCTACCCAGAAATAGTTTTATTTATACCCTATTACTGGTGGTTAATCTTAATAATTTCGAGTGGGGGCCTTATTTCACATATAATTAAATGACCATATTTTATTTACCTTGCTAAAATTGATTTTAAGCTAAGTCTGAAAATTTATCTAATGAATATTTAATCACAAACCTTGTAAATAAAACTGCTAACTACTTAAGGCAAATATATTTAAAGGAATTATATGTGGTAATCTATATTGTTTGCATGTTTAATAAAATATTTTTTTCTTATTCAAATAAACATAAAGTACTTGATTCATTTTCCATGAATCATTACATCATTGATTTAAAGGCCTTTATTTTGGTGATGCAGAATGTATAAGAGGGCATCACCAGGAGCGCACCTACACAAACATAAATGCAACCCTAAAACCAAGTCTGTCATAGTTTAACTACTACTTACCAAGCTGTGTTGCCTTAGAAAAGCTACTTTATTAGTAGATTTTACATTCTCATCTGAGCAATGGGAATGATAACAACTGACATATGTACCGTCATGAGAAGAAAACTCTTACCCTTGGTGGTACTACTTACAAAACAAGTTTATAATATCCATAATTATGAAAGATTAACGATTTGAAAACCATGGGCTTCCATTGCCACCATAGCATATGACTGTAAATTTAACACTTCAAACTAACACATTTACTGTTTTTTTTTTTTTTTTTTTTTTTTTTTTTTTTTTTTTTTTTTACAGTTATGCATTTCAGAAACCCAGCCCTGGTTTTATCAGCCTGTCAAGACACTTTCTTTCTGGATCCTAAGAAGACTGTCTATTTCTAAAGTTGTCTAAGTTGCTAGCCTTGTGAAAAGCTTGCCACTGGAGGCCTGACGTCTCTGTCTCCTTGAAGGATGGCAACCCACACTGGATTTCAGCTTCCAAAATCTGCCCACACTGCTTGGATCATGGCCCTCTCCTCCATCTTCAAAGGCAGCCACTTCAGTTAGAGAGTCTTTCATATTTCTGAGTCCTTCCTGTCTGTTTTTATTCCACATGGTTGCACCCTCTCCTCTTTCTTCATTTTCCCACAGAAGGGACATCCATATCATGCTTAATACTTCATTTATGTTGGGGTCCGATGCTTTCATGTTAGCTATCTTCTTTATGCATCCTCGAAGGTCACATGTTCTCTGGGTCTCAGACGTCGGGTACATCTATTTTTAGGACACATTATTCTTCCTTTCACAGCCTTCAAAAAGCCTGCTATGGTGAAGAGTTTGACTTGGATTTCAATTTTAAATGTCCAATTTTTGCTCCCTGTAAACATATTTTACTAGCATTAAACTCAATTTTATAGAATCAACTGTGAGAACTATTACAGTAAGGTGACTCATAAGACAGTTTGCATGTAAAAGAGGTAATTTACTGCCACAATGCACAGTATTACATAGGTCCAACAGTAGATTCACACCCAGCATATATACATCCACTCCCATCCATCCATCTATCTGGAAATTTATATTCAGGTCTCATTTGAGTTGCCTCTCACATTGATTTTGGTATCTCCATAGGGAGATTCTCTTGGACTCTTGGAGATGTGATTTAGGTAAATTTCACAGCTTTTTTCTTCCCATGTTTACTTTCCTCTTTTGTCTACCATTTTAGATTTTGAGGCTTTTTATTTTCAGTCACAAATAAAATTATTTAATTTTACTTGTTAATTTTTAATGCAGTTTTTCTAATTTATCTTCAGTTAAAAATACTTTGATTTTTATGTATGGGTTTACAGTTATCTCAATTTATTTATCCATGGTTTCATACGGATTCTTCTCTTTTATCTGTTCCACAAACTCATCCCATCTGTAAAGTTAATGGAAAATATGTCTCTTACACACTTGTGACAAAACTGTGCCTGTCACAGCTGTCTCCTACCACAGGGGAACAATTTCTTCTTAGATTTCCCACAGCAGAGGAGGGAACTAGAAGATTGCCTGTGTTCTGTCGGAAACAAAACAAAACAAATCCCAAGCTGAGTCATACCGATGAAATGTTTCCAAGTTACAGGACATATTTATGCCATATCTGTGTTCACACAGGCCAGCTGGATCTACCTGGGTACAGATATAAAATAGCCCTTGCATTCTCCTCTAAACTTTTGTTCATCATTCCTGTGGCTCACAAGTATCATCCTAGCACAGTGTTATCTATAACATTATATACTAGTTTTCAGAAGTTAATAATTAAGTGGCTAAATACATGAAGAGGAGACATTTTATAGGATTTTTCTTCTTCCTTCCTTCCTTCCTTCCTTCCTTCCTTCCTTCCTTCCTTCCTTCCTTCCTTCTTTCCTTCCTTCCTTCCTTCCTCTCTCTCTCCCTCCCTCCCTCTCTCTCTCTCTCTCTCCCTCCCTCCCTCCCTCCCTCCCTCCCTCCCTCCCTCCCTCCCTCCCTCCCTCCCTCTCTCTCTCTCTCTCTCTCTCTCTCTCTCTCTTTCTTTCTTTCTTTCTTTCTTTCTTTCTTTCTTTCTTTCTTTCCTTTTTTTTTCTGATACAGGGTTTCTCTGTATAGTCCTGGCTGTCTAAGAACTCACTCTGTTAACCAGACTGGCCTTGAACTCAGAATCCTGCCTGCCTCTGCCTCTCTAGTTCTGGAATTAAAGGTGTGTGCCACCACTGCCCAGCCATTTTGCATGTTTTTAGCACTCACACACACACAAACAAACACACACACACACACACACACACACACGTCATACATAAAACTTGTTTAACTTCCAAAGATGCTGGGATAACTCATGTACATTACAAGGTCCAGCTAATTAAAATTTTAACATGCTGTTTCTTTGTTTTAGCTTTCATGGGTATTTGATGAAGTTAGTGTTTGTTTATTGTTCTTTTTCTTATTTGACACTTAAAGTGCTTGTTTTGATTTTAAATCAACCTTACGTATCATTTTTTGTAGATGATATCTTCTTAAACAGAAACACTTCAAAGTACTAAGAAGCACACACACACACACACTCTCTTACAAACACACACACACACACACACACACACACACACACACCACACACACACACACACATAAACACACACACACCAAAAATAGGAGCATTACTGTATAACCCACTAGCAAATTATCAGAAATAAAAATGAAGTCACGAATTTGTTTACAATAATGATGAAAAATTAACATAGTTATTAAAAAACATTTGCAACTACCTAGGAGCAAAGTTAATTAGCCAAAAATTCTGTACAATGAAAATTATAAAAGCTGATAAAAAATTGAGAAAGTATATAAGGACACAACATCTTGTGTTTAGAAAGAGCAGATATGTTGATGTCTTCTTGTACAGAAACACATTGTCCTAGTTAGAGGTTGTACTGCTGTGAACAGACAACATGACCAAGGCAACTCTTATAAGGACATTTAATTGGGGCTGGCTTACAGTTTCCTCCGAAACAGTGGTTCAGTCCAATGTTATCAAGATGGGAGCATGGCAGTGTGCAGGCAGGCATGGCACAGGAGGAGCTAAGAGTTCTACATCTTCTTCCGAAGGCTGCTAGTAGAATACTGGCTTCCTGGAAGTTAGGATGAGGGTCTTAAAACCCTTGCCCACAGTGAATCACCTACTCCAACAGGGTCACACTTATTCCAATAGAGACACATCTTCTAATAGTGACACTTCCTGGCCCAACCATATGCAAACCATCACATTTATCATAAGCCTCCAAATGAGGCAAATCAAAATTACTTTGATATTTCATCTTAGAATGGCTACAATTAGTAAAGCTAGTGAAATATCATGCTGGTAAGGATGTAGAACAAGGAGAATACTCATCCATTGCTGGTGTGAATGAAAACTTATACAGCCACCTTGGAAATCAGTGTGGTGGTTCTTCAAGAATATGAGAATTGATCTATCCCATGATCCAGCTATACCACTTTTCTTAGATAAGGTTACACATTGCTATATTAAAACACCATCAACAATGAAACTTGGCAAGGAAAAGGTTTATTTGGTTTGTACTTCAATTGCTCTGTTCATCATAGAAGGAATTCAGGGCAAAGCCAGGAACTTAAACAGAACAGGAACCTGGAAACAGGAGTTGATGCAGAAACCATGGAAGGGTGCTGCTTATTGGCTTACTATTTGTAACTTACTCAGTCTGTTTTCTTATAGAACCAGCCTAGGATTAACACCACCTACCATGGGCTGAGCCATCTTGTGTCAATCATTAAATAAGAAAATGCCTCACAGCTCTATCTTATAAAGATGTTTTCTCAATTAAAGTTTATTCCTTTCAGATAACTTTACTTGTGCCAAATGTACAGCTTGACATAAAACTAGGACATATACTACTCTAGGACATATATCCAAAAGATGTTTCATCCTACCACAGAAATGTGGTCCCACCCTACTACAATTCAACCATGTTCATTGACGCTTTTTTAGAAATAATAGTCAGAAATATAAAATAAATGTACCTCAACAGAAAAAAATGGATAATGAAAATGTGGTGTAAAAAATGAAATTATGAAATTCATGGAGAGATGGATAGAACTAGGAAACAAATAAAACAAAACAACAAAAACATAGGCAAAGAAAACCCAAAAAAATCAAAAACCAAAAAACAAAACAACCTGATCTGATGTGAGGCACGACAGAGAAAAAGAAATATGTTATGCATTTGCTTGTGTGTGGATATTAGCTGCCAATGACAACCAAGACATCATCTACAGAACCTCAGAGGATAGGTCTAGAGTAAGGGACTTGGGGTACATAAAGAAAATAAAATAAAATTAGTTATGCATGGACAGGGAAGTGTAACAGCTCAATATGTGGGGCTGAAGCGGGAAGACGAGAATGAAAGAATGCATATGGGAAGAGATGATGAAATGAAGGGGCAGCTGAGGGGTAGCTTCCCCATGTATCAGACACCTAATGATCAAGTAGAAGATCCCTAAAATGCATACATATGTGAAGGTTATATAAATGAAATCTCCAAAAATGACGGAGACAGAGTCCCAAAGGGCAATCTCTTGTCACCATATGAAACTTCCATTACAGAGATTGGGCTGCTTCTAATGGAGATGTTGGTCAAAGAGGTCCCATGGGAAACCTCAAATAATACAGGCTGTTGCCAAGATTATAGGTTTCTTTTCACAAACTGACTTTGAGACCCCATTGCTGAAGGGGACACTTATATAAGCCATTGAACATGGAGATATCAAACTAGTGTCTTCATAGAGTCTTCACCTCTATCACCTAGTGTTTTTTTTTGTTGTTGTTGTTGTTGTTGATTTTTTTGTTTTTGTTTGTTTGTTTGTTTGTTTGTTTTTTCTATAGGAAGGTACTCTGAAGGCTACCATGGTATTCTGCATGCTCCACAATGCTGTCTTGCCTGCAAGGTATTTTTTTGCAATGGTTTTACAAAGCTTGTGGAAATAACCAACCAGTATTTGATCTAATTTAAGGCCTACTCTAAAAGATAAAATCAGTGCCTAATGTTGGTTATGTGATCTAGAACCCAAGACTAGATAGTTCAGGGACATAGGATAAAACCAAGTAATAGTGTACATTAAAATATATATATATATATATATATATATATATATATATATATATATAATGGCCAGTTGGTAGTGGTTCACAACTTTAATCCTAGTACTTGGGAGGCAGAGGCAGGCAGATCTCTGAATTCTAGGACATCCAGGGCTACACAGACAAACCTTGTCTCAGAAAGCATAAAATAATTAATTAATTAATAAAACTACTCTTCTAAAAATAGTAAAAGAAGAATATCAAAGTAAAAGGGCTCCGCATGATATTCTGTTATATTCATTGATCAGTTTCCTGCTCAGCCATCATCAGTGAAGCCTCCTCATGTATCAGATGGTAACAAGTACAGAGACCCTGATCTGAACATCATGTAGAGACAGACTATAAACACTCATCTCTGAAACGGACATCTCTATCAACTGCCTCCCTTCGTGGCTCAGGGATCCCTACTGGAGAGAAAGCAAAAGATTGTAGAAGTCAGAGAGGACAGAGGAAACTAAGAAAACGAATTCCTCTAAAGCAACAGGATCAGAGCTCATATGAAGTCACAGAGGCCGAGGCAGTTTGGACAGAGCCTGCTGGGATCCGTACCATGTCCTCTCTGTATATCTCATGGCTTTCAGGTTAGTGTTTATACAGGATTCCTGAGTGTGCAGATTATATTCAACATAACCTCCAAATACAATATAAAATTATATTGTAACTATAACAAAATAAAATATTAAAAAATAACTAAACCACTTTTGAGAAAAAGAAATAAAGCAAGAGAAATTATACTGGCTTACTTAAAATATACCACAAAGTCCCAGCACGTATACACAAGTTGTTGGACATGTACACAGATATAAGGGTAGTGAAGCAGAGAGTTTAAGCAAATCTTACCATCTAAGGAAACTGATTTTCAACTGATTTTCAGAAAGCAGCATTGTTAGGAATTAGCAATGCTGACACAACTTTACTCCCAAAACTGGGGAAACAGAGACAGGCATATTTCTCTGAGTTCTGGGGCAGCATGCTCTACATAGGGGGTTTCAAGCCAGCTAACACTACATAATCAGACTCTACCTTAAGCAAACAATAACAAAAACTCTATAAAATAGAAGAGTGACCATTTACATAATGGCACTTGAAAAATAGGGAATCTATATGAAAAAAAAAAAAGGAAAATGGATTCTTGCTTTCTGAAGACCAGATCAAAATAGATTATCAAGTATAAGATCTAAAAGAATGAGCCTAATGGGATGAAACATAGAGAAAATATTTCAGGATGATGAGCCAAGCTGATCTATATGAAAATGTGAAAAATACTCATATGGGACTCATTAAACTAAAACTTTTTAACAATGAACTATTTGCCATAAAGTACAGAATATTCATGCTACATTCCACAGAACCAAAGAAGCTAAACAAGAAGGAAGGCCCAATCAAGGATTTTGAATATTACTTAGAAGAGGAAACAAAATAGTCATGGGTGGCAGAGAGAGAGAGAGAGAGAGAGAGAGAGAGAGAGAGAGAGAGAGAGAGAGAGAGAGAGAGAGAGAGGGAGAGAGAGAGAGAGAGCTGGGTGGGAGAGGGGAGGGGGCAGGATTAGGAATCCGGAGAGACATAGAAGAGACCCAGAGAGCGATGAGAATGAATGGAAATCTGCAACTGCCTGAGTTGAGGAGTTGGAGGAATCACTAGCAAGTCCCAGAGGTATGGGATAGAGGAGGCTCACAGGAGTCAATGCAGACGCCAAGATGAAACCTGAAGAAGCCACCTCCTGGAATCCAGGCAGGACACCCAGTGGAGGGATAAAGACACCAATTCACCCACAAAACTTTCTACCAAAAAATGTGTCCTGTCTGAAAGAAATACAAGGAAAATATGGAGCAGAGTCTGAGAGAATGGCCAGCCAATAACCAGGCCAACTTGAGACTCGTCCCAGGGGCGAGACTCATCCCAGGGTTGAGCACCAATCCCTAGCCCTACTAATGCCACTCTCTTATGCAGGTATACAAGAACCTAGCATAAGCACCCTCTGAGAAACTCTACACAGCAACTAACTGAAACAGATTCCTACAGCCATACAGGGACCCTGATGGAAGAGTTGGGGAGCAGATTGAAGTTGTGACAGGGATAGAAATCCTAGGAAATACTAACACATCAACTAACCCCTGGGAGCTCTCAGAGACTGAGCCTGCAACCAAAGAATATAGATGGCCTGGGATGAAGCTCCTGGCACATATCATAACCTGAAGGCAGCCCAGTCTCCATGGCACTCTTGTCTGGCTTCAGTCAGAGAGGAAGCCTCTAAGACTGCAGAAACATGATGCACCAGGGTAGAGGATACTCAGGGTGTTTCCACCCTCTCAGAATACGGAAGGTGGATGGAGGAAGAGACTCTGTGAGGGGATAATGGGAGGCAGGGCAGCATTTGGTACATAAATAAACACATAAATAATTAAACAAACAAACAAACAAATAAATAAATAAGAAAATCAACATTGTGAAGAGAAAACTTAAATCATGTGGCAAATTATTTGTAAATTTTACATCTTCAAGAGTTTACTACCTAAAATGTGCAAGTAACTCTGAAAACCCAACAGCAGTAAAAGATTCTGCTTAAACACGGAGCAGTGGACCTAGACAAATAATTTCAAATATACAGTGAACCAACATGTATATAAAAATAACAAATTAATCCAAGCTAAAACTTCAGGGCATATTTTCCCTTACATACTTGCTTTTAAAGACAAACCATGCATAACAATTTTTAATTTAACAAATTTTAAATATTTTCTTGAGTCTGAAAGGGAAGCTTTTCACGTCTGTTTCTTTACGAAGTATGTGTTAGAACTCCTGCTGTTTGCATGCGTGTTTGTTTTATTTCTGGAGGATTAGACACAATCTCTCTGTGGACCAGCAGATCGGCTGAGTGTACGCAGTCCACAAGGCAGTACCAGACGATGTTGTGTATTCTCCGATCGCCCTGAGACAAGATGCCCCCTTATCATCTAGGGAGAGGTTCTAAGGACGAGGAGTCTCAGACCGCACCCTGGGTCGGCTGCTGTTTAGGAGACGCTTTTCGTTTCCATTTCCTGCAGATAGAGACACTGAATCTACTTCTAGGTATTAACATAGCTTTCTAGATAGCAAATGACAAATATTCCAAATGCTTAAAAGTACTAGCTTGTACTTAATAATAAATTTAACTGCTTCTCTACATATCTCAGTGAACGATCTGATTACAGAAATAGTGTATCTATAGCACCCGATGCTTTAATATATTTGATAAGCATTAGCTTTTCAGTGAGCTACCATGAATGTGATAGTGAACATTTTAGGGCAACTGGTTAAGTTCTATCGCTACATGCAGTTTTGTTTTTGTTTGTTTGTTTTGGGATTTTTTTTGTTTTGTTTTGTTTTTGCTGATTTTAGATATCCTCTTTTGCACTTTTTCCTGTTTATATCAGAGAACATTGATTACATGCAGCTTTTATGCAGGTTGATCTAAAATGGGATCCTGACTTGTATAGTCACAACTCCTACTCTTCAGAGCCTATGTTACCAAAGTAAACAGAGTACATTCAAGAAAGCACCACACCATATGCTCATATTTCCATTTAATTTAACATGGCTACATACCTAAGCCTAGAATCTATTATTCAAAGAGCTCTGACAAAAACAAGAATCAAAGCAGGTTAAATGGACTTCATATGGGCAAAATGAATTGTGAAGGTTAGTACAAAGTTTATAGAAGTTTCTTCTTGTTTTCAGAATATATATATTTGTCTATTGTTTTTATGGTCCTTTAATGTGAGCACATTAAAATGTATTTTAAATTTTGTGCAGTTTATTCATTTAGATTAGGGATGGTTTAATTTCTTCAGTGTTTAGTTTTTGTTAGATTGCATATATATATCTTTCAACATTATCTCAATTTTACTGGGCAGAATTTAAATTCTCCAGGAATATGCAATTGCAAAGCTTCCTGTTAGTATAATTATCTTTAGCAAAATCAATAGACACGAGGACATAAGACTTTTGTTACAACTTATATTCAGTAAAAGAAGAGAACATTATCCAATAATGTGTTGCAGAAATTAGCCAGCTCAGGATTGGTGAAGGTAGAATGGGTATTCTGAATGTCCAGCCTCTGCTTCCATTTCAGCGATAAGAAATTTTAATTAGAGTAAGAGAATTTTACATAAAACAAATAACTTTATTCAGTCACAGTTTATATTGTCAGGCAAAGTCAGCTTAGTAATAAATCTTTTATTTATTTGCAAAAAGCCACAAGAAAATTAAATACAGTTTTTGTTTAATTAAACACAAACTTAAAGGGAGTTTTGAAAATTAAAAGGTGTTGGGAGAAACTCCACTGGCATAGAATGAGGGGCTGCCTCTGGGCTGGCTCTATACATAAGAAATAATAGACGTCTCTGAAGTTTGCATGACCACAAAAGGTTCGTGTGATATGAGTACATTGAATGGAAATGATAATCTATTATTTATATTCTTTTCTATAAGACAAAAATATTCTCCATTACATTGAGCCGGTAAACATTTTCACCTACTGATATTCCACACTCCACTACATTTTAATAGTTTTCCAGAGTAAACTCCAAGCACGATAATGAGTTTGTTTGCCTCACAGTTCAATAGCTATAGAATCAAAATAAGAATTTCCCGTTTGCTTAGTGTGGATTTTCAGAATATGCAAATCGTTTTATTAAATGGAAGCAGACGATTTGTTTGAATCGCATGGGTAAAATACAATCTAAAAGCAAAGTTTTCTGAGTTGATTATCAGCATATTTCAAGCGTGTAATGAAACTGCAGTTCCATCTTCATTTATGATTAATACATAAGTTATTTTTTGAATCTTTAACTAAACATTCACATGCTTGCTTATGAACTAAACCGTTGAGTATCTTTTTAAGTCAAAGATATTTTTCAGGTAATGTAACAAAAACGAGTCATTAAAATGAAGTTTCATGTTGTATTAAAGCACTCCTTTCGATTGAATGATAAGAATTTACTTTTTATCATTCAATTATAATTTTTCAATTTTACTTTTCACAAAAATAAGTTTTTCATTTATTGGGGCAACTAAGTATGTTAAGTCAGTTTAAAATATTAAAAAAAATCTAATAAATTCATAGTTGTGTACACTTGTCCTTACATTGAAATAGAATATTTTACACATTGTATATCCTGATTGTGAACTCTTCTCTCTACTCCTCCTTGTTCTTTCCTACAAGTCCTCCCAAAAAATCCACCCTCTTTCTAACTCTCATTAGAAAACAAAATGTCTCATAAAAATTATAATAATAATATAACATATACATTATATAATATGATAAAACAAAAACTAACACCACAAAATAGGGCAAAAGAAACAAAACCAAGAGAGAAGGCATAAGAGACAGACTCACTTGTTAGAGCACATAAGAATGCCATAGTAACACTACACGTGAAGCCATTTTTACCAATAAGAGTATTATGCCCCAGTACAGGGGAATGCTAGGGCCAGAAAGCAGTAGTGGGTAGGTTGGGGAGCAGGGCAGGCAGAGGGTACAGGAGGCTTTGGGGACAGCATTTTAAATGTAAATGAAGAAAATATCTAATAAAATGCCTTAAAAAGAAATGGTTTTATATTTTGTCAAAAATATTTTTCCAGCTCTTGAAATCTGTCCTTAGAACGATTTAGTTGATAAATTAATTTTATTGACATATTTGTATTTAGTCATGATCTTTCCGGAATGAAACCAGACTAATCATGGGAGATAAACTTTTGATGTGTTCTTGCATTCTGATGTAAGTAGGTTTTTGTTTGTTTGTTTGCTTATTTTGGGGGCCCTTTATACCTATAGTCTTGAGAAAGGGTCTTCTATTCACTCTACCTCCCATTTTTGTTCGGTTTTATTATAATACTGGCTTAGCCAACATCATTCTCTAAAGAATACCTAGACCCTATAGAAGATACTAGAAGGAAAACACCAACACTAGAACACAAGAAATAAATATTTTCATACCTCAAAATTAGAAAAAGGGAAGCACACATGCACACACATGCTCACACATACACACAACCACATCTAATACCAAAATATCATTATTATCTTTCAATGTCAATAGACTAAATTCACCAATAAAGACATAGGCTTACAGATTGTATATGAAAATAGGATCCATCATTTTTCTGCATATAAGAAACATACTTTAACATAAAGATAGACTGACTCAGAGGAAAGGACCAGGTAAAGATTTTCCAAGCAAATAAACTCAAGAGCCTGGCTGGAGTAGCCATTTTAATATCTAATAAAAGAGTCTTTCAACAAAAATTAGTCAAAGGAGATGGGAAGGACACATCATATTTGTTAAAGAAAAAAATTCATGAAGATGATATCTATGTTCTAAATATCTGGGCCACAAATGCAAAGATATATAGTAAAAAATATTAAAAACCCTGATGCAGGGTTTCTACTCTACCTTTGGTTGTTGAGTTCCTAGAAGTACGACACACTCACAGCGTTTATATTTACAGTATAATCTAAATAACAAAATAGCTGGGCAGATGCCTACCCTCCATGCTGTTAGAATCTACTTTCCTATCAAAAACCCTGAATAATCACTTACTCTTTATTATGTTCCATCTGGGCTGCACTGAACTCCAATTGGGCAGCCCTCAGGGCCACAACTTTATAGTTCAGCTAGCCCATGATGACTTTTCCTTTCTCCTATCCTGCACATTTTTCCCCTATCCCATGGTCCAGAATAGCAGGGAAGGAGGAAAAAGAAGAACAAGAAGCCTTTGAACAAAGAAAGAACATACAGGAAGGAGAAAGGAGAGCATCCATGGGATAAAAGAGAGGAAAGCCTGGTGCTGAGGGCTGCCCAGTGGAGAAAAGAACAGCCAGAATGAAACATAGTGAATAATAAATCAGGGTTCTCATTAGGAAAATTTATTCTAACAGCACAGATTGTATGAAGCTGCCCAGCTAGTGTGCTGCTTAAGGCTTATTAAATATATAAGTGCTGTGTGTTTATTTCATCCAGGAACTCAATATTCAAGGTGGTGTAAAATCTCTGGGCTCAGGATTTTAAATAATTTCTACTACAAGGTCCCACCTTCTCCTTTTTTTTTTTTTTTGAGTATTCATTTTCTTTCCTTTTTTATTTCTTTTCATTCACTGACCACATTACAAAATAACTTCCACAAAAGTTGGAAATATTTTAATGTAAATTAACCCATTTATTGCATGTTAGGCAAGTCTCAGATGGTAGCACTTCTACTGATCTTTCTGTTCCTTGAGTCTTCTGATGACATTGTGATGGCAGAAACAAACACACTCAAGAGGAACAGATGACAGCAAATAATCAAACTCAGGGCTGAACTCAATCAATGAGAAACAAAGTGAGCAATAAAAGAGTCAACAACACCAAGAGTTTATTCTTTGAAAAAATCAACATAATAGACAAACTCTTAACTAAATTAACTAAAAGGCCGAGGGAGAATATCCACATTAATACAACCAGAAATGAAACGTGGGACATAACAACAGATACAGAGGAAATACAAAGCATCATAGGGTCTTACTTCAAAAACCTATATTGTACAAAATTGGAAAATCTCAAAAAATAGATGATTTTCTTCATAGACACCATTTATCAAAGTTAAATTAATATGAGGTAAACAATTTAAATGGACCATCAACCCCTAAAAAAAAACCAAACCAAACCAAACCAAAACAAAAAACCAAGCAGTCTTTAAAAGTTTCCCAACCAAAAGAAATCCAGGGCCAGATGATTTTAGCACAGAATTCTACTGTACTTTCAAAAGAATTAATACCAATACTTGTCAAGTTATAAAATAGAAACAGGAAGAGCATTGCCAAACTCAATCTATGAGGCCATGGTCAGCCAAATACCTAAACACATTCAAGCAAGTTTTAAACCAATTTCTCCTGTGAACATTGATGCAAAACTATTCTATAAAATACTTTTAAACTGAATCCAAGAACACATGAAAAACATTACCTATAATGATCATGTATACTTGATTCCAGATATGCAGAGATGGCTCAACACAGGAAAATCCATCAATATGACTCACAATATAAACCAACTGGAAAAATATGAACATCTTACTAGATGGTAAAAAGGACTTTAATAAAATCTTGTACTCCTTCATGATAAACATCTTGGAGTTATCAGATGTATAAGGTACATAACTAAACTCATTAAGTGCAATATATAGCAAGCCAATAGCCAACATCAAGCAATTCCACTGATATAAAGAAAAAAAATGGGCTGCCCACTCTCTCTATATTTATAAACTATAACATGTAAAGTTTTACTTAGAGTAATAAGATAGCTAAAGGAGATCGCTGGAATACAAAAATGGAAGAGAATAAGTCAAAGTATCACAATTCACAGATGATATGATACTATATATAAGTGAACTCAAAAGTTCTACCGGAGAACTCTTACATCTCATAAACACCTTCAGCAAAGTTACTGGATACAAAATGAATATTAAAAAAAATTCATTCCTCTGGTAGACAAATGTTAAATATGGGATGACAAAGAAAATAAAGGAAAAAAAAAACCCTTTGCAATAGTCACAAGTAATTTAAAATATCTTTGTGTAACTCTAACCAAGCAAGTGAAAGGCCTGTATGACGTAAATTTCAAGTATTTGAAGAAAGAAATTGAAGAAAATATCAGAAGATGGAAAGATCTCCCATCCTTATGGATTGGAAGAATTGGCATAGCAAAATTAACCATCTTACCAAAAGCAAATTACAGATTCAACATAATTCCCATCAAAATTTATTGCAATACAGACATTGAAAGAATAATACTCAACTTCATATGGAGAAATGAAAATCCCAAGATAACTAAAACAATCCGTTAGAATAAAAGAACTTCTGGAGCTATCATTATGCCTGAGTTCAAGCTGTCCTGCAGAGCAATAGTACTATGAACAATATAGTAGTATCATAAAAACAGAAAAGTGTTCAAGGCTCTTCCACACTTTTTCTTTTATCAAATTAACATATCTGGATTTATGTTGATGTACTTTATCCACTTGACCTTGAGTTTTGTGCAGAATGATAGATATGGATCTATTTGTAGTCTTTTACATGCACACATCTAGTTAGATCAGCAACAGTTGTTGAAGATTTCTTTCTTCCTTTGTATGGTTTTCACTTCTTTGCCAAAAATTAAGTGTCTATAAGTATGTAGGTTTACTTCTGGTTCTTCAATTTGATTCCAAAGATCAACTTGTCTGTTTTTTATACCCAGACTACAAAATTTGTATTTATAATACTTTATATGTTTTCTCATATTTTAAAATATATCTATATATCTATGCATAGATAGATAGATAGATAGATAGATAGATAGATAGATAGATAGATAGATAGATGGATGGATGGATGGATGGATGGATGGATGGATAGATAGATAGATAGATAGATAGATAGATAGATAGATAGATACATAGATAGATAGATAGATACATAGATAGATACATAGATAGATAGATAGATAGATAGATAGATAGATAGATAGATAGATAGATAGATAGATAGATAGATATGGTATTTTGCTTGCGTGTATATATGTGTATTAAATGGGCACCCTGTGCTTACAAAGAACAGAATAAGGTATTCCACAATTTGGGCGCCATGAACTAAGTACAGGTCTTTTGCAAAATCAGTAAGTGCTCTTAACTAATGAGGCAAATCTACAGGGAGGTCCCAATTCATTGGAATTTTAAATTTTAGTTTAGTCCTGAGAATTAAAATGTCCTATGCCGCATTATTGTTGACACATAACTATTAGTAGATATGAAATGCTAGTACTATTATAAGAACTTGTATTTGTGTCTTTTGTCAGTAATTGAGCCAAATAAACGTAAGTAAAGTCATTTTGATAAATGTTATTAATTTTCAGTTGTCCTTATCTAATTCACACATGTATAAATCCCTCTATTAATATTACTCTCATTTTAAATTATCACATAGTATTTTAAGAGACAGCTTAAAAAGTAAATGACATTTGCATTAGCATATATATCTTTTTGTTCTAAATTCTTACATTTATAAAAATAAACTCTAAATATGCCAGTTTCTACTTTTAAATGTGTGATTATATACATATAAATATTAATTTTATATTTATATTTTACCATTAATGTTGCAGTCTGTGGCTTTATGAGTGCATCTGTACTGTTTCATCTGGAAAAATTCTGATTGTTTGAATTTGTCTACTACTCCCAGGTCTTAGGATCTTCTTATCCCTTCTTGTGCATCTCTTGGGCATTTGGGGAGACCTGAACAACTTCACGTTCTCAAAGAAGAAATTTTTAAAAAGTTTCATAGTGTACTATGTGTCAAATAAGTGAAATATCAAAGATTATATTACAAAATTCATGGATATCATACTGAATATTTCTTTACTGATATTTAAAATGTGTATTTATATCTCTATTTATATTCAATTGTGTCTATAGCAAATTTATAAGAATTTGTTCCTACCTACCAAGGCAAAGTTATTTATTGTACCTTTCAAATTTCACTTATTTATCATGTTCTTAGATCTAAAACTACTGAACAAGATACAGTGTTAAATAGAAGACTATTAAACCTGACACAAATACAAGAAAACAGCACCCTCGCTGCAATAGCAAACACTGTATTTTCGTGGCTGACCCCTTCAGACTTCATGAACTTTGCACATAAGCAGAAATATTCAAACTCTGCTTATACAGAAACTACTCATTTTGGACTAATACATATTTCCCCAAATCATATACAACAAAACATAAAAATGCAGGCATATGACATGCAGCATGAGTTTCAAAAGAACATGTCATTTGTTATGATATTCCAGGGTTTCAGGGTTAGGAGGTTACAGAAAATGATCACACATACATACTTCAGGAGATAGAATTTTAAATAGGTCCATTTTTTCTTTTCATTTTGTCACTGTGGTTTTAAAACTTTCATAGTGACTGTGTCAATGCTTATGAAAATTATTTCTCTGCTCGAGTTTTCCAGGATTCATCAGAAATAACTGTTAGCTCATTTCACCTTTCAGAAACTACATTTCACTACAGCCTGTGCCTTCAGTCAAGTTTGATTCAAGGAAAGAAGTCTCAGGAAAATAAAAGAACAAAATAAAATCAGTGATGAAGGGGATTTCAGACATTGGAAGGCCACCTAAGGATATATGTTGGAACTAAAATTAAATGCATTTGACTCAATGACATCACAACAAGTTTGCATCCTGGGTCTACAAGGCAGATCATATTAGGAAGTTGAGCTTAAGCAGTCAATCATCGCAGTCTGCAGAAACAGGGTTCTACCATCTATCTGAGTACTGAAGACCACAAATCCATTAATTCCCACCTCGGAAACACATTCTTATTGTCAAATCTGCTAAAATAAAATCCAAGAAGTATAAATATTTGTACATATGTATGATATATATATATATATATATATCAATTATTTTATATATTCACAAGTTATGAATATATATTTGTAAAATAAAAATGTTAACATGCTGACAGCTATTGTAAAATGCTCCTTGCTAATGGCCCTTTATTATTCTCTATCCACAGAACTGGCAAACATAAATGATGTTTTAAATCTTTATCTTTGCCTGACATCTTAGGAAGTTATTGTAGAATTAAAATACTTGCATTCAAAAGTTAAACCATCCATATATCACGTGCTCATCAAGGAATGACAGTTTGTAGGACTTTACGTGGTTAAGGTTATCCTTGTACTTTTGAAATACTTGATGCATTCATTTTGAAATGAAATTTGCTTCATCTAGTTCTGCTTATGTTAGAACATTTTAGGATCCACACCCACACATATATGGCAGCACTAACTGAACAACAACAAAAAAAGAGTTTAAAAAAAAGGAAAAAAAGAGACATGGAATTGTGGAGAGGTTGATGTGGGGACATGGGGAGAGTTGACTGAGGAAATGGGAGGTTAGGTATGGCCATATCTCATTTACATATGTGAGATTCTCAACAACAATGAGTTGTTTTAGAAAACAACAGCCCTGTGCAGACAATAATGACAAGCTCTAAACATGTCATATGATTTTACTTTGGAAGAATCTCGCAGACCACACACAGGCACACTGGCATTCTGCTCATGTGATTCTCCTCCAGACAGGTAAGGGTTACCCATTTATCCACATGGCAATCCATCAAAAGAATGACTTCTAAAGTGCAAGGAAACTTACTCAGCATTAAAAGTTTACAGAAAAAAAGACATTCTTTCTAATTTACGTGGAAGTTTGTACTGTCTGAAGTTATCTAAAATTAAAAAAATAAAGATATATGAATTAAAAAGTGCAGATGTTTGGAAACTAAGTAGATGGCAGCAGACTTGCTGTACAAACTAAGCTGGTATATCTCCACTGGGGTATAGAAAATTAAATAAATGCACTGTCAGTGACAGCAACATGGGAGATGCTGATGTACAGCAAAGAAGCTCATTTTGTTTTGCTTGGGAAGAGAATATTTGAAAGGTAGTTTTAAAAAATGAATCACTACACTTAGTGAACAAAATTGTATGGTATACAAGTCTAGCCAGAGGCATCAAACTAAGTGTTTGGCATCAAACTCCCTCAGCTATAAAATCATCTTGTTGCTGTTAATAATGTAACAGTTAGGTCCTACCAGGAAATAAATAAACTCAGATTTTATTAAAGAACTTCTGTTTTTTTATTATTATTTCTTGTGGAACAATAAAAACATTAGATACACATTGTCATCTGGAAGGAATAACAGTGTTAGAAAAACCAACGTTATTTAAAAAATAATCTCCATGGGAAGTTTTATAAATTGCAAACAGGAATCTCCTAAAAGCAAAAACAGCAAGGGTTTTTCCTGAATCAGTCTGCATGGAGGGATGCTTTCTAAACAGTCCTAGATGGGAGATGTTGCTAAACTCTGCTCATATCCCAATTATGATCATTCAAATGCTCTGTTTATTCTTCTTCAGGACTGAACATTTGCAAATTGACTGTGTTGCCAGAACATGGCGTTCTGATTTTTGCTATAAAGCACACATTCATGTGTGTATCTTAATTGTGTCTAAAACATATGAAAACAGTTCATTTCCTTTCTTTTTTTACTTGGATATTTTCTTTATTTACATTTTAAATGTTATCTCCTTTCCCAGTCCACTGCCCTGAAACCCTTTATCCCATCATCCCTCCTCCCTCTGCTTCTATGAGGATGCTCCCCACACTCACCTACCCACTCCTGCCTCCCCAACCTTACATTCCCCAATACTGGGACATCAAGCCTTCATAGAACCAAGAACTTCTTCTCCCATTGATGCCCAACAAGGCCATTCTCTGATACTTATGTACCTGGAGCCATGGGACACTCCATGTGTACTCCTTGGTTGGTAACTTAGTCCCTGGGAGCTCTGAAGGTCTGGTTGGTTGATATTGTTGTTTTTTCCTGTGGGTTTTTGAACCCCTTCAGCTCCTTCAGTCTTTTCTTTAACTCCTCCTTTGGGGACCCTGTGCTCAATTCAATGGTAGGCTGCAGAATCTGCCTCTATATATGTCAGGCTCTGGCAGAGCCTCTCAGGAGAAAACTACACCAGGCTCCTGTTAGCATGTACTTCTTGGCATCCACAATAGTGCCTGCATTTGGTGACTCTATATGAGATGGATCCCCAGGTGGGTTAGTCTTTTGATGGCCTACCCTCCAGTCTTTGCTCCACACTTTGTCTCTGTATTTGCTCTGTTAAGTATTTGGTTCCCCTTCAAAGAAGGTCTGAATCACCCACACTTTGGTCTTCTGTCTTCTTGAGCTTCATGTAGTCTGTGAATGTGTCTTGGGTACATTGAGCTTTCTGGCTAATATCCACTTACTAGTGAGTGCAATCATGTGTGGTCTTTTGTGATTGGGTTAACTCACTCAGGATGATATTTTCTAGTTTCATCCATTTGCGTAAAATTTTCATGATGTCATTGATTTTTAATAGCTGAGTAGTACTCCATCGTGTAAATGTGCCACATTTTCTGTATCCATTCCTCTGTTGAAAGGACATCTGGGTTCTTTCCAGCTCTGGCTATTATAAATAATACTGCTATGAACATAGTGTAGTGTGTGTCCTGTTACATGTTGGAGCATATTTTGGGTATATACCCAAAAGTGTTATATTTGGGTCCTCGGGTAGATCTATGTCCAATTTTCTGCGGAACCGCTAGTCTCATTTCTGAAGTGGTTTTACCAGTTTGTAATCCCATCAACAATGGAGGAGTGGTCCTCTTTCTTCACATCCTCACCAGCATCTGCTGACACCTGAGTTTTTGATCTTAGCCATTCTGACTGGTGTGAGGTGGAATCTCAGGGTTGTTTTGATTTGCATTTCCCTGATGATTAAGGATGTTGAGCATTTCTTTAGTTGATTCTTAGCAATTCAGTAGATCTCATTTGAGAATTCTTTGTTTAGCTCAGTTCCCCACTAAGCTATCTAAACAGGAGGTGAGTTTAGACTTCCTATGTAGATTTTAAATAGCTCAGAATTTCACATTGTTTTGGGGAAAGCTATTCCAAACTGGTAGCTCAGTATTTTCAATTTGTCTCAACTTAAGTTGATTAGAGAGTAATTTTCAAGATGACATTAAGGACAGATTCAAAGAGGATGCTCTTCCCTACGTCCTCAGAACCAACAGGAACTTAATTATGTATTTAGTTAAAATTGCTTTTCTCCTTGATTCTATGAATTTGAATTTATCTTTGTTTCTTACTTAGTGCTTTTCCATGTGTTCTCCATCTGACATCAAAGATCACTGTCTAGCAGGGAAGTAAACGATAGAGTTCAGAATTTAAATCAGACTTTTTTTTTTTAACTGTGATAAGAATCTCACATGAAGGAACTCTGGGGATTAGAGGACAGCACTGATCAAATTTGTCATTAACTTCTGACTTCCCACAATATCTGAGTTCTCAACAGTTCTCGTTTTGTAGCAGATCTGTTCTTTGATCAGTTGCCTACCTTCCTGGACTTGCTCTATTTTATATTTCTTTAATAAAATTCCCCCAGGCAATAGATAATTCTCAAATGACATATTTTTTTAACCTGGCTTGCAGTTGCAATGATAGGGACTACAAAGCCTTATCATGTGAATATTTCAGTGTTCTCAGTTCTGACTTCATTCTCTTAGAATTTTCAATGCAAATGTCTGTGTGTATTTATATAAGTATGTCTGCTGCCGATTCTAAGAGCTATTTAATGCCTCTTACATTTTCTTTTTTTTTTTTTTCCATTTTTTATTAGGTATTTAACTCATTTACATTTCCAATGCTATACCAAAAGTCCCCCATATCCACCCACCCCCACTCCCCTG
Organism: Mus musculus; assembly: GCF_000001635.26. Lineage (NCBI taxonomy): Eukaryota > Metazoa > Chordata > Mammalia > Rodentia > Muridae > Mus > Mus musculus. The sequence continues at coordinate 113,982,590 of NC_000080.6, read as the reverse complement.
CCCACCCACTCCCCCTTTTTGGCCCTGGTATTCCCCTGTACTGGGGCATATAAAGTTTGCAAGTCCAATGGGCCTCTCTTTCCAGTGATGGCCGACTAGGCCATCTTTTGATATATATGCAGCTAGAGTCAAGAGCTCCGGGGTACTGGTTAGCTCATAATGTTGTTCCACCTATAGGGTTGCAGATCCCTTTAGCTCCTTGGCTACTTTCTCTAGCTCCTCCATTGGGAGCCCTATGATCCATCCATTAGCTGACTGTGAGCATCCACTTCTGTGTTTGCTGGGCCCCGGCATAGTCTCACAAGAGACAGCTACATCTGCGTCCTTTCAATAAAATCTTGCTAGTGTATGCAATGGTGTCAGCGTTTGGATGCTGATTATGGGGTGGATCCCTGGCTATGGCAGTCTCTACATGGTCCATCCTTTCATCTCAGCTCCAAACTCCGTCTCTGTAACTCCTTCCATGGGTGTTTTGTTCCCAAATCTAAGGAGGGGCATAGTGTCCACACTTCAGTCTTCATTCTCCTTGAGTTTCATGTGTTTAGCAAATTATATCTTATATCTTGGGTATCCTAGGTTTGGGGCTAATATCCACTTATCAGTGAATACATATTGTGTGAGTTTCTTTGTGAATGTGTTACCTCACTCAGGATGATGCCCTCCAGGTCCATCCATTTGGCTAGGAATTTCATAAATTCATTCTTTTTAATAGCTGAGTAGTACTCCATTGTGTAGATGTACCACATTTTCTGTATCCATTCCTCTGTTGAGGGGCATCTAGGTTCTTTCCAGCTTCTGGCTATTATAAATAAGGCTGCTATGAACATAGTGGAGCATGTGTCCTTCTTACCTGTTGGGGCATCTTCTGGATATATGCCCAGGAGAGGTATTGCTGGATCCTCCGGTAGTACTATGTCCAGTTTTCTGAGGAACCGCCAGACTGATTTCCAGAGTGGTTGTACAAGCCTGCACTCCCACCAACAATGGAGGAGTGTTCCTCTTTCTCCACATCCTCGCCAGCATCTGCTGTCACCTGAATTTTTGATCTTAGCCATTCTGACTGGTGTGAGGTGGAATCTCAGGGTTGTTTTGATTTGCATTTCCCTGATGATTAAGGATGTTGAACATTTTTTCAAGTGCTTCTCTGCCATTCGGTATTCCTCAGGTGAGAATTCTTTGTTCAGTTCTGAGCCCCATTTTTTAATGGGGTTATTTGATTTTCTGAAGTCCACCTTCTTTTTTTTTTTTTTTTTTTTTTTTTTTGTGAGAAGTCCTTTAATTTGTGGCATAGCATAGTTAAATCAAGATGGTTATCATGTGCCTTACTTTTCTTTTTTTTTTTTTTTTTCATTTTTTTTTATTAGGTATTTAGCTCATTTACATTTCCAATGCTATACCAAAAGTCCCCCTTACCCACCCACCCCCACTCCCCTACCCACCCACTCCCCCCCTTTGGCCCTGGCGTTCCCCTGTACCGGGGCACACAAAGTCTGCGTGTCCAATGGGCCTCTCTTTCCAGTGATGGCCGACTAGGCCATCTTTTGATACATATGCAGCTAGAGTCAAGAGCTCAGGGGTACTGGTTAGTTCATAATGTTGTTCCACCTATAGGGTTGAAGTTCCCTTTAGCTCCTTGGGTACTTTCTCTAGCTCCTCCATTGGGAGCCCTGTGATCCATCCATTAGCTGACTGTGAGCATCCACTTCTGTGTTTGCTAGGCCCCGGCATAGTCTCACAAGAGACAGCTACATCTGGGTCCTTTCAGTAAAATCTTGCTAGTGTATGCAATGGTGTCAGCATTTGGAAGCTGATTATGGAGTGGATCCCTGGATATGGCAGTCTCTACATGGTCCATCCTTTCATCTCAGCTCCATACTTTGTTTCTGTAACTCCTTCCATGGGTGTTTTGTTCCCACTTCTAAGGAGGGGCATAGTGTCCACACTTCAGTCTTCATTTTTCTTGAGTTTCATGTGTTTAGGAAATTGTATCTTATATCGTGGGTATCCTAGGTTTTGGGCTAGTATCCACTTATCAGTGAGTACATATTGTGTGAGTTCCTTTGTGATTGTGTTACCTCACTCAGGATGATGCTCTCCAGGTCCATCCATTTGGCTAGGAATTTCATAAATTCATTCTTTTTAATAGCTGAGTAGTACTCCATTGTGTAGATGTACCACATTTTCTGTATCCATTCCTCTGTTGAGGGGCATCTGGGTTCTTTCCAGTTTCTGGCTATTATAAATAAGGCTGCTATGAACATAGTGGAGCATGTGTCCTTCTTACCAGTTGGGGCTTCTTCTGGATATATGCCCAGGAGAGGTATTGCTGGATCCTCCGGTAGTACTATGTCCAATTTTCTGAGGAACCGCCAGACTGATTTCCAGAGTGGTTGTACAAGCCTGCAATCCCACCAACAATGGAGGAGTGTTCCTCTTTCTCCACATCCTCGCCAGCATCTGCTGTCACCTGAATTTTTGATCTTAGCCATTCTCACTGGTGTGAGGTGGAATCTCAGGGTTGTTTTGATTTGCATTTCCCTGATGATTAAGGATGTTGAACATTTTTTCAGGTGCTTCTCTGCCATTCGGTATTCCTCAGGTGAGAATTCTTTGTTCAGTTCTGAGCCCCATTTTTTAAGGGGGTTATTTGATTTTCTGAGGTCCACCTTCTTGAGTTCTTTATATATGTTGGATATTAGTCCCCTATCTGATTTAGGATAGGTAAAGATCCTTTCCCAGTCTGTTGGTGGTCTTTTTGTCTTATAGACAGTGTCTTTTGCCTTGCAGAAACTTTGGAGTTTCATTAGGTCCCATTTGTCAATTCTCGATCTTACAGCACAAGCCATTGCTGTTCTGTTCAGGAATTTTTCCCCTGTGCCCATATCTTCAAGGCTTTTCCCCACTTTCTCCTCTATAAGTTTCAGTGTCTCTGGTTTTATGTGAAGTTCCTTGATCCACTTAGATTTGACCTTAGTACAAGGAGATAAGTATGGATCGATTCGCATTCTTCTACACGATAACAACCAGTTGTGCCAGCACCAATTGTTGAAAATGCTGTCTTTCTTCCACTGGATGGTTTTAGCTTCCTTGTCGAAGATCAAGTGACCATAGGTGTGTGGGTTCATTTCTGGATCTTCAATTCTATTCCATTGGTCTACTTGTCTGTCTCTATACCAGTACCAGGCAGTTTTTATCACAATTGCTCTGTAGTAAAGCTTTAGGTCTGGCATGGTGATTCCGCCAGAAGTTCTTTTATCCTTGAGAAGACTTTTTGCTATCCTAGGTTTTTTGTTATTCCAGACAAATTTGCAAATTGCTCCTTCCAATTCGTTGAAGAATTGAGTTGGAATTTTGATGGGGATTGCATTGAATCTGTAGATTGCTTTTGGCAAGATAGCCATTTTTACAATGTTGATCCTGCCAATCCATGAGCATGGGAGATCTTTCCATCTTCTGAGATCTTCTTTAATTTCTTTCTTCAGAGATTTGAAGTTTTTATCATACAGATCTTTCACCTCCTTAGTTAGAGTCACGCCAAGATATTTTATATTATTTGTGACTATTGAGAAGGGTGTTGTTTCCCTAATTTCTTTCTCAGCCTGTTTATTCTTTGTATAGAGAAAGGCCATTGACTTGTTTGAGTTTATTTTATATCCAGCTACTCCACCGAAGCTGTTTATCAGGTTTAGGAGTTCTCTGGTAGAATTTTTAGGGTCACTTATATATACTATCATATCATCTGCAAAAAGTGATATTTTGACTTCCTCTTTTCCAATTTGTATCCCCTTGATCTCCTTTTGTTGTCGAATTGCTCTGGCTAATACTTCAAGTACTATGTTGAAAAGGTAGGGAGAAAGTGGGCAGCCTTGTCTAGTCCCTGATTTTAGTGGGATTGCTTCCAGCTTCTCTCCATTTACTTTGATGTTGGCTACTGGTTTGCTGTAGATTGCTTTTATCATGTTTAGGTATGGGCCTTGAATTCCTGATCTTTCCAAAACTTTTATCATGAATGGGTGTTGGATCTTGTCAAATGCTTTTTCTGCATCTAACGAGATGATCATGTGGTTTTTGTCTTTGAGTTTGTTTATATAATGGATTACATTGATGGATTTTCGTATATTAAACCATCCCTGCATCCCTGGAATAAAACCTACTTGGTCAGGATGGATGATTGCTTTAATGTGTTCTTGGATTCGGTTAGCGAGAATTTTATTGAGGATTTTTGCATCGATATTCATAAGAGAAATTGGTCTGAAGTTCTCTATCTTTGTTGGATCTTTCTGTGGTTTAGGTATCAGAGTAATAGTGGCTTCATAAAATGAGTTGGGTAGAGTACCTTCTACTTCTATTTTGTGAAATAGTTTGTGCAGAATTGGAATTAGATCTTCTTTGAAGGTCTGATAGAACTCTGCACTAAACCCATCTGGTCCTGGGCTTTTTTTGGTTGGGAGACTATTAATAACTGCTTCTATTTCTTTAGGTGATATGGGACTGTTTAGATGGTCAACTTGATCCTGATTCAACTTTGGTACCTGGTATCTGTCGAGAAATTTGTCCATTTCGTCCAGGTTTTCCAGTTTTGTTGAGTATAGCCTTTTGTAGAAGGATCTGATGGTGTTTTGGATTTCTTCAGGATCTGTTGTTATGTCTCCCTTTTCATTTCTGATTTTGTTAATTAGGATTTTGTCCCTGTGCCCTTTAGTGAGTGTAGCTAAGGGTTTATCTATCTTGTTGATTTTCTCAAAGAACCAACTCCTCGTTTGGTTAATTCTTTGAATAGTTCTTCTTGTTTCCACTTGGTTGATTTCACCCCTGAGTTTGATTATTTCCTGCCGTCTACTCCTCTTGGGTGAATTTGCTTCCTTTTTTTCTAGGGCTTTTAGATGTGTTGTCAAGCTGCTAGTATGTGCTGTCTCCCGTTTCTTCTTGGAGGCACTCAGCGCTATGAGTTTCCCTCTTAGAAATGCTTTCATTGTGTCCCATAGGTTTGGGTACGTTGTGGCTTCATTTTCATTAAACTCTAAAAAGTCTTTAATTTCTTTCTTTATTCCTTCCTTGACCAAGGTATCATTGAGAAGAGTGTTATTCAGTTTCCACGTGAATGTTGGCTTTCCATTATTTATGTTGTTATTGAAGATCAGTCTTAGGCCATGGTGGTCTGATAGGATACATGGGACAATTTCAATATTTTTGTATCTATTGAGGCCTGTTTTGTGACCAATTATATGGTCAATTTTGGAGAAGGTCCCGTGAGGTGCTGAGAAGAAGGTATATCCTTTTGTTTTAGGATAAAATGTTCTGTAGATATCTGTCAGGTCCATTTGTTTCATAACTTCTGCTAGTTTCACTGTGTCCCTGTTTAGTTTCTGTTTCCACGATCTGTCCTTTGAAGAAAGTGGTGTGTTGAAGTCTCCCACTATTATTGTGTGAGGTGCAATGTATGCTTTGAGCTTTACTAAAGTGTCTCTAATGAATGTGGCTGCCCTTGCATTTGGTGCGTAGATATTCAGAATTGAGAGTTCCTCTTGGAGGATTTTACCTTTGATGAGTATGAAGTGTCCCTCCTTGTCTTTTTTGATAACTTTGGGTTGGAAGTCGATTTTATCCGATATTAAAATGGCTACTCCAGCTTGTTTCTTCAGTCCATTTGCTTGGAAAATTGTTTTCCAGCCTTTCACTCTGAGGTAGTGTCTGTCTTTTTCCCTGAGATGGGTTTCCTGTAAGCAGCAGAATGTTGGGTCCTGTTTGTGTAGCCAGTCTGTTAGTCTATGTCTTTTTATTGGGGAATTGAGTCCATTGATATTAAGAGATATTAAGGAAAAGTAATTGTTGCTCCCTTTTACTTTTGTTGTTAGAGTTGGCATTCTGTTCTTGTGGCTGTCTTCTTTTTGGTTTGTTGAATGATTACTTTCTTGGTTGTTCTAGGGCGTGATTTCCGTCCTTGTATTGCTTCTTTTCTGTTATTATCCTTTGAAGGGCTGGATTCGTGGAAAGATATTGTGTGAACTTGGTTTTGTCGTGGAATACTTTGGTTTCTCCATCTATGGTAATTGAGAGTTTGGCCGGGTATAGTAGCCTGGGCTGGCATTTGTGTTCTCTTAGTGTCTGTATAACATCTGTCCAGGCTCTTCTGGCTTTCATAGTCTCTGGTGAAAAGTCTGGTGTAATTCTGATAGGCCTTCCTTTATATGTTACTTGACCTTTCTCCCTTACTGCTTTTAATATTCTATCTTTATTTAGTGCATTTGTTGTTCTGATTATTATGTGTCGGGAGGAATTTCTTTTCTGGTCCAGTCTATTTGGAGTTCTGTATGCTTCTTGTATGATCATGGGCATCTCTTTTTTTATGTTTGGGAAGTTTTCTTCTATTATTTTGTTGAAGATATTAGCTGGCCCTTTAAGTTGAAAATCTTCATTCTCATCAATTCCTATTATCCGTAGGTTTGGTCTTCTCATTGTGTCCTGGATTACCTGGATGTTTTGAGTTAGGATCCTTTTGCATTTTGTACTTTCTTTGACTGTTGTGTCGATGTTCTCTATGGAATCTTCTGCACCTGAGATTCTCTCTTCCATTTCTTGTATTCTGTTGCTGATGCTCGCATCTATGGTTCCAGATCTCTTTCCTAGGGTTTCTATCTCCAGCGTTGCCTCGCTTTGGGTTTTCTTTATTGTGTCTACTTCCCCTTTTAGTTCTAGTATGGTTTTGTTCATTTCCATCACCTGTTTGGCTGTGTTTTCCTGCTTTTCTTTAAGAGCCTGTAACTCTTTAGCAGTGCTCTCCTGTAAATCTTTAAGTGACTTATGAAAGTCCTTCTTGATGTCCTCTATCATCATCATGAGAAATGTTTTTAAATCTGGGTCTAGATTTTCGGTTGTGTTGGGGTGCCCAGGACTAGGTGGGGTGGGAGTGCTGCGTTCTGATGATGGTGAGTGGTCTTGATTTCTGTTAGTAGGATTCTTACGTTTGCCTTTCGCCATCTGGTAATCTCTGAAGCTAGCTGTTTTAGTTGTCACTGTTAAGAGCTTGTTCTTCAGGTGACTCTGTTAGCCTCTATGAGCAGACCTGGAGGGTAGCACTCTCCTTAGTTTCAGTGGGCAGAGTATTCTCTGCAGGCAAGCTCTCTTCTTGCAAGGCAGGTACCCAGATATCTGGTGTTCGAACCAGACTCCTGGCAGAAGTTGTGTTCCACTCACTAGAGGTCTTAGGATCACGTGTGGAATCCTGTGTGGGTCCTTGCGGGTGTCAGGCGACTCAGCTGGCAAGGTAGCCGGGGCTCGAGTGGAGTGGAAGGGGTTTGTGCCCCAGATCAGGCCCGGGTAGCCTGCTTCCCTATGTACCACAGTCTCAAGTTCCGCGCGATTGGATTGGGGCAGGCACTGTGATCCACTCACCAGAGGTCTTAGGGTCCCGTGGGGAGTCCCGTGTGGACCCTTGCGGGTGTTGGGCAAGACTCTGCTGGCAAGGTAGCCCGGGGCTCGAGTCTCGAGTCGAGCGGAAGGGACTTGTGCCCCAGATCAGGCCCGGGTAGCCTGCTTCCCTATGTACCGCAGTCTCGAGTTCCGCGCGATTGGATTGGGGCAGGCACTGTGGTCCACTCACCAGAGGTCTTAGGGTCCCGTGGGGAGTCCTGTGTGGACCCTTGCGGGTGTTGGGCAAGACTCTGCTGGCAAGGTAGCCCGGGGCTCGAGTCATGAGTCGAGCGGAAGGGCCCTCTTACATTTTCTATGCCAAGTCTTTACCCACACAAACAAGGATAATAAATATTACAACCACATTCAGTGAAGAAACTATTAAAACCCACCTCTTTTTTCAACACAAAAAATTTAAAAGGTGTACAGTTACTAAGATTTCCTAAACAACATTATCAATATTCTCACAAATTTCCCTTCATGAAATCCCTCTGTAACATGATATCAAAGAATGTTGTGAGCTTGCGGCATTAAAGGTACCCTCTGTGAGATACTGGATCCTATCCAGGTAGTGTATGTGCTGTTGCTGGCAAAATGTTCAAATATCTACATTATTGTTGATTTTGACAGTGAGGTGATATGGAGTAGAGAAGGCAAATAAATGTTCTCTGTGCAATCCTGCCCTAAGAGTAGCAGGGACACTCTGTGCTGTTGGTCTCACATCACACAGTAGGGGGAAAGCAGCATAGAGAAAATTGAGAAATTCTAAGGATCATTCAGGAATTTTTCAGAGATGACTAGAGTTTCTATCATCTTTGCGTTTGCTGTTTGAGTGGCCTGAGATCCAGTCTGTCTTCAGTAGGATTCCTGATAAGACTTAAGACTAGCACAGTACTCTGCTGTCTCCTTTTCCTCTGTATTGGTTACTCTCCCTGGCTGTTAGTCTCATTTCAGTAACATGTTGATAGAATGCTATTCCAAACAGATTCTTCACTATAAGAGTGCAATTATTAAACCAGGAAAAAGATGTATTAGAATTTTTCAAAAAAGTATCACTGCTTACTGTGAGAATAACTATAAAGTATGCCAAAAAGAAAGATAAATACAAAGAGATGTACACCATTATAAAAAATTGTGTGTCGTATGGCTTTCAGCAGATATGTATGTTGTATGGTTTCAACAGATTTTTTTTCTTTTCTTTTACTTTCCTGAACTGTAACCAGCTTCTAACTGCAAGTTAATTATCAGCTTAACATTATTAGATTGTTAAAATAGCATAAAAATCATGCTAACTACACATAGGCAGGTATAATTAATGCATTAATTTTAAATAATCAAGAATATATTATATGATAAAATATGAGCTAGGAGTTTGACACTATCTTGAAAAGTTCTCAAATTGCATCAAAATTCTTCCAAAATAGCCTTCTTGACAATGTTTAATCTTATTGAAGTGATATGCTCAGTCATCTTCAAGAATAAATTCCATCTCAGAGTATGATAAAAATATCGCTAAAGTGGCTATCATCACTGGAATCAAGGATTTCAGAACATAATTTGTCTCCTTAGATAGGAATATCAATTCTAGATTATAGTGACCTGAATTCTGAAATATCTTGTGTTTTTTTTTTTTTTTTTTTTTTTTTGAAACATGCATTGTATCCTAGAATTACAAAGGTAAGACTCCTGTCAACAAAGTGGTCTTGAGACAGCCAAGATAGGTTTTTTGACCTTGAGCAATGCATTGTTACCAAACCAAATATGATAAGTTCCTGGTACATAAGGAGTTTGAATCAAATTAATTCTGACAAGTGACCTTCATGTCAACTCTGCAGAAGTGGCCTTTAAATATTTGGCAATAGGAACAGACCTTTTTCCAATCCTTATATCCTGACAATACTTTTGTCTTAGGTTGGTTAATTCTTTTGGGTGTGCTTTCGTGTGGATGTAAAATGTTTGGGGCATCCATTTTCTATACCCACTTGCTGTCAGCTTCAGCGTTATTCAGAATGTATCAATCAAAAACACATGCCCTATTTTCAATCACTCCTCAGAGGCAAAATGTCCCTTACTTCAGATCCACTATTGTGAAAAGAAAGAAACACCAGTGGTTTTATGGGGCCGCAAGATTTCATTGAAACCCTTTTCCCAGAAAACTTGAAACTATGAATTTACGTCGGCCACAATCCTAGGTTAACTTCATGTTCCTAAAATCTGGAAAAGCATTTTAGAAAATACCATTGCAAACCCACATGGTATATACATAAACCCTTCTGTGGTATAATTTTTTCATGTCTCTAAAGACCGAGCCCTTTCAATTCATTATAATTTTTTGTTTAAAGTGTCCAGCCATATGCACACCTCAGGATGGAATTCAATTCATGTTGTTCCTCAGAGTGTAGCAGTATATTATTATTCATTAAGATCTGTCTCTGCTTCTGTATCTAAGACCAGGGTTTGTTTTATTTGATCACTCGCTCACTTTGTACCTTTATATTTTGAGTTAGGATCTACCACTGAACCTAAATGAAACTCATCCATTGAACTACACTGGCTGTCCAGCAAGTTCAAGGAGTCCCCTTGTCTCCCCTCTCAAACCCCTGGGGTTGTACGTATACGTGGTCACCCCTTTCTTTTTATGTGCATATAGCGTTTTAAACTAAGTTCCTCCTGCTTGAACACCAGGCGATGTATTGACAATCTATTCTCCAAACCTATGTCAAGAGTATTACTTGATTTTTTTTTTATTTCTTCCTTTCTGGTCTTAATAATGAATTACTAAAATATTTTTCAATGTATCTGTATTTTCATTTCACATTTCCCGTATATGTATTCAGTTTATCTCTCTCTATATCAGCATTGGAGGATATATTGGGTTTTGTTATGAGTTAATAATGAGTGAGGCCACATTAACAGCATATTTATAAGATAACATTATAAATAATTTGATCGATATGTTTCTTTAAACCACAGCATCACTCAGTTTTCACTGGGGATGTTAGCAGTAGATGAGAATTAACACTGAGATGCACACCTGGGCAGAGAATGATTTAACTTGGAGCTTTTAGTCACTAGTGGGGTGTCTTTATCAATGTCCTCCACTCAAGGCTCATGAAGATAGAGAAAGACTGTAATAGCTAGAGGAGAGAGATGATTCCTAATATTCAGGTTCTTCCCGACACAGCAAGACTTATACATACATAAACCCAGAGAGACCATGCTGGCCAGCCCCTTGCCAGAAGGTCCACACAAGAGGGAAACAGCACCAGTCCCATGCAGGTCTCTCCTGGGCTGAGCGGAATGATTAGTGTCACAGCCCAAAACAAACACACCCAGGCCAGAAGTCTGTCCAAACAGGAACTCAGTTTATGGCATCAGCCTCTCACTTAGTGTAAGTTCAGAACATAGGGAGGGGAATTTTAGGTGGAGTAAGATCATGTAGGAGCATGTGTCCTTATTACATGTTGGAGCATCATCTGGGTATATGCCCAAGAGTAGTATTAGTGGATCTTTAGGTAGTATTATGTTCAATTTTTTGAAGAACTGCCAAACTGATTTCCAGAGTGCAATCCCACCAGCAATGGAGGAGTGTTCCTCTTTCTCCACATCCACACCAGCATCTGCTGTCACCTGGGTTTTTGATCTTAGCCATTCTGACTGTTGTGAGGTGGAATCTCAGGGTTGTTTTGATTTGAATTTCCCTGATGACTAAGGATGTTGAACATTTCTTTAGGTACTTCTCTGCCATTTGGTATTCCTCAGTTAAAATTATTTAATTCTGTGCCCCATTTTTAATAGAGTTATTTGGTTCTTTGGAGTCTAACTTCTTGAGTTTTTTTTATATATTGGATACTAGTCCTCTATCAGATGTAGCATTGGTAAAGATCTTTTCCCAATCTGTTGGTTGACTTTTTGTCCTATTGACAGTGTTCTTTGCATTACAAAAGCTTTGCATTTTTATGAGGCCCCATTTGTCGATTCTTGATCTTACAGCATAGGCTATTTGTGTCGCAGCCTTATTTATAATAGCTAGGAGCTGAAAAAATCCCAGATGTCCTTCAATATAAGAATGGATACAGAAAATGTGGTACATTTACACAATGGAGTACTACTCAGCTATTAAAAACAATGACTTCGGTATTCTTTTTTTTTCCATTTATTATTAGGTATTTAGCTCATTTACATTTCCAATGCTATACCAAAAGTCCCCCATACCCACCCACCCCCACTCCCCTACCCACCCACTCCCCCTTTTTGGCCCTGGCGTTCCCCTGTACTGGGGCATATAAAGTTTGCAAGTCCAATGGGCCTCTCTTTGCAGTGATGGCCGACTAGGCCATCTTTTGATACATATGCAACTAGAGACAAGAGCTCCGGGGTACTGGTTAGTTCATAAAGTTGTTCCACCAATAGGGTTGCAGATCCCTTTAGCTCCTTGGCTACTTTCTCTAGCTCCTCCATTGGGAGCCCTGTGATCCATCCATTAGCTGACTGTGAGCATCCACTTCTGTGTTTGCTAGGCCCCGACTTAGTCTCACAAGAGACAGCTACATCTGGGTCCTTTCAAAAAAATCTTGCTAGTGTATGCAATGGTGTCAGCGTTTGGAAGCTGATTATGGGGTGGATCTCTGGATATGGCAGTCTCTACATGGTCCATCCTTTCATCTCAGCTCCAAACTTTGTCTCTGTAACTCCTTCCATGGGTGTTTTGTTCCCAATTCTAAGGAAGGGCATAGTGTCCACACTTCAGTCTTCATTCTTCTTGAGTTTCATGTGTTTAGCAAATTGTATCTTATATCCTGGGTATCCTAGGTTTGGGGCGAATATCCAGTTATCAGTGAGTACATATTGTGTGAGTTCCTTTGTGAATGTGTTACCTCACTCAGGATGATGCCCTCCAGGTCCATCCATTTGGCTAGGAATTTCATAAATTCATTCTTTTTAATAGCTGAGTAGTAGTCCATTGTGTAGATGTACCACATTTTCTGTATCCATTCCTCTGTTGAGGGGCATCTGGGTTTTTTCCAGCTTCTGGCTATTATAAATAAGGTTGCTATGAACATAGTGGAGCATGTGTCCTTCTTACCAGTTGGGGCATCTTCTGGATATATGCCCAGGAGAGGTATTGCTGGATCCTCCGGTAGTACTATGTCCAATATTCTGAGGAACCGCCAGACTGGTTTCCAGAGTGGTTGTACAAGCCTGCAATCCCACCAAAAATGGAGGAGTGTTCCTCTTTCTCCACATCCACGCCAGCATCTGCTGTCACCTGAATTTTTGATCTTAGCCATTCTGACTGGTGTGAGGTGGAATCTCAGGGTTGTTTTGGTTTGCATTTCCCTGATGATTAAGGATGTTGAACATTTTTTCAGGTGTTTCTCTGCCTTTCGGTATTCCTCAGGTGAGAATTCTTTGTTCAGTTCTGAGCCCCATTTTTTAATGGGGTTATTTGATTTTCTGAAGTCCACCTTCTTGAGTTCTTTATATATGTTGGATATTAGTCCCCTATCTGATTTAGGATAGGTAAAGATCCTTTCCCAATCTGTTGGTGGTCTTTTTGTCTTACTGACGGTGTCTTTTGCCTTGCAGAAAATTTGGAATTTCACATATTAAAGCAATCATCCATCCTGACCAAGTAGGTTTTATTCCAGGGATGCAGGGATGGTTTAATATACGAAAATCCATCAATGTAATCCATTATATAAACAAACTCAAAGACAAAAACCACATGATCATCTCGATAGATGCAGAAAAAGCATTTGACAAGATCCAACACCCATTCATGATAAAAGTTTTGGAAAGATCAGGAATTCAAGGCCCATACCTAAACATGATAAAAGCAATCTACAGCAAACCAGTAACCAACATCAAAGTAAATGGAGAGAAGCTGGAAGCAATACCACTAAAATCAGGGACTAGACAAGGCTGCCCACTTTCTCCCTACCTTTTCAACATAGTACTTGAAGTATTAGCCAGAGCAATTCGACAACAAAAGGAGATCAAGGGGATACAAATTGGAAAAGAGGAAGTCAAAATATCACTTTTTGCAGATGATATGATAGTATATATAAGTGACCCTAAAAATTCTACCAGAGAACTCCTAAACCTGATAAACAGCTTCTGTGAAGTAGCTGGATATAAAATTAACTCAAACAAGTCAATGGCCTTTCTCTATACAAAGAATAAACAGGCTGAGAAAGAAATTAGGGAAACAACACCTTTCTCAATAGTCACAAATAATATAAAATATCTTGGCATGACTCTAACTAAGGAAGTGAAAGATCTGTATGATAAGAACTTCAAGTCTCTGAAGAAAGAAATTAAAGAAGATCTCAGAAGATGGAAAGATCTCCCATGCTCATGGATTGGCAGTATCAACATTGTAAAAATGGCTATCTTGCCAAAAGCAATCTACAGATTCAATGCAATCCCCATCAAAATTCCAACTCAATTCTTCAACGAATTAGAAGGAGAAATTTGCAAATTCATCTGGAATAACAAAAAACCTAGGATAGCAAAAAGTCTTCTCAAGGATAATAGAACCTCTGGTGGAATCAGCATGCCTGACCTAAAGCTTTACTACAGAGCAATTGTGATAAAAACTGCCTGGTACTGGTATAGAGACAGACAAGTAGACCAATGGAATAGAATTGAAGACCCAGAAATGAACCCACACACCTATGGTCACTTGATCTTTGACAAGGGAGCTAAAACCATCCAGTGGAAGAAAGACAGCATTTTCAACAATTGGTGCTGGCACAACTGGTTGTTATTGTGTAGAAGAATGCGAATCAATCCATACTTATCTCCTTGTACTAAGGTCAAATCTAAGTGGATCAAGGAACTTCACATAAAACCAGAGACACTGAAACTTATAGAGGAGAAAGTGGGGAAAAGCCTTGAAGATATGGGCACAGGGGAAAAATTCCTGAACAGAACAGCAATGGCTTGTACTGTAAGATCGAGAATTGACAAAAGGGACCTAATGAAAGACTTCAGTATTCTAAGTTTCTGGGCTAATATCCACTTATCAGTGAATACATATTATGTGAGTTCTTTTGTGATTGGTTTACCTCACTCAGGATAATGCCCTCCAGGTCCAACCATTTGCCTAGGAATTTCATAAATTCATTCTTTTTAATAGCTGAATAGTACTCCATTGTGTAAATGTACCTCATTTTATGTATCCATTCCTCTGTTGAGGGGCATCTGTGTTCTTTTCAGCTTCTGGATATTATAAATAAGGCTGTTATGAACATAGTGGAGCATGTGTCTTTCTTACCAGTTGGAGCATCTTCTGGATATATGCCCAGGAGAGGTATCGCGGGATCATCCAGTAGTACTATGTCCAATTTTCTGAGGAACCACCAGACTGATTTCCAGATACAAGATAGCATTTGCAAAACACATGAAACTCAAGAAGAACGAACACAAAGTTTGGACAGTTTGCCCCGTCTCAGAATTGGGAACAAAACACCCATGGAAGGAGTTACAGAGACAAAGTTTGGAGCTGAGACGAAATGATGGCCCATCCAGAGACTGCCCCACCCGGGAATCCATCCCATAATCAGCCACCAAACGCAGACACTATTATATACACCAGCAAGATTTTGCTAAAAGGACCCTGATATAGGTGACTCTTGTGAGGCTAGGCCAGTGCCTGGCAAACACAGAAGTAGGTGCTCACAGTTATCTATAGGATGGAACAATGGAGGAGCTAGAGAAAGTACCCAAGGAGCTGAAGGGAACTGCAACCCCACAGATGGAACAACAATATGAACTAACCAGTACCCCCAGAGCTCATGTCTCTAGCTGCATATGTAGTAGAAGATGGCTTAGTTGGCCATCATTGGGAAGAGAGGCCCCTTGATCTTGCAAATTTTGTATGCCTCAGTACAGGGGAACGCCAGGGCCAAGAAGTGGGAGTGGGTGGGTAGGGGTGTGGGGATGAGGGTGTAGGGGACTTTTGGGAGAGCATTTGAAATGTAAATGAAAGAAATACCTAATAAAAAATAAAATAAAATAAATTCAAACATTAAAAACAAAAACAAACAAACAAAAAAACAATGACTTCATGAAATTCTTAGGCAAATGGATGGAACTAGAAAATATCATCATGAGTGAGGTAACCCAATCACAAAAGAACACAAATGGTATGTACTCACAGATAATTGGATATTAGCCCAGAAGCTCAGAATACTCAAGATACAATTTGCAAAACACATGAAACTCAAGAAGAAGGAAGGCCAAAGTGTGGATACTTTGATCCTTCTTAGAAGGGGGAACAAAATCCCCATGGAAGGAGTTACAGAAATAAAGTATGGAGCAGAGACTGAAGGAATGACCATCCAGAGACTGCCCCACCTGGGGATCCATCCCATATAAGATCACCAAACCCAGACACTTCTGTGGATGCCAACAAGTTCTTACCGGCAACACCTGTTATAGCTGTCTCTGAAGAGGCTCCACAGTGCCTGACAAATATAGAGGTGGATCCTCAAAGCCTACCATTAGATTGAGCACAGGTTCCCCCAATGAAGGAGCTAGAGAAAAGACCCATGGAGCTGAAGGGGTTAGCAGGTCCATAGGAGGGACAACAATATGAACCCCCAGAAGTCCTAGGGACTAAACTACCAACCAAAGAGTACACATGGTGGGACTCATGGCTCCAGCTGCATATGTATCAGAGGATGGCCTAGTTGATCATCAATGGGAGGAGACATTCTTGGTCCTGTGAAGGCTCTATTCCCCAGTGTAGGGGAATGCCCAGGCCAGGTGTGGGTAGGTTGGTAAGCAGGGTTAGCAGGGAGGCAATAGGGTTTCTTTAGAGGAGAAACCAGAAAAGGGTACATTTGAAATGTAATAAAGTAAATATCTAATAAGAACAAGCTGGAAAGAAAAAAAAGGATGACGTAGGAGGCAGGGAAGAGTGATGGAGGGTATGGAGTGACTGACAGGGTCGATGGCAAAGCTCTACTTCAGCAATGATGGGGCACAGGTAGGGTATTGCTGAGTCACCCTGATATGGAAGTGTCTGAGACAGGTCTCAAACTTGAGCCAGGCTTAGGCTTTCCGACCAGGCCACAGAAACACAAGCCAGGCTTGGTTTTGTCCTGAAGGCCCAAATCAGGGCCAAAATGGGACTCAACACATGCTAAGAAGCTATTTGCAATTGATGCCTCTTCCTTGAAGAAGAAAGAATCGATTTTTTTTTTCCTAATGGAATGTAACTAAGTATCACAACCACACTCTAGGGCAGCATCCCAGGAAGTAGTTGGCTAACACCAATCAGACTCCATATCTTTTGCTAGTTTTTGGTTTTATTTTGGTATCTTTTCCATTGGTGATTTTTTTTTCCTTTTTCTCATTTCTTTTTGTTTTGACTTTCATTCATTATTTGAGACAGAAAGTGAGAACATGGAGTTTGGTGACTAGGGAGTTGGGGAAGATCAAGGTGAACTTTCAGGAAGGGAAGTAATATGATCAATATACATATAATGTTAAAATAAAAAGAAGTCAATTCTTTCAGCTGCTTTTTGGGTTTTTTTAGGGGGCAGTTATGAAAGACACAACAGGCACCTGAGTCAGGTGCAGATATTTGTACCCAACCAATAGGCAGAAAACAGCTGACCCATGTTGCTGAATTAGGGAAGGCTAATAGAAGCTGAGGAAAAGGGCGATCCTGTAGGAGCACCAGAAGTCTCAATCAATCTGGACCCTGAGATCTCTCAAACATTGAACCACCAAACTGCATACACCAGCTGCTATGAGGCCCCCAACCTACATACAGTAGAAGACCGCCAGGTCTCTGTTCATTCATAGATGATGCACCAGGAGACTCTCCAGTCCAGGTCCCAGGGAGTTTAGTGGTCAGGAGGAGTGGGGGGTTGGGGCATCCACGTGGAGACAGGTGGGTGGGGAGGAGAATGGGATGTGGAAGAGTTGGAGGGTGCATCGGGTTGGGGAGAATAAATATGGAGCATAAAAAATAAGTTAATTAATAAAAAGTAGAAGTTAATTAAAAAGAATACGTTTGAACAATATTTCAGGAATAGATAACCATTTCAACATATTTATTATAAGTAAAGTAAAATTATATCCTTAACACTATAAAAATGTCACTATTCCTTAGATACAAGATTGACAAAGCTGCAGAATTCCATTGTGCAATAAATACAATATTCATTTTTAAGAAAGCTTATAAAGAAAGGTTAGAATCACAGATTTTTTTTAAATTTTTCTATATTTGCTTTTAATTTGTTCTGTAGACCAAACATCATGGACTATGGTGCTGGAGAAATAGTAAAATGGTGTCAAGAATTTATTGTTCTTACCGAGGTCTGGAGTCTCCTTCCCTACATCCACGAATAACTCACAATTGGCTCTAACTCCAGCTCCAGATATTCCTGTGCCCTCTTCTTGTCTACATAGGAATTTCATGCAACAATATGTATACAGACATACAGACAGAACACTCATACTCTTAAGGTGAGAATAAGTGAAACATTTAAGAAGCCATATAAACCATTTTAAATAAAGAAAATGCATCATTTTTTCCCTACTGTCCAAGCATCAAGGAGACAGCATGACTAATGTTTTTGAACTGGGAGCTATTGCTGATGTAAAGTCATATGTCTGGTTGGCTAGGGGAGCCACAGAGCTGTATAAGCAACACAGACTGGTGTAGTTCTTTAATAGTTATTCTTTCCCAACTATAGGATTCTTTCCCTACAGTCAAACCGGATTACGTCATCTGCGGTGTCACCTCTCTATTGATGCTTCTTCCTAACGTTGCAACCATTAGTACCTCATGATGTTCATTAACCCGAAATGCTAAGTGCCGCTGAATACAGGCACTTATTTTTCTCTTTCTCTATTCTATGTAAAGTAAAAAGCTCTTTGTTTTCATGGTTTATCATGGAGGAAACTACATGTGTATCTGTAGAAGTTATATCTGATTCTTCTTCTCAGCTCTATGCACCCAGAAATAAACTCAGACTTAAATTGCATTTACAAATACCTTGGCCATATAGCTAGCCTCTTCTCTTATTAGGTCATAACTTAAAGTGTCCCGTTTATTTTAATCTACCATGTGGTTGATTCCCTGTGCTCATCACAGCTTCCAAGGCAAAGCTCACATGCCTGGCTCTGTTCGAGAATTTCTTCTGTCTCGTGGATATCTTACCATCTATTCTACCCTTTCCTATTGTCCACAGGTTTTGTTATTTTTTGTTTGTTTGTTTGTTTTTAATCGACTGGTGATGCATCACTACAGTATACATGATATTCTCTCTACGTAGGCTTATATTTAAAAGTCTTACATATGCATTCCTAATGTACAAATGTACATATGTATTGATCAAAGTTTTTGATAAACTTTACATAAATGTAATCATTTTACAAGTTTAGGTAAGACAATTTGATATTTCAATATAAATCTCAAGTACACTTACTGTATTTCTGTGTTGGTAATAATTAAATTCCTCTTAGGTCTTCATTACAGTTTGCCAATGGGGGGGGGGGGTGCAGAGAGCCAGCTGAGACACACCAGGAACTGACTACTAGTGTTTAGCTCTACCAGATAACTTTAAAATTGTATTACTTCTTTAACTATTGAAATACTAAAATATTTCCAAATACATGGCAATTACATTTCATTTTCTGCTTGGAGATAGTTTCACTTAGAATGCACTGTGCCACTATTTCAAGGCAAATCTGCCTGCTTCATCTTCTTGTGTAATGAGATGACAATCATGCATCCCTCATGTCTAGCTCTAATAGAAGGTAATTATGAATGTGAAAACTTTCCTCCTATTCTGAGAATTAATATGTAGGCATTGATTTTCAATGTACTATGCTGAATGATATGAAAAGCTATGCTTTTCAATGGCCTTCCCCATCCAACCAGCCAAAGTTATGCACATGCTTCCCGATTGCTAAAAGGAATCTAAAACGCTATTTTTCTACATATCCTGTGAAGATATGTAATTGTGGATATTATCATATTATTCTTTTTATGTGGATTTTGGTTGTTTATGTAAAATAAATCTAGTAATGATAAAAATCTAGTGGGAGAAATTCTTGATCAGAAGATTTCTGAATCTTCAAAAATAAAGGAGATGATCTATTTTATGATTTTTATTTGTTTTATCATTATAGGTATATGTTCAGCTACATGCATGTCTATAGACCATTTGAGATTTTGCTGCTCAAAAGTGTCTGTAGAAGGCCCAGGATCCCATGGAACTGGACTCACAACCGTGTGTGAGCCACCATGTGTGTTCTTGGAATTGTTCTTGTGTTTTCAGGAAGAGCAGCCTATCCTTCACCACTGAGTCATCTCATTTCACCCTAAAGCTTTGTTTTTTAATGTCTATACCGAACTTCTGTTTGTATTTTGACTGACATAACCCATTAATTACAGCCTGTACACCTCCATTTACTCATCTGCATTAAATGACCAGCTGGGATTTTGAGAGTGTAGCAGTAATGCCTGATATCATTGTCAGCAAGCATATTTTATGTAGATTTGACTGAGTGGTGCGTGAGTGTCAGGTGGTGCATTAGTAACGTGTGGCATTGGATCTGCGTGCCTTCCTGCAGTTCTGGAGAGTGATGTCATCTTGTTAGGCCTGCAGGGTGAGTGCTTTGCCCACGAAGTCACACTCGTCCTGACTTCAGTGTTTACACTGGTCAATATTTTCATGTACTTTGTAATTAATAGTCTTTCAGTGAATGTACCCAAAATATAGAATTTCCCCCTTAATTGGAGTCATTAACCTACATTTAAAAATGGAGAGGATGCAATTAACTTTTGTCAACATTTTAGGAGGGGTCAACATAGAGGTAATTTCACTGCTGACATTATGGCCCCAGCTACACTATATGGAGGGATTCCTGAGTCACTCCTTGGATTGTTGGTGTTCAGTCCTCTGTCATTGCTTGCTTCATCATATGTGACATTACTATGCAATATGATATAACAAAGTGAAGCAAAACCACTTAGTTTATTTTTTAAAGATATAATATCTGTTATGGTTATGGCACCATTAAAAGGTGTGGCCCTGTTGGAGTAGGTGTGGCCTTGTTGGAGTAAGTGTGTCACTGTGGGAGTGGGCTTTCCTAGCTGCCTGGAAGTCAGTATTCTGCTTGCAGCTTTCAGATGAAGATGTAGAACTCTCAGCTCCTCCTGCACCATGAGTGCCTGGATGCTGCCACTCTTTTGCCAACCCAATTAAATGTTGTTTTTGTAAGACTTCACAGCAGTGAAACCCTAAATACGACAATATCACAAACAAAACTATTTTCAGTATCATTGCCCTGTTCATGAAGCCTGTGACCATGGCCATACACATCCATCCACAAACTACAATTGTGAGCAACATTTACAAATCTGCAAGTGGTCTTCATTGGCAGAAAGGAACTCAACTTGACCACTATTTCTCTTGTTGAAAGGAAATTAAGTACTTCCGTTATCTTTGTGTCAAGTTCTTCTTGGTCAAGACCTTGACGACAGTTGGATGAAAAACAAAACACTGTATAGAAGCAAGCCACATTCAAGGTATCGATGGGAATAAATTATATAGTGGTAAGTGTATTATTCAGGGTTCTCTAGAGTCACAGAACTTATGGATAGTCTCTATATAGTAAAGGAGTTTATTGATGACTTACAGTCTGCAGTCCAACTTCCAACAATGGTCAGTAACAGCTGTGAATGGAAGTCCAAGAATCTAGCAGTTGCTCCGTCCCCCATGGCAAGCAGGCAAGAGAGAGAGACAGAGAGAGAGAGAGAGAGAGAGAGAGAGAGAGAGAGAGAGAGAGAGAGAGACTCCCTTCTTCCAATGTCCTCCAGCAGAAGGTATAGCTCAGATTAAAGGTGTGTGCCACCACACCTTTAATCCCAGATGACCTTGAACTTGGAGATCTCCCTGTCTTAATCTTCTGGAATCCATAGCCACTAGATCTCCATACCAATGTCCAGGTCAAAAACTTATATCTGCCAATCTCCAGATTAGGGTCACTGGTGAGCCTTCCAATTCTGGATTGTAGTTCATTTCAGATATAGTCAGTCTGACAACCAGGAATAGCCACTACAGTAAGTATCTATACTTTTAAATTAGAAATAAATAAATGTATTCATTTGATATATATGCATGAGTGTGTGTGTGAGATAGAGGATATGTGGGTATATGATGTATGTGTGTGAAATATACACATAGAGTGGGTGTATGTGAGTGCATGTATATGTGTATGTGTGTATATGTGTGTGTACATTTATATGGGTGTGTGAATATTTATGTGTGTTTGTGAGTATAGGTATGTGTGTATGTAAGTGTGTGTGTGTGAATATATGTATGTGTGTTTGTGTGTGTGTGTGTGTGTATGTGTGTGTGTGTGTGTGTGTATGTGTGTGTGTGTGTGTGTATTAGAGAAATAGACCCATTTGTACCATAGCCCCTGTGTGGAAGTCATAAAATTACTTTTGTGAGTCAGTCTTTTTGTTCTACAACATTGATAATGTGAATCAAACTCAAATACCAAAATCTAACGGCAAAAGATTTTGCCACCTGCACCACCTTGTTGGCCCACAAATACCTACTCTTAAGCACTAAAAAGTCTGAGTACTTGAATATCTGATATAGTACATAAGAAAGTATATATATTAGTATATTGTTCATTATATGTATAATATACAAGATATATATGATGAAAAGATAACATTTTGAAACATTGTGTAGCATATATTCATAACGAGCTCAAATGAAACAGTTTTAAAACGGAGTTAAATTTGTTTCTATCAAATAACTCTTAAATTAGAAAAATCACTGGAAATCGGGCTTGGGAGATGGCATGTCTTCAGAGTGGGGGAAGAGTAAGTTGGGAAGATCCCTTGATAGCTGGTTGAGATATTATTTATCACTGCAATAGGAGATAATTAAGAAGAAAAAGTAATTTCTAAATTTCTCTCATTGAGAGCAAATACAAGAGTCATTATCTTGCTAGGAATTTCACCAAGAGTTTCCTGTTCCTATGTCCATGGTGATAAAGTAGCAAATGACTCAGGAAAAGAGTATGGTTTTCTTCTATCACTGGGTAAATGGGGAATGCTGACAACTGAGGACTGTGCGCCCAACACAACTGTGTGCATAATTGTGTTCCATAACTGTCTGTAAGTTGCCATGTGGGATGAAATATTCCTTTATCTTGTTTTTCCAACATGATAGAAGAATTCGGAAGCATGTGTTTATGAATATTAAAACTTCATGTAATTAAAAAATCATTTCAAAAGCACTAATTAAAGCCATCTATTATGGCTTCTTGTCTCTTTTATATCTGCCTTACAGGACAGTGGATACAAAGGAAAACAACTTAAGTACATCACAAGGGAAGCTGTCACCCAGAAAAATAAAATAAGACATCATTTTCCTCATGCTGTTGGTTGCAGATTATGGGTACAAGCCTGTAAAAGATTCTGAGCCATAATGATAAACCTACAGATGTTGTATTGGTTTCCGTTTTGCAGTAGAACTTCCCAGTTGCCTCTGGGATGGAAATAGCTAATAAAACCCAAATGGGAAAAGTCATTAGCACTTTTAAAAAAGATATTTAATTACACGATAACCTATTTAATATTTCTTCATCTGCCGTCATAGGATAGTCTGGTTGAATATTGATGGTATGAGGATATATAGAACCAAACAAAGACTGATTCCTCTTTACTCTACGACCATATTGTGGCAGGTGTTTGGATAAAACTAACCTCATAACTAAATTCAAATCTACTAACTTAAAATCAGTGATATATCTACTAACATGGAAGAGAGGCATGCATAAAAATTCAGCAGAGGTAGAAAAACTACTTATGTGTGTTTGGGATTTGTAGAGAAGTTATTTAAAAATAAATTCACCCCCAAAGAGCTATGAAGTATTGACAGCAATATCCTTTCAGATTATGCTTCCATTATCTCTGGGCACATATTTTTATATGCTTATTCATTATTATGATAGTGTCATATTTGAGCACCACAGTGTGTATTACAGGTATAGAATTTTGAATTTCATCAAAATGCTGATTTGGTTTGAGGCATTTGTGACATAATTCTTTTACCCTATGGGGCAATTTGATGTTATCTCTGAACAGATTAAACATCAATTTGATTGTTCATGATATATAAAATAAACTTATATTTGTTGATAGTCACTGTTAGATATTTTAAGACCTTGATGTGTGTTTCAAAGCATCAGTCTTGCAAAACACATTTGTATTTCAGCCATCTGGATCCTTTTCAGAAATACATTTCTGACAGGAAAATAAACACATGGAAAAGTATCTCCTGTTCAAGAGCTAGGTTTCTTACCCTGCTTGGTATCATGCAATTAGAAGATTCAGTAAATATCAGATACCCAGGTAGTTTTTTGTTTAATATAAAATAATAGAACAATAAACATAGTTAAACATGACATTTCCAATACTATCAAAGATTCCACTAGTCACGTCTCAGTCAGTATGGACTGAGTTATTTTAAAGCAGACATTGAAAGGTAAATAAATCTTTAGCATAGCAAGGACTTTGTCAAGCAAAGATGCCCAGGAAATCAGCCCAGATGTGAAAAGCATCATTCACCTCTGTCTAAAAGCTTTTGCTCATCTGTTTCATAACACTTCATAGATAACCTCAATTTTTGTTCTAATTCTTTTTGGCAATATTGTATGGATGCACTGACTCATCAGCCAATTCCTGCATGTCATTCTTTCCTGTTTTGTATAATTTAATATCATATGGTTTCTCCCTCATAAAATATGTGAAGACCAATGTCATAGGGCTGTTGACTCCTTTTTAGTTTAGAAAAGTGACAAATAATCCTTCAATAAACTCACAGGGCCTGATTCTAAAACATAGAACAGCTAATTTAAGAGAAAACATAATGTAATTTATGTTGTGTAATAGTTTCTCAAATGGTTGTAACAATATAGAAATCCAAAAGTTTCAGTTAAAATACTGTCATGATTCACCACATCTATAAATTAATATTGTAGTGTATTTACCTAATGTAGGTTATTACACTGATCTGGTTTCTGATCATAATTTAAACCTTTTACCTACTAACATTCATCCCTTTTTCCATATGCCTTAAGGCACTATATTTTTGTTGAATGCTATCACATTGCTCAATTACTGAATAGCTTCAACTCCTTAGTTTTCTTTTCTTTATTTATTTTGCAGTTCCATACACATATTAGAATCAATTATCACATTCTAAAATAATTTTAACAATGAGTAAATCCAGAAAGTAATTTTGAGAGAATGGTCACTCCTGACATGGGACATGCTGACATAGGTTGGACAGCAATAGCCTTTGTACTTAATAAATTTTTAATATTTTATTTTTTTGTAGAGTGTTCAAACAGTCTAAATTAGGTTTATTCATTTTATGTTATTATTATTATACATTATCATTATACTATTAAACTAATTAAACTAGTTTATAACTTTTTTGCCATTTGTTAAAGGAATATTAAAGTACATCTAATCTTTATATATTATATTTCATTAATCATACTTCAGAAATAAATTATTGTACTGGACATTTCAAATATATTTTTATATTGTTATTGACAAAATCGTGAGTCTATAAAATATAGCTATTTCACTTCTCTTCTACCTTTTTAACATTTATTTTTATTGTTTTACTAACTTAAATATAAGTAAGCATCTTGAATAGAATTTATAGAAGTGAGCATGTTATTTTCATCCTAGTCTTGATAAAAATTAGTTCACCAATTTATGAGCTTAAACAGTGACAGATTTTTTTGTACTAAGATAACAAAAATTAAACTCTAAGATACCCCACGTTCTTAACCCAAAGTCGACTGTGCTTTCTCCCATCTATTTTCTCAAGTACATGTTTTAATCTTAGCTTTATGGTGTTAATTTCTACTTAGCCTTGGTTTTATCATTATTTGCTATTATGTGAATATGCTATTCCCATGTATTTTATTAATTGTTAACCTGATTTAATATTAGCTTTATCATTACTTTTAAATGAATTTTAACATGGGTTTGGACTTATTGAATGATTATATTTATTTTCTCTCAATACAATAAAATGAAAAAATTTTGTCACTGTGTTATTTTCTTATGTAAAAAGTGGTAATTTATTCAAGTCTTTAGATATATTTTTATAATAATTAATTAATTAATTTACATCCCAAATCCTTCCCCCTTCACAGACCCTCCTCACAGAGTCCCTTCCCATATCCCCTCCATTCACCTCTGAGAGGGTGCTGCCCCCCATGGTTAACATCCCACCTAGTGAATAAAGTCTCTGAAAGATTAGGTGCATTTTCTCTCACTGAGGCCATACAAGGCACCTCACTGCTAGTTTTGTGCTGGAGCTTTGGTCCAGCTTGCAGATGCTCTTTGTTTGGTGGCTCAGCCTTAGAGTTTCCAGGTGTGCAGGTCATTTAACCAAATGAACATGGATTGTAAATACTCACAGATGAGTAGATATTAGCCATAAAGCTCAGAAGACCTTGATACTTCCCATAGACCAAAAGAAGTTAAACAAGAAGTAAGACCCAAATGAGTAAGCTTAAACATCCCAGGAGTCAATGTAGGTGACCTTAGTCGAGATGCCTAACCCTAGGGTCATGGAACCTAAAAGGTCACTTCCTATAGCTAAGCAGGACTCGCCGTGGAGTGGATTGGGGAACCAACCCAACCAGAATATTTTGATCCAAAATGTATCCTGTTTAAAAGAAGTGCAGGGACAGAGATAGCATAGAGACTGAAGGAATGGCCAACCAATAACCTGACCAACTTAGGACCTGTCCCATGGGTAAGCACCAATGCCTGACATTACTAATGATAACTCGGTTATGTTTACAGACAGGAGTCTAGCATAACTGTCTTCTGAGATGCTCTACCCAGCAGCTCACTGAAACAGATGCAGATACATTGGACAAATATTGGACCCTTATAGAAGAGTTGGGGGAAGGATTGAAGGCCTTGGAGGGGAAGGGAACCCCACAGGAACACCAACAGAGCCAGCGAAGCTGAAAATTCTTTCTTTCTTTCTTTCTTTCTTTCTTTCTTTCTTTCTTTCTTTCTTTCTTTCTTTCTTTCTTTCTTTCTTTCTTTCTTATGTCTACATTATTCTTATTTTTTTATGGCTGGGTTCAGTTTTTCTCCATAAGGGTTGGGAAACTGAAGTAGTAAACTATGAATGAGGTTTATATTTACCTAGCTTATATTTAACTGATAGCTTTCTCAAACTTGGAACCAATAGTTTACTATGTTAAGTTCACCAAGAAAGAGATGTTGAAGGATGCCAGCATGTAAGGCTGCACAATATGTGGACTGTGTAGGAAAATAGAACTTTGACCCCAAACTGGCAATAATCTGACCAAGAATTCAACCTCTCATCTACTACAGAACCACAGAAAGGCAGAATTATTAAAAGGCAAATTGTGTTCTCTAGTGATGCTTGAGGAAGCTGAGCATCACCCTTTGTAACCACCCCCTCATGTTCCTGGTTTAATTAGAAATCATCAGCCGTAAACACATAGTCATCTGGGATAGCATGCTCAGGGTAATCTACCCACGGCTTCTCCATGCTGGTGATCTCCCATCACATCATCAATGATAGAGACCCTTTCTAAAATTGGAATTTCCTACATTTTCCATTGCCTTTGTTTCTGTTAAAATTTACCTGTGTTTCATGATTAGAATAATGGGTTGTTCTTTTCACTTTAAGGAATCTGTCCACCTCCTTTTCTCTTTGCCTTTCTGTGTCTCTGTTTTTCGGTGTGTGTGTGTGTGTGTGTGTGTGTGTGTGTGTGTGTGTTTGTGACTTCTAGTTTTATCATTATAAAGGAGCACACACCATGTTTTTAAAGGTTTCTTCTGAATATCAGGCCCCTCAGATTCAAAATTTGGGGTTGAATTTCTATTAGAACACCATTTTTTGCATGTATTTTTTCTGTTTATTTCCAACTATGCTACATGGATTTATTTCATTTTGATCATTATTATTTAGCATGTCATAATTGGGGATTGATATGTCTTATCTTTAGCAACAAAATAAACAAAATATGAAAAGAGAAAATTATTCAAAAATAATAAAATGTAATACTAAACCTTTTCAATATTCTTGTTTTACTAGGATTTGAACTACTAATATTTATTATTTCATACTCATAGTCATATCAGTATTTGTATTTCAAATATCTAGACATTAAAATAGTCTCTCTTTTATCAATCACTCTAAATCATTTCTAAATTATTTTCCAAAATATGTTAACATTAGTGACTGTATGTATCAGCCAGTTTGGGTTAGGAAGTGCCTTGGAGCATGACGTATGACTGTGACTGTATAACTAGCCATGAAGGTTTTTTCAGAGGAACTCAGCAAAGTAGAATGAATAGGAGGGGCTTGATATCATTAATGCAAAAATAATCTAACTGTCTGAAAAATATGACATGAAAAGGTTAAGGTACCCTCTGATTATTTGAATGAGGATGGCCCCGACAGACTCATATGCTTCTTCACCAGGGAATGGTACAAGTAACAGGTGTAGTCTTATTGGAATAAATTTGATTTTGTGGGAGTTAATGTGCAAATGTTCAAGCCAGGACTAGTGTCTCTTGTGCTGCAGGTCTAGAATGCTAGGCTACTTCTCCAGCAACATATTTTCCTGCATGCCACCATGCTTCCCACCGTGACAATGAACTAAACCTCTGAACCTGTAAGCCAGTTCCAATTAAACATTTCCCTTGATAAGATTGTTGTGCATTTTGTGTTTATTCAAAGCAATAGAAATTCTAAGATACCTCATTCTAAGGCACACACACACACACACACACACACACACACACACACAAACAACACACACAAATTGGATGCTATTTTATTTTTTTTTATAATTGTTAATTTATACTTTTGGTTGTGAGCCATGTCTTATTTAATGAATATTGTAAACTTTATTTTTTTCTCATGAACCTAATTATTGTGAGGCTTGTTAAATTTTGCCTTAAATTGAAATTGAGTATATAATGATTACTTAAATATTTTAAATGGTTTTTAATTTTTTTAAAAAATTGTGCTCTATATTATTATATTTGCTAAAGGAGAGCACAATTCTCTGCTACAGAAAGCCCAGTTGAAAGTTAAGATTAAATGTTTGTATATAGCATTTTCTTTACTCAAAAATTTATCTGCAAAATTAGTAAAACTGTAGTGCATAACATTCTATAAAATTCAGTAACAGGCTATTTTCCCTTATGCTTTCAATTGCATATGCTATCTTTGCATAATAAACACCTTGCTGTAGAGGAATTTTAATCCAGCAACATAGCTAGCCAGGCTAGAATATAGACATGCCCTTAGTAATCACAAACAATGTAGGGAAGGTTAGTTTTTACAAGGAAGCTGTCATGCTTAAAAGTGACATTTGAAGGAGGGTTAGACAAAGTGATGACTTAGAGAAAGATTTGACAGAACATAGGAGATTACCAACTCTCAGGAGAACAACACAGGAGAGGAAAGCTATTTAAGAGCAGTGCAGCCAGAGAGAGTTAGTCGATTTCTTCATTTGAATTCAGTCAGTGCAGTTTAAGCAGTTCCATTCAGCCCGTTCACAGTGAAATTCAGTGCAGTTGAGTTTGCTTATGATTTCTTGTAATTCACTGCAGGTTAGTAGAGGCAGTTGAAGGCAGAAAATAAGGAGGAGCCAGAATATTAGAATAAATTGCCAGAGTTGGTTTGAGGCCAAGCAAAGCATTTCAGTCAGAAGCAGAGAGAACCTAGATAGAATCAGTCAGCTTGGAGAGGAGTTTGAGCCAGAACAGCTGAGTTGAACCAGCCAGCCAGAGTTGAAAATGAATTAGAATGAGCTTATTTAGCAGTAAGCCTCTTAGAAAACAATTATAACTTGCAAATAAAATGTTCTTTTACACCTTGAAAATACATGGAGCTCATTACCACATTAATCATATGTTTAATATTTATATGGAAAAGATAATGATGCTTTGATGTGCAAGGTATGCAAGGGATTTCTACTTTATGACCTTCCTGGAGAAATTAACACATAATCCACAGAAGAAGGCTTTAATAGTTTAATGACTTTTGGCTTTGGTCAAGCACAATTTGCCAGTCAACTATAATGACTAGTGTCTAGTGACACTGTCTAGGAACAAAGGAAACAGAACATTATCGTCTCAAGCGTCTGATTTGGCACTTGTAAAACTGAAAGAAATTATGTAAAGTCTTTATTATTAAATTTATATTCAGTGATTTCAGTTATTGGATATGGGGCAGTTTGGTAAAATTGCATTCATTTTCTATTAACTTTTATTTATTTTTTTGACCTTTACCCTTGTGTTTAGGTATTCCTTTTTCCTTTTACTTTTTTTAATTTTTACTGGTTATTTTATTTATTACATTTCAAATGTTATTCCCCCTTCCGAGTTTTTCCTCAGCAAACCCTACCCCATTACCCCTCCCCACTGCTTCTATAAGGGTGCTACCCCACCAATCACCCACTCCTACCTCATTGCCCTAGCGTTCCCCTACACTGAGGTATCAAGCCTTCACAGGACCAAGGTCCTCCTCTCCCATTGATGCCAGATAAGGCCATCCGCTGCTACATATGCTGCTGGAGCCATGGGTCCCTCTATGTGTATTCTTTGGTTGATGGTTTAGTCCTTGGAAGCTCTGGGGTTCTGGTTGATTGATATTGTTCTTCCTGTGGTGTTGAAAACCCCTTCAGCTCCTACAGTCCTTCCCCTAACTCTTCCACTGGGGTTCCTGTGATCAGTCAGATGGTTGGCAGAAAACATCTGCTTCTGTATTGGTCAGCATCTGGCAGAGCCTCTCAGGAGACAGCTATATCAGGCTCCTGTCTGCAAGCATTTCTTGGCATCAGCAATAGTGTCTGGTTTTGGTGTCTGCATATGGGAAGGATCTAGCTCAGAATACCCATTATATAACTCACAGACCATATGAAGCTCAAGAAGAAGGAAAACCAAAGTGTGGGTGCTTCATTCCTACTTATAATGGGAAACAAAACAATCATGGGAGGTAGTGGGAGAGAGGGACTTGGGAGAGAGAGAGGAATGGAAGGGAAGGGAAAAGCTCGGTAGGATCAGGCGTGGGAGGAGATGGGGAAGATGTATAGAGGGTAAGGAAATAGAACACAGATGTGTAGCAGTAGAGGATGGGGAATTGGGGTTAGCCACAAAAAGTCCCAGATTCCAGGAAAGCAAGAGGATCCCAGGACCCAGTGGGGATGACATTAGTTGAAATATAAAACAAAGGGGAGAGAGAACCTATAAAGATCATTTTCAGAGGTTAGGTATGGCTCCTAGTAGAGGGGTGGGGCCACTCACCCATCTCAAAAATACTAAACCAGAGTTGGTCCTGTCTAAAGAAAATACAGTAACAAAGAGTAGAGAGGAGACTAGGGAAAGGCCATCCAGAGACTGCCCCACCTGGGGATTCTATGAAATTTTAAAATAATTATTTTGAGAATTTCATACATGTACTGTACTTATATCTTTGACAACCCACACTTTGCCTCCTGCAAATCCACTCATATTTCTTCACATGTTCTCTCAACTGCATGACCTTTTAAAATTATTATTATTATTATTAGTGTGTGTGTGTGTGTGTGTGTGTGTGTGTGTGTGTATGTGTGTGTGTAAGTAGATCCTGCAGAATTTACTTGCTTTAACACATATTTGTATTTAGGGATGACTACTAAGGAATGGATAATCTACGAAAGGGAGAAGTGTGATTCCCCCTCTTTAAGCAGCCATTACTTGCCTATAGATTTTTTTTCTAGAGATGAGGTCTTTGTGAGATTTTACCATCCATATGTGAATATGAACCTTATGGTCACTGTGCAGGTCTTCTTTAGGGTTTTATTGGTGTAGCCCTCCTGTCATACATAGCATATAATCTAGTTTAGTTCTTGCAAACTCTCCACCCCCACTTCTGTGACTTTTCTCTCGGCCATATGTATAGGAGCTGTGCTGTTCATGTATTAACTGTGCCTAGGCACCACAGCCACTGGTTCTCCACGTTTCGACTACTTGTACATTTCTGTGGTCGTCTTCTGCAAGACAATTCTTTGATGACAAGTGAAAGCTACATTTATCTGTGAGTATAAGAATATGGTGGGAAATATACTGATTTTAGAATGTCCCAGTATTTAGCTTCTGCTCCCAAGTCTATGACTTCACCTCACCAGACACAGTTACTTTGGTGAGGTTTACAATACTCAGCAGAAATTCCCTCCTTTGGAGCCAGTCTTAAGTCCAATTACGTAGCTGTTTGTTGCCCCTGAGATATAAGTGGCATTATTCTTTTATGTCCCCAGAATCATGTTTTTAAACACTATAAAAATAGTGGGTTTCAGACCTCTGTGAAACAGAAACGGACACATTTTCAGAGGATAGGATGTGTAGCTTTGTTGCTTCATTTTATTTTCCTTGCAAAGATGTTTGAGGGCATTTACAATAGTTCTTGGTAATAGCCCAAAGAAACAATACAATGATCTCAGGAGGAAACAGAACTGTCCTTTGATCTGATAAAACACAATGCTTTGACTTTATAAGAATTAAATCACTCTCATCTGGTAAAATATAAAGCATTCTTAAGGAACATTATTAATAAAAGTAGAAAATAAAACACAATCCTCCTTCCTATTTAATTCAAAGACTCAAATGTGGGTCACAACATAATTTCCATAAAGGTGAGTGATATTCTCATTGTACACTGTTGTCATTATATTTTCTGTTCTTCTCCAGTTTTTATGTAAAACACTGATGAGGCTCAAAATACTCAGGATTTATACTGGGGACTCTCCAGTGGTTGCTTATGATTCTGAGAAAGAATGTGTTTTGCTGACTTCAGGGGGGATGCCAGCGAAGGCTGAAGGGTGACCTGTGTAACAGAATGGAAACCCTACATGCTGTACCTCAGCACTGAAGCACTAGCAACTAATGTTATAATCGGAGAAGCATGGTTTCTTGTTTCATACTCTATTATCAATAGGAACAGACTTTAAATAAACACACGAGCTATCATAACGGACTATTTTCTGAGGAAATATCCACCACAGAATCTTTAACTCCGCGATGTGAATGTGACTCTGCACATTGTGGAAGTCAACAGAAGGGACAGCTGATTTCCCCCTTGTTTTTCTTTTTGCTTTTTTTACTTTGATCTGATTATCTCTTCATCTTTATGCTTTTCTTTGCTCTTCTCTCAGCCTTAAACCTGTATGGAGACAGAGATGAGAATTTTGGAATGCTTAAAGCTGAGACTCACTGAGTAAAGGTAAATAAATTTAAATGATTTGTTCTTTGAGAAAGGGTTTCATGTAGTTATGGGGCCCTCAAACTCGTGATGGGTTTTGAGATGTTCTTAAACTCCAGATCCTCCTGGATCCATTACCAAGTATTCTTATTGCAGTTATGCACCACCACACTATTTATACAGTACTGAGGATAAATTCATGGTTTCTTTTACTCTAAGCAGCACACCAACCCCTCAGCCATATACCAATCCTAAAAGAATGCTTTTAAAGAGCAACAGAAATCAGCCCTTTAATATATTAGTTCAAGTTAATGTAAGAAGGAAAAAAGGCATGTAACATATATCAAGAATGTAGTTTTAAAAATTTCTAACCCTAAATTCTTCTTTTCTTCCCATTGTCAGTATGGTGTGGAAGATATAGAGCACAGCATGGTTCAAAATAGCTGTCTAGGAAGGTTATGGCACAGACAGACAATGATGTAGAGAAAGGATACAGAACACAAGTGCCTAAATTTCTAGGGAGACATCTTGAGTCTTACTGGAGCCTGCAAGTCCTATACACCATTTAAGAATGTTTTTTCTCCCTATGCTTGCTCTTTCCACAACACAAATGTGTTGGGTGGGCAGTGGTCTTCTTGCCTTTTACTGTTGTTTTGAGACAGAAGATCCTGGTTAAATTTAGTCTTCACAACTTTAAATAAACACTAATCACTTTTTAATTTTTGAATGTTTGTATCTGTATACCATGTATTACTGTGATTATACCTACTCCCATTACCCTTTGTAATATCCCTTCATTTCCCCTAAAACTCCCTTTCCTGACCGTTCCCACAGTGGCTATAGAAGAAAATGGCACTCTTTCCCAGAGCCATCATTCACTGTCAATAGCTGTCAAGAATGATAGACTCATATATACATACAATACAAAGAAAATAAATAGAAAAAAGAAAAGAATGATAGAATGTGGTGGTTTGAACAAAAATGATCCCATTTCGAAATTCGAAATGCTTGGTCTCAGTTAAACTATTTAGAACAAATGAGGAAGGGTGACCTTGTTAAAGAAGGTATGTTACAAGTTAAGGGCTTTGTTGTTTCAAAAGCTCATGCCAGAGTTAGTCTCTCTATCCCTCTTCCTCTCCCACTCCTTCTCCCTTCTTCCTTAATATAGATCAGATAGAAAAACTCAGCTACTGTTCTAGTGCCATGATTCCCTTCCTGCAACCCTCTGAAAGTGTAAGGCAATCCATAATTAAGCAGTTTATTGTATAAGGTTCTGATCACAGTGTCCTTCGCAGCAATAGAACAGTAGCTAAGACCTGGGGCATCATGGACTCCTCCTTTATGGATAATGAAACATTGAGGATCCTTATCTTGCTTGGACATCCATGGCTCTGTTGTGCTCATGGTTGCAGTGGCCACGCCGTAGCTGAACAGCAATGTTTCATCCTTGTCTCGCCTTTCTGCTTTGATGCCCTTTCTGTCACCTCTTTTGGGATGTCCCTGGCCCCTGTGGGTTATGACTGAGTGTCCAGTTTAGAGTAGAGTTCTCACAGTCGCTTATTTTTAGCACTTTACCAGATTTGCGTTTCTACATCACTGCCAGCTCTCTCCAAGAACATCCCCTCCTGCGAAGGTGGAGAGCTTTCCTAGTATATAAATATAAACACAAACATCTAGGAGAAAGTTAAAGATTTCTACTTAGGCAAACAGGGTAGTATGTTCCCCACTGGGCCCATAAGCTTTCCATCTATAGACTTTTGATCAGGTTTATCATACCATATTTATTCCTTCCTGTGGAACTAGCCTCCAATACACTGCACCGTGTTTGGTTAACTATTTAAGCACACAGATTATGCAGCTGGGAAGCCATTGGTGTTTATTCCCTCCCACTGGTCTCTACTACCTCTTACCAGTGCAGAGCTTCCAGATCATCTTAACTGCCATGGCCTGCAGCCTTAATGTGTGCTTTCTTCAGCAATAAAGTCTTACCATCTACTCTAAGAGGCAACCAAAATTGATGGTGAATTCAGCCTTGGTTATTGGGCTTCTGGATCCTCTTGGGCTAATAGGTTATAAGCAAGGACCTCACATCTGGCACTGAGTGAATTCTTTATTCAGCGAAGAAATTACTTTCTTCTGGATTATCTATGTTCTATTCAATATGTATTGAAATAAGATTCAAGTGATAAATTCTCTTTTGAACGCTTCTCTGAAAATATTAATAATAACCTTCAAAATTGATTATTTTCTTTGTAAAATGATTATACTTAAAACCATTTTACACTCTTTTGCTTTTAAGTTGAAGGCTAAATGAGCTGCACTGGCCTGTATGACCATGTCTATGGTTTCCCATCAGTTTTATAAGACTGGATATAAGCACTGTGTATTAGTTGTCCTCTTATTTAATTATCCTTCTTAATAGAACCAGAGCTTATTTGAAGCAAGCAAAATAGATATTACAATCATTCCATCTTTGGCCCTATAACCTATTTTTATTAACTTAAATGTTCAAGAGTATAGATTTCTTTATCCTTAACTTTCCTATGCCATTAATTACTGGATAATATTTCATATAAAATAGTATCACAGTCAACATGCATTTCACTCAATTAAGTAATACAAAGTTTACTGAGTCATTTTAGAGACTTCTTCCCAAATTCCTTCATTTAGCAACCACACCATAAGCAATATATTGTCGATAGTTTTCTTGTAAAGGTCTATGGGGGGGGGGGGGTGCTGGTGAGATGGC
Organism: Mus musculus; assembly: GCF_000001635.26. Classification (NCBI taxonomy): domain Eukaryota; kingdom Metazoa; phylum Chordata; class Mammalia; order Rodentia; family Muridae; genus Mus; species Mus musculus. The sequence continues at coordinate 113,947,109 of NC_000080.6, read as the reverse complement.
TCAGTGGGTAAGAGCACCCAACTGCTCTTCCGAAGGTCCGGAGTTCAAATCCCAGCAACTGCATGGTGGCTCACAACCATCCGTAATGAGATCTGGCTCCCTCTTCTGGAGTGTCTGAAGACAGCTACAGTGTACTTACATATAATAATAAATGGATAAATCTTTTTAAAAAAAAAAAGGTCTATGGGGTACTGATCCTATAGTTACTTCTAGTCAGTTTTACATTTTACTACTCTTTAAGGTATTTTTAATCAGTGCCTAATTAATCAAAAGTCGTGACCACACCTTGCTATTATTTCAGGTATTTTTACATCAGTATCTAAAACATTGTGTGTGTGTGTGTGTGTGTGTGTGTGTGTATGAATAAGAAGTAGAGAGATAAAGAGGCAAACAGACAAGAGAGACAGAGACAGATGAGACAGAGATAAAGAATAAAAGAGAGACAATGAATGATGTTAGAGAGATTCATTCTTTGGTACTACGTCTCCTCATTTGAATCCCCACCCATCCACCGCTTCTTTCTTTTTTTTTTTTTATACCTCATCTATCTTTAAAACACTGCATTCTCTAAAATAATTGCTTTGTTCATTTGCTAGCAGGATCTTGAATGATTTACTTCTGTCTTAATTCTTTCATTCAAGTGGTTAATTCTTAGAAAATGTTTCAGTCTTGAACTTTTACTTGACAAGGATAAGAAACAATATCACATAGATAAACAAAAAACTATTTTAAATATTTGGATATATTCTTCAGAATAAGGCACTACATATGTATAAATTTAAAATATGCTAAGTAATTATTTAATGAAGAATCAGAAAGACATGTCTGAACATGTCTTTAATCTTGAAAATGTCAAAGCAAAGGTAATAATATACTTTGTAATATTCCATCAAAATCAGTTGAGGCTACAACAGAAAGAACTTGCATTAACTATTGATAAATATTTTGAACTGTTTACTTATAATTTTAGAGAGTTGTATAATAGCTCAATGAGAAGAAAGTCCGGCTTATATAACCTGGGATTACACATTACATCATCCACAGAGAACAAATTTTAGGCAGATTGCTGACAAGGAGAATGCAAGTCAGCCAATATCCTTTGCTCACATAATGTTTCTCCAGGACACAGCAAACTGTGTATTTAAAATAGACCTAAATTGTCAATACATGTTAGAAGATGCCAACTAATTTCTTTTTTTTATTTATTAGATATTTTCTTCATTTATATTTCCAATGCTATCCCAGAAGTCCCCCATAACCCCCCACTCCCCTACCCACCCACTCCCAACTAATTTCTTTAATCTATATCCCATGTCCTTCTTTTGAAATAATCCATTGTATCTTATATGTCTGATACATGGCCCATCATAACACTGTGTCAAGTCTGGAATTGTTGTGTCACTAAACTATTTTAGCATTCCTGATTGGCTCCTCTTGCTTTAATCCAGGTGGGTTAACAACTCAAAATTGCTTTCATTCTCAGGATTTAATCACATCTTTGTGCCAATCTATCTCTCAGTCATATACATATCCATCTGTGAAGAATTATTCATATTAAATCTATTCTCTCCTTTCTACACCTTGTTCTCCACTAACAAAAACAAAATGCCAAGCCTTGTGCTACTGAAGTGTATGGTGCATGGTGCATTCTTTTACAGTCATAGTGTACAAGCTTTCTTCAAATTTCATTCATAAGTCTCTTTCCTGGACAACTCTGCACACTTTCAGAAGATAAAAATGTAAAGTTTGATCTTTAAAATTCAGTTATCCCAGGCAAAATAAAACATAAAAGACTGAGGAACACAGGAGCACACAAAAATCAATTCCTTTAGTTTTGAAAACAGATTGTTCTCTATTCACAGTCCAAAAATTAAAAAAAGGAAAACTTAACTTTATTATGACATAATATTAAAAATTCAAGTTCAACAATATATTTCTACAGATTCCAAACACATTTTTAAATCTCAAAAAAAAAAAAAAAAACAGACTAGTGTAAGAACTACATCTGTGACACTGAGGGTTATAACTGATGTCAAACAATGACCAACAGTGTTTTGCTTAAAATTGGTATTGAAAATGTTCCCATCACTGTTGAATAGAAGACATCAAAGGAGATTATACAGGGAACAGCACAGTTTTTGTTTTCAATGAAACAGTGAGAAATTTCAGTGTAATGACACAGAATGGAGATGCCTTGGGTGGCGAATTTCACAGAGGAGTAGGGAGTCAGAGGTACAAGTGCAAATGCATGAATTCTGATCTCCTGATCTATTTTGTCTGAGTGGGAGAGAGTTCAAAGAGAGATTGCATAGTATCAACAAATGCTCCAATAAGAAAGTCTAAATGACATAGTACAATTGTATTTATATTTTACTTATATGTAAGACTACTGAATTCTTCCAACAAATGCTCTGACCCTAGCCACTGACTTGTATAAGAGAGAGTTAGATAGCATTTTTTTTCCTGTTTTTTTCTCAGTTGTCTCTGCCATCATACACAGGTGCTACTTTCTGCAACAATACTTTCAACACAGACATAGACTTTATTTTGTAAGAGATGGAGTCAGACTACTATTGCGAAAGCTTCTAAGAAAGCAGTCAGTTGTTTCTATGTATATTAGCACAATTTTGGCAATGGGGTTTTGATAATTAAGAAGAAATTCTAAATAAAATTAAACATGTTCCTTGTATGAATTTTTTCACATTATTTAAAATAGTTTAGAAATCTGTAAGAGAACACAACAGGATTTCTTTCAGTCATACTTGAGGGTGTAACCCTTCCACAATATTTTCTATACACTCATGAAATGATGCTTATAAAGCATAAACATGTCTGAGTGCAAAGGCAAACAAACTCCATCTTATTATTCAGAATCTTTTCCCCATCTCTTCTACAGCTATTCATCTCTATGACTGTAACTAACGAAAGGATCAATAGAAGGTGCAACATATTCTGTACCCAGACCCTTCCAGACATGCTCTTTCTTGCTCCTCTGGTTATTACTAATCTTGGCCAGGCTTGCTTTGTTAAAGATTTACTGACAATGTTTTTCACTCTTGATTGTAATATGATTGGAGTGACAAACGCCAAATTTCTCAGTGATTAAATATAAACCATGCTTTTCTGAAAATTAAGAAATCTATACAATTGTCTTTTTATTATACTTAGAAGGCAAAAAAAAAATACCAGGTTAAAAAAAGGGGGGGGGGCGGCGGCATTGCAGGAGAATCTGCCAAGACATGTTGGTTCCTGGATCCCGCCAAGACTAGTCTGCACAGGTGAGAGTGTGAACTACAGAAGCTAACAGCTTCTGGGACAGGCAGGAGCCACAGAGCTTCTGTGGCAGACCCCATTTCGGGCTCCAGACATCTGAGCACCTTCTCAGCCAGAGGAGAGGTGTCCATCCCACCTGGGAGGGTTTTGCTGGAGCATCTGCAGAAGCCATCTTCGTCCCGGATCCTGCCAAGACTAGTCTGCACAGATGAGAGTTTGGACAACAGAAGCTAACAGCTTCTGGGACAGGCCCTGTTGTGGGCCTTCATCTTCTGCCAGGAGGTACTTCCAAACAACAGATATCTGTGCACCTTCTCTGCAAGAGGAGAGCTTGCCTTGCAGAGAGTGTTCTAACCACTGAAACTCAGGAGAGAGCTAGTCTCTCGGGTCTGCTGGTAGAGGCTAACAGAATCACAAAAGGAACAAGCTCTAACCAGAGACAACTATAACAACTGACTCCAGAGATTACCAGATAGCAAAAGGCAGATTTAATAATCTTACTAACAGAAACCAAGACCACTCACCATCATCAGAAACCAGCACTCCCACCTCAGACAGTCCTGGGTACCACAACACACCCGAAAAGCTAGACCCGGATTTAAAGGCATATCTCATGATGATGGTAGAGGACATCAAGAAGGACTTTGATAACTCAATTAAAGAAATACAGGAGAACACTGCTAAAGAATTACAAGACCTTAAAGAAAAACAGGAAAACACATCCAAAGAGGTGATGGAAATAAACAAAACCATGCTAGACCTAAAAAGGGAAGTGGACACAATAAAGAAAACCCAAAGTGAGGCAATGCTGGAGATAGAAACCCTAGGAAAGAAATCTGGAAACATAGATGCGAGCATCAGCAACAGAATACAGGAGATGGAAGAGAGAATCTCAGGTGCAGAAGATTCCATAGAGAACATGGGCACAACAATCAAAGAAAATGGAAAATGCAAAAAGATCCTAACTCAAAACACCCAGGAAATCCAGGACACAATGAGAAGACCAAACCTACAGATAATAGGAGTAGATGAGAATGAAGAATTTCAACTTAAGGGGCCAGGAAATATCTTCAACAAAATTATAGAAGAAAACTTCCCAAACCTAAAGAAAGAGATGCCCATGAACATAAAAGAAGCCTACAGAACTCCAAATAGACGTAACCAGAAAAGAAATTCCTAAAGACAAATAATAATCAGAACAACAAATGCACTAAATAAAGATAGAATATTAAAAGCAGTAAGGGAAAAAGGTCAAATAACATATAAAGGCAAGCCTATCATAATTACACCAGTTTTTCACCAGAGATTATGAAAGCCAGAAGATCCTACACAGATATTATACAGACACTGAGAAAATACAAATACCAGCCCAGGCTACCATACCTAGCCAAACTTTCAATTACCATAGATAGAGAAACCAAAAAATTCTACGGCAAAACCAAATTCACACATCATCTTTCCACGAATCCAGCCCTTCAAAGGATAATAACAGGAAAAAAAAAACATTACAAGGATGGAAACCATGTCCTAGGAAAAGCAAGATAGTAATCCTTCAATAAACCTAAAAAAAAGACAGCCACAAAAACAGAATGCCAACTTCAACAACAAAAATAATAGGAAGCAACAATTACCTTTCCTTAATATCTCTTAATATCAATGGACTGGACTCCAAAATAAAAAAACATACACTAAAAGACTGGCTACACAATCAGGACCCAACATTCTGCTGCATACAGGAAACCCATCTCAGGGAAAAAGACAGACACTACCTCAGAATGAAAGGCTAGAAAACAATTTTCCAAGCAAATGGCCTGAAGAAACAAACTGGAGTAGCCATTCTAATATCTAATGAAATCAACTTTCAACCCAAAGTCATCAAAAAAGACAAGGAGGGGCACTTCATACTCATCAAAGGAAAAATCTTCCAAGAGGAACTCTCAATTCTGAATATCTATTCTCCAAATATAAGGGCAGCCACATTCATTAAAGAAACTTTAGTAAAGCTCAAAGCACATATTGCACCTCACACAATAATAGTGGGAGATTTTAACACACCACTTTCATCAATGGACAGATCATGGAAACAGAAACTAAACAGGGACACAGTGAAACTAACAGAAGTTATGAAACAAATGGATCTAACAGATATATACAGAACATTTTATCCTAAAACAAAAGGATATACCTTCTTCTCAGAACCTCATGGTACCTTCTCCAAAATTGACCATATAATTGGTAACAAAACAGGTCTCAACAAATACAAAAATATTGAAATTTTCCTATGCATCCTATCAAATCACCATGGACTAAGGCTGATCATCTATAACAACATAAGTAATAGAAAGGAAACATTCACATGGAAACTGAACAACACTTTCCTCAATGATAGCTTGGTCAAGGAACGAATAAAGAAAGAAATTAAGAACTTTTTAGAGTTTAATGAAAATGAAGTCACAATATAACCAAACGTATGGGACACAATGAAAGCATTTCTAAGAGGAAAGCTCATAGCTCTGAGTACCTCCCAAAAGAAACTAGAGAGAGTACACACTAGCAGCTTGACAACACATCTAAAAGCTCTAGAACAAAAGGAAGCAAATTCACCCAAGAGGAGTAGACAACAGGAAATAATCAAACTCAGGGGCAATATCAATCAAGTGGAAACAAGAAGAACTATTCAAAGAATCAACCAAAGAGGAGCTGGTTTTTGAGAAAATCAACAAGATATATAAACTCTTAGCCACAATCACTAAAGGGCACAGGGACAGCATGCTAATTAACAAAATCAGAAATGAAAAGGGAGGCATAACAAGAGATCCTGAAGAAATCCAAAACACCATCAGATCCTTCTACAAAAGGCTTCCGTCAAAAATACTGGAGGACCTGGATGAAATGGACAAGTTTCTAGACAGATACTAGGTACCAAAGTTAAATCAGGAACAGGTTAATGATCTAAACACTCCTATATCTCCTAAAGAAATAGAAGGAGTCATTAATAGTCTCCCAACCAAAAGAAGCCCAGGACAAGATGGGTTTAGTGCAGAGTTCTATCAGACCTTCAAAGAAGATCTAACTCCAGTTCTTCACAAACTGTTCCACAAAATAGAAGCAGAAGGTACTCTACCCAACTCATTCTATGAAGCCACAATTACTCTGATATATAAACCACAAAAAGATCCAATAAAGATAGAGAACTTCAGACCAATTTCCCTTATGAATATTGATGCAAAAATACTCAACACATTTCTCGCTAACCGATTCCAAGAACACATCAAAACAATCCTCCATCCTGACCAAGTAGGTTTCATTCCAGGGATGCAGGGATGGTTTAATATACAGAAATCCATCAACATAATCCATTATATATACAAACTCAAAGAAAAAAACCACATGATCATCTTGTTATATGCTGAGAAAGCATTTGACTTAATCCAACAACCATTCATGATAAAAGTCTTGGAAAGATCAGGAATTCAAGGCCCATACCTAAACATGACAAAAGCAATCTACATCAAACCAGTAGCCAACATCAAAGTAAATGGCAAGAAGCTGGAAGCAATCCCACTAAAATCAGGGTACTAGACAAGGCTGTCCACTTTCTCCCTACCTATTCAACATAGTACTTGAAGTCCTAGCCAGAGCAATTCAACAACAAAAGGAGATCAAGGGCATACAAGTTTGAAAGGAAGAAGTCAAAATATCCCTCTTTGCAGATGATATGATAGTATATATAAGTGAACCTAAATATTCCATCAGAGAACTCCTAAACCTGATAAAGAGGTTCAGTGAAGTAGCAGGATATAAAATTAACTCAAACAAGTCAATGGCCTTTCTCTACACAAATGATAAACAGGTTGAGAAAGAAATTAAGGAAACAACACCCTTCTCAATAGTCACAAATAATATAAAATACCTTGGTGTGACTCTAACTAAGGAAGTGAAAGATCTGTATTATAAGAACTTCAAGTCTCTAAAGAAAGAAAGTAAAGAAGATCTCAGAAGATCGAAACATCTTCTATGCTTATGGATTGGCAGGATCAATATAGTAAAAATGGATATCTTGCCAAAAGCAATCTACACATTCAATGCAATCCCCATCAAAATTCCAACTCAATTCTTTGACAAATTGGAAAGGTAAATCTCCAAATTCATCTGGAATAACAAAAGACCTAGGATAGCTAAAACTCTTCTCAAGTATAAAAGAACTCTGGTGGAATCACCATGCCTGACCTAAAGCTGTACTACAGAGCAATTGTGATAAAAACTGCATGGTATTGGTATAGTGACAGACAAGTAGACCAATGGAATGGAATTGAAGACCCAGAAATGAACCCACACACCTATGGTCACTTGATCTTTGACAAGGGAGTTAAAACCATCCAGTGGAAAAAAGACAGCATTTTCAACAAATGGTGCTGGCACAACTGGTGGTTATCATGCAGAAGAATGGGAATTGATCCATTCCTATCTACTTGTACTAAGGTAATATCTAAGTGGATTAAGGAACTCTACATAAAACCAGAGACAGTGAAACTTATAGAGGAGAAAGTGGGGAAAAGCCTCGAAGTTAAGGGCACAGGTGAAAAATTCTTGAATAGAACAGCAATGGCTTGTGCTGTAAGATCGAGAATTGACAAATGGGACCTCATAAAATTGCAAAGCTTCTGTAAGGCAAAAGATACCATCAATAAGACAAAAAGGACACCAACAGATTGGGAAAGTATCTTTACCTATCCTAAAACAGATAGGGGACTAATATTCAATACATATATAAAGAACTCAAGAAGGTGGACTGAAGAAAATCAAATAACCCCATTAAAAAATGGGGCTCAGAGCTAAACAAATAATTCTAAAAATATCACTTTTTGCAGATGATATGATAGTATATATAAGTGACCCTAAAAATTCCACCAGAGAACTCCTAAACCTGATAAACAGCTTCGGTGAAGTACCTGGATATAAAATTAACTCTAACAAGTCAATGGCCTTCTCTACACAAAGAATAAACAGGCTGAGAAAGAAATTAGGGAAACAACAACCTTCTCAATAGTCACAAATAATATAAAATATCTTGGCGTGACTCTAACTAAGGAAGTGAAAGATCTGTATGATAAAAACTTCAAGTCCCTGAAGAAAGAAATTAAAGAAGATCTCAGAAGATGGAAAGATCTCCCATGCTCATGGATTGGCAGGATCAACATTGTAAAAATGGCTATCTTGCCAAAAGCAATCTACAGATTCAATGCAATCCCCATCAAAATTCCAACTCAATTCTTCAACGAATTAGAAAGAGCAATCTGCAAATTCATCTGGAATAACAAAAAACCTAGGATAGCAAAAGCTCCTCTCAAGGATAAAATTACCTCTGGTGGAATCACCATGCCTGACCTAAAGCTTTACTACAGAGCAATTGTGATAAAAACTGCATGGTACTGGTATAGTGACAGACAAGTAGACCAATGGAATAGAATTGAAGACCCAGAAATGAACCCACACACCTATGGTCACTTGATCTTTGACAAGGGAGCTAAAACCATCCAGTGGAAGAAAGACAGCATTTTCAACAAATGGTGCTGGCACAACTGGTTGTTATCATGTAGAAGAATGCAAATCGACCCATTCCTCTCTCCTTGTACTAAGATCAAATCTAAGTGGATCAAGGAACTTCACATAAAACCAGAGACACTGAAACTTATAGAGGAGAAAGTGGGGAAAAGTCTCGAAGATATGGGCACAGGGAAAAATTCCTGAATAGAACAGCAATGGCTTGTGCTGTAAGATCGAGGACTGACAAATGGGACCTAATGAAACTCCAAAGTTTCTGCAAGGCAAAAGACACTGTCAATAAGACAAAAAGACCACCAACAGATTGGGAAAGGATCTTTACCTATCTTAAATCAGATAGGGGACTAATATCCAATATATATAAAGAACTCAAGAGGGTGGACTCCAGAAAATCAAATAACCCCCTTAAAAGATGGGGCTCAGAGCTGAACAAAGAATTCTCACCCGAGGAATACCGAAAGGCTGAGAAACACCTGAAAAATTGTTCAACATCCTTAATCATCAGAGAAATGCAAATCAAAACAACCCTGAGATTCCATCTCACACCAGTCAGAATGGCTAAGATCAAAAATTCAGGTGACAGCAGATGCTGGACAAGGATGTGGAGAAAGAGGAACACTCCTCAATTGTTGGTGGGATTGCAAGCTTGTACAGCCACTCTGGAAATCAGTCTGGTGGTTCCTCAAAAAATTGGACATAGTACTACCGGAGGATCCAGCAATACCTCTCCTGGGCATATATCCAGAAGATGTTCCAACTGGTAAGAAGGACACATGCTCCACTATGTTCATAACAGCCTTATTTATAGTAGCCAGTATGTGGAAAGAACCCAGATGCCTGTCAGCAGAGGAATGGATACAGAAAATATGGTACATTTACACAATGGAGTACTACTCAGCTATTAAAAAATGAATTTATGAAATTCCTAGGCAAATGGATGGACCTGGAGGGCATCATCCTGAGTGAGGTAACTCAATCACAAAAGAACTCACATGATATGTACTCACTGATAAGTGGATATTCGCCCAGAAAATTATAATACCCAAGATATAAGATACAATTTGCAAAATGCATGAAGCTCGGGAAGAAAGAAGACCAAGGTTGGCTACTTTGCCCTTTCTTGGAATTTGGAGCAAGGCACCCTTGGAAGGAGTTACAGAGACAAAGTTTGGAGCTGAGACGAAAGGATGGACCATCTAGAGACTGCCATTCCCGGGGATCCATCCCATGATCAGCGTGCAAATGCTGACACCATTACATACACTAGCAAGATTTTGCTGAAAGGACCCTGATATAGCCGTCTCTTGTGAGACTATGCCAGGGCCTAGCAAACACAGAAGTGGATGCTCACAGTCAGCTATTGAATGTATCACACGGCCCCCAATGGAGGAGCTAGAGAAAACAACCAAGGAGCTAAAGGTGTCTGCAACCCTATAGGTGGAACAACAATATGAACTAACCAGTACCCCGAAGCTCGTGTCTCTAGCTGCATATGTATCAGAAGATGGCCTGTCTGGCTTAGTGGAAAGAGAGGCCCATTGGTCGTGCAGACCTTATATGCCTCAGTACAGGGGAACGCCAGGGCTAAGAGGTGGGAGTGGGTGGGTGTGGGAGTGGGTGTGGGAGACTTTTGGGATAGCATTGGAAATGTAAATGAAATAAATACCTATTAAAAAACAATTAAAAAAACGGCTAGTCAGTATTACGTCTTTTTTAATGTACTGAGTGTTCTCTCTGTGCCTCTCTAATGAACAGGGTTCTTATCTGCTTTCACTTTTCACGGAAGCAGTAGGGTGAAGATGTTTTCCCATCATTGTTGGAGTTCTGAAAACTTTAGGATATATTGGTTGATGATGTTGGATGTGGCCACAGAGCAAATCTGAGCAGAGTGTAGATGGCCATCAATACAGATTCACTTCCAGAATTCACATCAACACACAAAAGATTTTCATATTTTCTAGAGCAAAGATGAAGCATATGAAAACATGTTGCTTTAGAAGCATCTTGCCTCTATTTTTATTCATTTTCTACAAGTTTAGCTTTTATTTATTTACTTAATTACTCACTTATTTTCATGCACTAAGCATACATCAGGGCAGATTTCTTGCCCAGGAGCCCTTGGCCACCACACAGTGAGCTCAGTGTCATATTTGTAGATGTTCTGACTCAGTTTTGTTTGTTTAGGCCTCAATTTTCTTTACTTTTTTCTTTGTTTCTTTTTTAAATTTTTCATCTTATTGGTCTTTTAGTTATTTAATTTTACTTCTGCCTTGTCTTTTGTTTGTTTTTGCTGATTGTTATTTAAAGAAGGAGAGAGAAAGAATATGAAATTGTATAAGTAAAATGTTCAGGTAACTGGGAAGAATTGGGGAGAGAAAAATACTCTCCCCATTTGAAATCCTTTGTTTAAAAATGTTTAAATAAAAAATATGAATTAAATGACACAATAAATAAATAAATAAATACAAAATTTTACATAATAAAATCTTTTTAGTTTTACATAATAAATCTTCTCAAAATGGATATCTTTGAAATATCGCCTTTTCAAAGCAGTGTTTTCCCAAATTTATTTTCTCTGTTTGTTCACTGGAAAAAAAATCTGAAAATATGCCTTTAACCGCAGTGGCTTTTCTTCCAGTTGCAACATCCTCTATGTTATTTTTTCCTCCTACCAATTTTCTGGAAGTGTACCTTTTGAGAGATCAATTCACCAAAGACCCACTAATTAACAAATTCAGTGGTCTCTTCTAAGCCCTTGTGCAGTGAGTCCTCTGTATGGCAATCAACATCACAGTCCACTTGTTCCTCCTTGAAAAGCTCTTAGAACTGGAAGAAGAAAATGAATGTCTCTTCCCCACAGAGAGATTGGGGGAAGAATGGCCCTTGGCTAAGAATTTAATCAAGTACTTAGAAGAAGTAATTTCAAAGCTTCCACCTGTCCGCTATAACTAAGGCAGCAGGCTGTAAGAGATACGTGGTTCAGCATTAGCCCATTTATTAGTCCAGGTAGACCTGGAATAGCACATCTGAAAACTCAGCTAGGAAAGGAAGCATCGCAGCACTGCATAGTAATGAGACCGTGCTAACTGGATTGCCACTATGTGAACTCTGAGTTGTGAGGACACTAACGACATTTTTGCTCTTCCTGTTTAATACTGGTTGTTCTGGGAGATTTACACAGGTTTAGATACATATGGAGAGAAACAGATGCAGAATCAAGGACAGAGATGCTCAAGGAACACTGGAGACACCAACTGCTTATACCTCTAACTTCTAAGGAAGTAGCTATAAATACAAACATAAAGTGTACAAAGTTTGCAGGAAACAGTTCTGCAATAAATGGGCTACATTTCCTTTGATAAATTACTTCACTACAAAGAAATATGAATGTGATATAGGCAAAATTTAAAAAATTAATATTAAACATGTAAACTATGATTTCTAACAAAGTATGGGTTACTATCTCTCTGTTCTTTGAAGTTAGCAGTTAGGCTGGAGTAGGTATTAAACTAATATGTATTGAAAGCAAAAGACCTAAGCCAAAATGTGTTATTTCAACTAATTAGAGTTGATTGACACTATTCATAATTATTTCACATTAAGAATATTCACACCATAGGAAATATTTGTTTTAAATTATTTTTATATTTCTTGAGACTATAATATAATTTATTCTCTCTTCATTCCCCTTTCTGGGCCAAACCCTTGTATTCACTCCCCTTTGAATTTCAGCTGTCCTTTTAACATGAAGTTTCCAATATATCTGCATAATAATAGTATAAGGACCTACAGCCACAATTTCTTCTTACATACTCTTAGAAGAGAAAAATAACAGGAAATAGAAATAAATCTTATAAAAGTATCATTGTTTTAGAAAAGACAAATAAATTGTCATGTAAATATTTTCCCCATAAAATTCAGGATATACAGAAAAATACCCGGAGGCACACATTTCAGTTCTTATCTGCATCTGAAGATTCAATCCAAGGATCTATAATAAGGACTATTTTTTTTTTTTGGAAAGAAATCTGCATTTCAACTCTATTGCTATCACTATTAATTTATTCTGGCTACAGATAACTGCTGAAAAAGTCTGTCTGGAACTCTACTCAGTAGAAAAACAACCACAACATTCACACAGGTCACTAGTACCTAAAAGCCTGTTCTCAACAGCAAGTGATGCTACGAAGCAAGATCACGCCACAGGTCCAAAGTCTGAATGCAAGCGTGCGTAGATGTCTTGGATAGGGGCCATGAGGGCTTGGCCAGAAGACTATGAACTGAGCTGAGCAGAGGTAAATGTTCCTGTCATGTACAATATTGCATAATCAATTTCCTCCTGAAAGGTGGAAAGGCTAACTGACAGGTTATGTGAATGGTTTTTGTTTGTTTGTTTGTTTGTTTGTTTGTTTGTTTTTGTTTTTGAGACAGGGTTTCTCTGTTTAGCCCTGGCTGTCTGGAACTCATTTGTAGACCAGGCTGGCCTTGAACTCTGCCTGCCTCTGCCTCCCAAGTGGATTAAAGACTTGCGCCACCACGCCTGGCCTGAATGTTTTTTTTTTTTTTTTATTATGCTGAAAGTCCACAGAAAGAGATGACTTATGAAATATTATGCAAACCGGTAAGAGTTGTCAGTACTATGAATATCATGTGGAAAGTGATAACCTCATGCCAGAAGCTGAGGAGAGCTCAGCTCTCTAGTTCCTTGATCTATTGTTTTTAAAGACATATTTTGAACATTTCACTACTTAAGGGTCATTGTGAGTTTAGTAATAAGAATATATATCCACATTGTGTCAAAACACAATTATATAACCAAAAGAATAAAATGTTCATGAATACAGACAGTCTTTGCCTTTCAGGGATTGGGTCATTGTTTATAGAAACCAAATTAAATTTAAATATCCCTAAAAGGAAAACAAGCTCATATTTATTTCATTCTGAATTTATATCTGGACGGAGGGATGCTATGGAACTAAATTTGTTGTCAATCAATTTAAATAAAGTCTTAAAATGATGGTACAAATTGGGATGATTACAAGATTAGATTCAGTGTGAGTAAGAAGGAAAATAAGTAAGTGGAATTCCTGGGCAACTAGGAAAAGTCAGAGAGAGAAATCTAGAAAACGTAAGCATGGATTAATTATGGGATCATTGTGTCCTGTATGTATATACGTTACTCGTGTTTTCTTCAGCTTCCCCTAAGAGGCACTCCAGGCTTCAACAGTATGTATGGACAGTATTAGTGGAGGGTTTATGCTCGCTGTCTTAGAGTTAGATTCATAACTAGAATAGGAAGTACCTTTAACATGTTAGAGGGAGTAAGAGAGAGATAACTGGATATTCTTACGTGATTTGGAGATACATTTGTGTCTGCAGGTGTTTCCTGCCTTTTCACATCAGTCTTAGAAGTGGTGAAACTTGGTGGCATTGCACATATCTAGGTCTCCCACTGCTCCTGTTTTATACCCTAAACCCTACCTATAGCTCCTGAGAAATCTTTCAACTGAGCTAAACATTTTTCTTCTCTCAAAATTCTGTCTTTGGTTTTGTTTTATTTTTAATGCTTATAAATCTGCATTTATGCTCCTTTTCGTTAATGCTTATAAATGTGAATTTATGGTGTGTTTAGCATCTCTGATTCTCATTTGGTCTTTTGATGTCAAGGACATTTCATTCAGTTTGTCCTTATTTTTCCCTCTAACTTCTACTTGAGAAGTAGTTTTCTCTAGGACTGACTGCCAGCTTATCTGTTGTATTAATCTACAGCCTGGTTCAGATGTGTGAAAATAGCTGATAATAGATTAAAGAGATTCCTCCCAGGAAATATCCTAATATTTCCACTGGGCAGAGGTGATGAAATGGGAAGAATCCTGCAATTTCAAAAAAAAAAAATGATCACTGCATGAGCTAAGCTACAATGTTGATTATTTCCCATTGCAAGGATCTATCAAACACCTACCTTCTTCTGCAGCAAGGACAGACACTGATCTTCAGAACTTAGAAAATAATATATATGCTAGGCTTAATTCAAGGTAAACCTCTAACGTAGAACCCATATCAAATTAAGATTGTCACTCAGGTATTTCGAACCCTAATGAGGACTTGAATTTGCTTTATGTTTCTTCTTCTGCACTGCATTTGGATTGCTTTGTGTTTACTTTTTTGGCATACAGTCGATTTGCTCTGGAGATGATAGCTAATACAGCTTAAACTACCATGTCTGCTACTTGGACCTTACCATAACTGGTCTGAGATTATGTACAACTTCTTTATTTTGCAATAAGTTTTAGATCTTATATTTAGATTCTATATTCTCCCTATTATAAAATCTTCAGGACTACTTATTTGTAGAACTATTAGATACATGGACAATTGACATCATAAGAATAAATTGCTTTAGGTAACAAAGCCAAAACTTCATTAATATCCCTGAACTTATAAAAACTTTGAAAATTGAAAATTTCATTGATTTTGGATATCATTTATAAATTTAAACATATAGTCAAAATTTCAATATTTACACAAAATACTCCATCAGACAGACAAGTTCAAAGCACTTATTTTGGAGAAGGCAGTGACTATATTTAGAAAGAAACAAATTTATTTACATTTACATCATGCTTCTGTAAAATATTTTATCTTGTAAAGACACATTACCTAATTTCCAACTTGGCTTCACACTTTGAATAGAAGTACTATATTTATTTATTTATTTATTTATTTATTTATTTAATCTTTTTTTACACTCCCGTCATTTTATCCCTTTGGGTCTGCCCTCTGAGTGTTCCATAACCTTCCCTTTTAGTATTCTCAAATCAGTAAGAAAGGAAAGAAATATATTTGCACAAATTATGGCTCATATGAAATGATGCTTTCTTACCTAAACTGAAGATTTGATAAATTCATTCAAACATAATTAAAGTGTCTTGGCATCAGAGTATGCTGTGTTTTTAAGTTTATTAATATTTGCTCAAATATCAGTATGTAATTTTGCTCTCTGTTTGATTGTCTTTCATCCCAAGGCTGAATTGCTCTTTAATCAAGCAGCTCTTTTTCTAGGGGAAAAAAAAGTGAGTCACATGTTTCTGAGTGATTTGTATTCTGCTACTTTCACTGATAACGCTAGATGATAGTGAAACAGTTAAGTAAACACAGAGTTTTTAAGGAAAGTCACTGAAGTGCATGTGATCCAACATAATGTGCTTCACAGAAACTAGAAATTGGATTAATATTGCTTGCTCATGCTTGAAGCACAGAAAATTGCTCAAAGGCAGATGGATAGAGAGTGAAAGTCTAAAAATAAAAATCCCAGTGGAAATGAGGATTTTCACAGTTCAGATTGGATTCTTCTAGTATATAAGTCTCAGGACATGGAGGAAAGCCTTCCAAGTGAGACATTTAAAAATCTTACACCTCTCTCTCTCTCTCTCTCTCTCTCTCTCTCTCACACACACACACACACACACACACACAGAGAGAGAGAGAGAGAGAGAGAGAGAGAGAGAGAGAGAGAGAGAGAGCAAGAAAGAGAAAGAATAATTTGGAAATCTGAAAAATGTCAGCATACTAACAAATGACAAACTTCACTCTATTTGTTTCACAGCAAATTCATTATGCACTCTTTCACCAAAGAGTCTCACGACTTCTACCAAAAGACAGTCCTAATATTAATCATTATTACATAATAAAACAAAATAAAAGACTTGGCATTATTGTTGTCTTTCTATCTCATAAAATCTACACAGAGATTATTCTTTTCCTATAATTTAATCTTATTAACATCTGGGAATATTATAACATCTAATAAATCCACTGCAGACAGATAGATACACCAGATATGCAGTGTTATGAATAAGAACAATAATTATGAATATACTGGTGAACTGTAAATGGACAATTTATTTAAAAGTCACTTTCTGCATCATGTAGAATAAACTTTATAATCAGATAGTGTTTAGTAAACCTATTTAGTACACACAGTAGTTTAAGAATAAGTACATAAAACTACTTCACATGTACAGCCTCAGTTCCATGCAAGCTGTAGTATACATTTGTTTAGAACAAGTTTTTTCATAAATTTAAATTTAAGATAAGTCTCTAATGCTTAATTTTGCATCTTTCTTTCAAAAAATCATGTTATTTACTAGTTTAGTTTTTATTGGCAAATATTGTTTCACTACATTATAGAGATATCCTGAAAGCTATCTATTCATGATGTTTATAAGTGAATTGTTTATCAGTTGGCCCACAAATAAAAGTCTGATTATTTCTATATTTTAACTGCAAATCATACTGCTTTGAATATTCACCTTGGCGTATTATTATTTCTGAAGACACATGGCCACAATTTGAGAATTTGATAGAGAAGTCACTGGGCAAGCAAAGTGCCAGTGTCAGCAGCTGTCAAATGGAGAGACAGAAAGAGAATGAATGCTATTTCTGAGCCAGTTTCCAGGGCAGGCTTAGTGATGCAGGTTTACAAAAAGCTGCCCGAGTTGATCCTTCGAAAGAATGGGAGAGCCAAGAGTCAAAGCAAGTGTGGTGAAGATTTAGGCATAACCAAGGAAGTGACAGAAAGTGCAGGAAGGATACGTTGTGGTGTTTGACTTAAAACAGCAAGGCTGATAGGCTTAGCCAGGAATGTCATCTACCAATTTAGATTATTATGCCTAGGCACAGGATTTTACTACATAGCTAGAGCCTGGCATCTAACTTATATTAATTCTTATGCCTCAGCATTTCACTTTCTAAATTATAGACATCAAGAAAAGTGGCTGCCCAGTGAAAGCTTTTTGTGTTGACTTACAACTCTTTTGGAATACAATCTCTGAGACATGTGATAATTTACTGCTTAACTCATTTGTGAATTTTCCAAACACTTTTTCCAGGGGGGCTGGAACATTTTATATTATTAACAGTGGGTGGCTGGCCTAGTTTCCTTGCATCTTTTCTGACACCTGTTATTATCTGTCTTTTGTTTTGGGTGTTCTGTTTCATATTGGGGAATGTCCATTGACTGTTGAATTATCAATACTTAATTAATAAATCCTTGCTGTGGGTTCGCTACCTGTCTCAATGGTTTACTTTCTGAATGAAAGACACTCACAAGAGCCTTTATATTTTGATATGCCTTAATCAACATAATATCCAGGCCACTGTCTAACCTCCATGACTAATAGAGTCTACGTCCTGCAGATAATTCTGAGTTGCAAATCATACTAAATTTTGTGTTCTATCTTGGTTGCTGTGGGCCCAGAGGGCTGCCCAACTGGGGTGCACTGTCCGGGTTACTTCATATAGCTGCCCTATCTCTCTCTCCTGCACTCTGCTCAGACATGGCTGATCTCTCCTCCACACTCTCCCACAAGGAAGGCTCTCCTCTTTTTTTCTCCTTTTGGTTTCCAGTCCTGGAAATCCTAAAATCCTGCTTCTATCTGCCCTGCCCAGCTATCGTCTCCTGATGTCTTCATTTACCAATTAGAACCAACTGATGGCAGAGTGCCCTCAGTGTCTTATTTATGGAGGCGTGGACTCTTGTGTGCAAACAATTTCGGGGATCCAAATTAATGTAGTACAAGCAGCATTAGGCCAATCCCTTGACAACTGACATTCTTCTGAGACATAAATATCTTCCAGTGTCTATATTATCTTCATTATAAACAGTAGTTCATATTATATAAGTCTTCATTCTAAAGTTTTACTTTAGGATGTACCATATGGCATTTTTTGAAACAAAATTATGAGTCATGAAATTGCTATTGTTTCCTAGTGGATCTTTTATTTAGTTATTTTACTGATTCTTATGATATTGTTACTGAAACTTCCAACTAAGTCTCTTGAATGATGAATTCTCACTCCCTGCTCTACAGGTGGATCAAGAACTTGAGGTGAATAAAATCATCAGCAGAGCCTGAGAATAGAAAGTTTGTAAGAAGCTGCTAGTTTACAGAGAACATTGACACTGTTCTAGAAGAGTATTTTCAAGAACTGCTAAAAAGGTCGAATCCCCATGTCAACTGCAATGATGCTGATATTTTCCTCATTCACCACTGACCAGTGCAAGAAAATGGTGATGAGACATGGCTTGCAGTACAAATATCACATGCCCCATGCTTATTGGTGTCTAGCCACGCTTCTGAGATACTTTGCTTTACAGGCCTGTTCAGTAGAGTGTGAACTTCGTCTGTGCTCTTATCTTAGCTATAGGGAGTTTGCTGATCCCCACAACATTCTTTGTAGTGCTGGGATCTCATTACTGAACAACAAGAAGCTTGGCAGCATTAGACTACATAATACCACCTTGTTTCCTATTTAGGGGATGCTACGAGAGATGTAAATTATATTACAGGGATAATTGCTAAGAGCAAGATGTTCCCATGATAATAATATATAATTATTATTATAACAGAAGGTGACAGTAGAAGCAATGCTAGTATGGTGAACCAGGTTAGTCCTTCATGGTAACATTATGAATTAAAGTATGTAGCTTGAACAAATCCAATGAAAGGATTCACTCTAAGAAGATTAAAGATTGTATACAATTACACATATTACTGTGATCTGGAAACTATGCCGTGTTGGTACCAGAGAGATTACTTTTGAAAAATGTTTGGTGAACTCCTGCATTTTCTCATGGCTACAATTCCCATTTTCTTCATTTTTAGAACTCAAGTCACCAGCAACAAGCAACCATGTAAACACTGAGTCATATTTTGAAGAATTTTCTTTCCTAGTGTAATACAAATCTCACTGTTTGTATGTGTCAGTGAATTAGTTAAACACTTTGCTGCTCTATTAACTTCTGGGAAGCGCCCACTCCCACCCCCACCATTGGGCAGCATTCCCTTTCCATCTACATTGTTGGATGCTTTCTCTCCTTCAGCTCCTGACCCCTCTGCCTCCAACTTAAGAAATTTTTCCTCTTCTTCCCCTCTTTTCTGTTTGGTTGGGTTTGCCTGCACAATCTAAATGTTCCCTCTCTGTCTCCATGACTAGCCATTGGCTGTGGAGCAATCCTTTATCATCAATATAAGCCAGCTGGGGGTAAGGGTCATCAGGTCTGGGAGTGCATCTTTAGGAGCTGAATTAAGACAGAGCATTAGAACTGATTTCCAACACTCAGTTAATAACACACATGTACCTAGCCATCCATCTTTAGGACTACTACCCAGATTTATCATAATATTTTGATGGAGTCTATTTATCATCTCTCTTATTGTCTTGATCCTCAAGTATCATTGTTTTACTTGTCAATCAAACTGTGCTCATGGTGATCTTTCTGACACATGACTCGGGCAATTCAATAGGAGTTAAGTGTTTACACCATCCCAAATGCAGCTACACACAGGCAGTGTTAAAATAAAAAAGAATGATGTATAATGGAGATCTCCAAGAGACTCTCTTAGTAAAATACACCTACAGTTTTGATAAATTCATAATAGGAGTTTGAAGAATATATCTATATCTACATCTACATCTACATCTACATCTACACCTACAGCTATATCTATCTATCTATCTATCTATCTATCTATCTATCTATCTATTTATCTATCTAATCACTAAATGTAAAGTCTGAGGAAAGATACTGAACCAATTTTAAAGTATAAGAAAACTTGGTTGGGGATAAAAATAAAACACATTGTACGAAATTCTAAGAAATCCAAACTTTAAAGTAAATCTAAAAATGCAATAAATATTAGATCTCTCCAGAGTTATGCCATGACAAAAATCAAAAAGTCTAAGAGAATAACCACACTAAGAGCCATTGGGGTTATTTTCCTATTTTCCACCTTTATTTGAAGATTGCTTGAAACATTGTCTTAGATATAAAAAGCAAAATTTTAAGTGTGCATGAAAGAAAAGATTGGATAATTAAAAAAAAAAGTTTTACTACTTTACAATCCAAGTAAAACTAAAGAACTAAAATTATAGAATGTTTAAAAGACAATAAGCATCAAGTCTGAAAACATGGTCAGCCAGAATAGATAGGAAACTCTTCATAATTTCTTTACACTACTGTTTGGAGAGTTTCCAGGTCACATAAGAAATGTTGGGAAGAAAATTCTTATCTGGGCAAGCACAAAGGGAGAGAGAGAGAGAGAGAGAGAGAGAGAGAGAGAGAGAGAGAGAGAGAGAGAGAGAGAGAGAGAATTAGACTGTAAGGTAAGAACACCAACGGTGCCTCACACCTCAAGAATCCAACTGCCCCACACAGAGTACAGATTGAAGAAAATTATCCAGCAGTCAGCTCTCTACATGTTACCTTTGCTATGAAATTCTTTACTAAAATTTCAATATATGTTTCTGTAATGTTCCTGTAATGCATTATGCACAATAATTTCTTTCTATTATAAAATAAAGGTTTTCATTCTTATTTCATAAATTCTGATGGGAAAATGAAATGTTATTTTTATGCATACTTTCAAAAAATCAGTAGGAATTTATTGTGTTTTTATAAATATAATAAACTGAATCTGTAGTTAAATTTTTATTTTGCTTTTGACAGGACCTTACACCATTCATTAGGAACTCTGGTAAATAACATTTTAATCTACCTAAGAAGAAGGAAATATATTGATTGTTCGTGTATTTGTAAGTTAATATAAATATAATACTAATAAAAATCATAGCTGTTATATTGAAGGGTCCAACCTAACATTATCAACTCCATTTTGTATCCTGACTCCATCTTATGTTGAGCTTGTCCTCAGGCTAAACTCAGGAACTGAAAAAACCATGACTAGTTCCAAGAACCAATACAACCCCTGGAAACAACCACATCTTTCTTAATAATAGCTACTCCATCCTTATTGAATTGGCTCTTAGGAAAAACACACCTAGTGTTCCAGATGTCTCAAACTAGATTGCTCAAGTTAGCCAAAATTTTATATAACAAACTGAAATCATTGCTAGTCAATGGGAATATGCCAAGCAGTTGTTTTTCAAATATTAGCCAATCATGTAACTGCAAAATTGAAAAGCCCCTCACCTGGCTAGCACTCTGACAAACAGGCAATGCTTTCCCAGCTCAGGACCTTATAAACCCATCCAGTGCATTTGAGAGGTTGGAGGCTCTGAGCTCTAACTTGTATAATGGCTCTTTGCTTTTGCATGCAGGTTGAACTCTTGGTGGTCTCTGGTGGGCTGTAGAGACTCTGCAATCTGAGCGTAATATGCAGCCCATAGAATGCTGGTTTTAGAAAGAGTTATAGGATTGTATTTAGACATTGTACAAAGAACAAGAAGGCAGGGCACCTGGATACCAAAAGTAGTCTTGGAACACAAATTGCTATGAAGCTTCTGTCTTTGTAATTGTTTTACGGGACTAATATAAAAGTTTGAGGTTCCCAGATGTTCAGGTGTCTCTCATGTCTTTATAAACTGTTTCTGGACAGTGATGCTCATTTATATAAATAATAAAGAACAATATCAATATTGGGATCCATAGCTCCTTTTCAGAATTCATGGCCTTCAGCTAGGACAGAATCAAGGGAATTTCTAGGTTCTACCCAAGGACATGTATCAGAACTGTTGCATTAAGTCATACATTCCTTTTCAATCTACACTGCCTTCCTTTATATATCCATTCCTGATCTGATAATGTAGTTCACTAGAAAGAGATTATAGATATAGGTAAGCCAAGCTGCATGAGTGACTATTCTTAAATTTAAGAACACTCAGTGCTAAGGAATATACATTCTATAGGAGATAAGAATGTGGTTGCTTTATTAAGAATATTTTATTTACTTTGTCATGCCTGTAAACAATACCAATGTACTTGTAGAACAATAACACTGAATAGTGATTTTTTCCTAAAAATATAATTACTAAAAATATGAAATGTTAATTATCTTACGAGGTAGAATTGAGAAAAAGTTTATATACAATTACTACTGATAATAAAGGTGATTATTGGAGCTAATGGTTTAAGTGAGATGGAGACATGTTATTGGTACTTAGTAAAGAACCCTTTTCATAAATTTTTTTAGTGATATTATAAAAATTAATAATAAGAGGATAAAATGGAAGGGGAAGAATATTTTAAGTGGAGAATAAGATCAAAATACATAGTATAGATCATAAAAATACCATAATAAATTCTACTATGTTGCACCATAATATAAGCACAATGAGCCTATAAAGAAATATGACAAGGTATAATCATTTGTCTTCAGTGTTAAATGATATGTGAGAATACCAGAAAGAATTTAGAATCAGAATGAAGATTAGTGAGAACTATGTAACTCACCACTACAATTCTAGCTCAATGAGGTAGAAATGTATAAAATCAGTCAAGAGACTTACTGTTGTAATTATCAGAAATTCATATATCTAGGTAGACATGGAAAGATTCAGAAACTGACTGAAGCTTGTGTGGTATTACCTGTAATGGGTCTGTATATTTTTAAAGATTTTGTATCTTACCTGTGATTTACTTTAAAAAAAAAAAACTAAAGAGTTAGATATGATGAAGAAGTCAACAGAAAGGGAGGAGATAAAGCTGCTGATGTGGTATTCAGAGTATCCCAGAAACCTTGGGCACAAGGGGAGCACATCGGGGCTCATTGTTCACTCTTTTTATATTGAAAGTTGGTTTTCTTCCCATATGCTGTATACTGATTATAATTCCTCACTCCCCAACTCTGCCCATGTCCTTACACTTCCTTTCCCACCCAAATTCTCCTCTCTCTCTCTCTCTCTCTCCCTCTCTCATAAAAACAAATTATAAAATTAATGATGATAATATTAAATATATAAACAGATGAGAATAGAATCAAACACGCAAACAGGAAAACAACACACACAGAATATTCCATTGATTCTTTGTGCTTGAGGAAGCACTAATATGGAGTATCTCAGGATTCAGGACACTTAATCAATGCCACTGACTCTCCACAAATACACTTATTTAATTAGTTAATTTTATTTTACTTTTTCTCACCTAAATTTTACACAGTTCTCTGACACAATGCTATTTTAGTACACATATAGTGTTTAATGTTTTTATCAGGGTAGGCTTATCTATCTTCTTAATCATCTATAATTTTTAATCTACTAATGGTTATTATTTTATAGCTAATAGTCTCATTCTGAACGTGGATATCTGATCTTCCCAGCAGGCTTGTCTCAATGGATCCTCTTAGATCTGCAAAGGAACAATCTGACTGCAGACATCTTCATTTGCTTCCAGGATTTCTATTATGTGGCATTGCTGCGTATATTGCTTCCTAGGCTATTGACAAGATTTTCCTTTCTAGAGATCTGTTGATATTTTGAGGTCAGGCAGTGAGACACCACTACCTTTTTTTCCTCAATGCAAAGATTAGAGTGACTATATGAAATATATTTCATGGTTTCATAAAGGATTTAGATTTGCAGCACTGGGCAATAAATTTAAAGATGAGTTACAAACAATGCCACATTGGGGGAATAAAATTTTAACATTGTCTGAAACTGTGACCAGTCAGCAAGGGAACTAAAATTATTACACAGAACTTGGTATGGGAAAATAGGCATTAAAACAAAGAAGAGAGAAATCACACACACACACACACACACACACACACACACACACACACACACACACACTACTACTACTACTGGATATAGAGGTCCTGTAACCCTAGTATTTTAAAATGGAGGCCAGGAAATTGTGAATTAGAGATAACCCTGTGTTTTATACATATATAATACAAGTATAGCTTCACCTGCATAGTAAATTTAGGTCTCAAACAAACAAACAAAACAATTAACAAAGAAATGAAACAATGAAAGGAAAAATATTTAGAAAGGAGTTCTCTAAGAACAAGAAATGCCCATTTTGTGCTTGTGGTTTGATAGCTGAACTCTTTCTAGCCACTTAAGAGAAACCAGAAAAACAGGGTAAATATAAATAGAGGTAAAAAGATCAGAGTTGTCAAAGATTCATACAAAATTCTGCCTAGTTTCCAGAGAAGGCCCCTTTTGTAGTTGTCCCCAAAATCAGCTTACTTTGCATCTAATGCATGAGATGCACTGACTAGCAACAGGAAGCTCAAGTAACAAATTGTATTTCAATGCACAGAAAGAGTTTCTTTTAGCAGCTACCAAAATGAACAAACAAACAAACAAACAAAAATGCCTTGATGACAGTGAAGTAAAGGTCTTTCATGTCTGGAAGCAGTTTCCTTTCTTTGCCTTTGCAGGCATGAACCCTGCTGAAGCTTCCACACTCTGCCACAGGGAACCAAACCCATCATCTATTGCTTTGTAGTCTTCTAAAATTGTTTAGAAAAGGATGTGCAACCAATTACTTTTAGTTTATGAGATCTTAATGATATTAGAAGTTAGTTTTGTTAAAGAAAAACATACTACATGTGTGAATAGAGGAAGGACATATACCATGACATGAGTATGGAAGTCAGAGATCAACTATCAGGATCTTTAACTATGTGAGACTCCAATGTCACAACTCAGATCATCTGGAGTAGGACAGCTCTCTCCACCAGATAAGCCAATTCACTAGCCTGGAAAGTTAGATTATGATTCATCTATGTGTTCTTGGAATTCAACATAAATGAAATTAGCATTTTCATATGCTATGCATCTCTTATGGAAAAAAAAAATACCCTACAAAGAGAGTCCATGCTTTGAAAGACATTTCTGACTGAGAGCATATTCTTACCAGTAGTCATTAAGGAGGGACATCTCATTTATTGATAGAAAATTCTGAATATAGTTCTCAATTCAACTCTAAACTCCATTGGATATTCTTCTCTTGAACAATTGTATTAATGGAGGTTTTATTTGCAAAGAAAATTCAGTGGTGCTCGGTATAAGACCAATAATGAAGTAACATTTTTGAAAAGATAGTATGAATGTGTAAATGATAGTATTTGGTGGTTACTTAGATATAAACAGATGAGAGACCATTAGGGCTGTACCCCTTCCTCACAAACAATACATTCAATAATGACAGACTGGAACTCTAGAACTCTGATTAATGGTCATAGGAGTGGGACCTAAATCCTGTTTCTTGGGAGGATGCATAATGCACTTGCCCTCCTGGATATCTGCTTTTGAAACTAGCTATGCCTGGTTTTAAAACCTTGTGAGATTATTGAATAACAGGAGATTTTTCTGGAAAAGGGAAAAGACACATCTTTGCTTCCTCATATAGCAATCAATCCATGTGGGTCTGTCAATCACCTCAGAAGGTAAAGAGCCTCAGGAAAATAAGCATTTCCCAGAGACCTCAGGACCAGTGCAAAGTCTATGGTAGAATGTAGATCAGAAAATAGGTCTCTTTAGGTGTTGTCTGTTCTCATCCCTTGAGACTGCACTCTCCTCGCCTCTGCAGTGACCTCCAGCTCTAGCATCCACATTACAAGATGTGTGTTTCATAGAATGTCTTCTCTGAAGACTAGGTGGACTGAGGAGCCAAGCAGAGTCCAAAGCAAGGTTTTTATGTGCTGAAGAAAGTGAGTGTGGAAAGGGTTAATTGGGTCCCTTTCAAATTTTAAATTTGAGTTTTTAATGTTTATCTCTTGGTGTTGGCCTCCAGGGGACTTCCATGCTAAGCACACACTGTGCTGCTGAGTGTGTCCTGTGGTTCTTGTTTCCTCATTCAATACAGATAGTATCATAATTAGATTCACAAAGTTTAAAAGTTGAAAGATGTATAAATTACTGTGTGTCCTCTGTATCTCCTCGTACTGAGAGCTATTTACACCTGATATTACAGGGTTTTTCACTCCTAACTCTGGAGCAAGTCTATTCCAAATTTAGAAATAATAATTTCTCAACCTAATTTCAGGGAACAAAAGAAAGTATTTTTCAGTAAAATGGTGCAGTTACTTCCCACACAAGTATATTCCTGTCAAGATGAGGATCTATCAATATAATTCACCACATAAGACAAATGTTTTAAACATTACCTGAGATGATATCAAAGGTGTGTGATAAATAACCATATATATTTTTCTTGAATATATACAAAAACTATATAATTAACACTGTAAATATACTATATATATATATATATGTATGTGTATGTGTGTAAATATATTTATATACACACGTATCTATTTCTATATCTATATCTATATCTATATCTATATCTATATCTATATCTATATCTATATCTATATCTATATCTACTTCAAACTATAAAGTTACAGTGGCAAGCTTCTGTTTTGTTTATGTTCCTCAAAACCAGAAGTTTAATAATATACTCACAATTATTGAAAATGACGTATTTCACAGAATCTAAGAATTAACAATCATAACACTAATTTAATTTCAAAAAATCCTTTTATTTATATTTTAAAAGTTTTATAGCTTCAATTTCCTATTCATGTTTGATCAGGATCTTGCTGATATGCATGTTGTTTATTTGACAATTATTAGTTTGGTAAATAATGTTCCACAAAACGTTTGAACAGAAGCTGCATGGGAAAAGCAAACATAGCTCCTTAAAAATTCCTTTCACCATATGACAGGCTTTTACATTTTTCAATCGCTTCTTAGCCATGCCATGGAAAGGAAGTCAGAGAGAGTTGCAAGGTTTTTAACGTTTTGATGAACACTCTGTCACCTTGTCACTAATGTGTGCCTTCTTCTTGAGAGGTCAGAGCTGGGAATTCGGACTGGCAACTGAAGGGTCTGAGCTGCACAAGTGTGAGACATCTTCATCATATTTGTGGGTAAACACTTCATAAAATCCTTCAGAACAAAATTTTCCTAGCCAACATTATGAATGCTTATCAACAAAATTTACGCAAATTTCCATCACTTTCTCCATTTGTAAGAAGAAAAACACTTAAGTAATCACTTTCTATATCAAAACCACTGCCCACAACAACCTAAGTTGACACTATGAGAGCAAGGAATGTTCATGCTAAGCTTTGTAAACAGCTACCATCTAAAATTTAGTTTTCTCTAATTGCTATTTTTAAGAAATATTAATCACGAGCTTAGTCATTTTTAATCAGCTTCAAATTTCTAAACTTATGAATTAAAATGACATACAACTGGAAGCCGTTATCTCTGCCATTATCAGAAAAGTATCATGCATTATAATCCAATAATAAATATCTTTCCAAAGAAAGGAAATAGTTGCAAAATCATATTCTCTTTGAAAAAAATTCAAATAAATAGAATCTGTAAGCCAAACCAAAAAATACTACATTTTTTTTCTTATCTGTCTTAGGCAAGTGTTCCTCTAAATATGAAAGCAGTAAAACTGTTGTCTGGTTCATACTTAGCAATCAGTAACAATAAGAAGCAAACAGTGTAGATAATACCTAAGAGAGTCTTAACATGGTATTGATTATACTCACCAAATTCCAGAACATTTTATAACATCACTGATAGCAAACAATGAAGGTCATATGAAAAAATGTATAGACACCAGTAAATAGAATCAAATTAATATATCTTTGATGTTGTTTGGAAATACTCAGAATATTTAAATTACTTCCAATATTATCTTATTCATATGATTTAAAGTATATTTCCATATTCTATTCATACATATGAAAACAATGTGGTTGCTTCATTTTTGGTGGCAGCACATGCTGGCCAGGGCCATAATTCAAGATTATGCTAACCTAATAAAGGCTGAAGTCGTTTTTTGCTAAGTCCACTGCAAACTCTGTATTATACACTCACCACGCTTGCCTCTGTTTTCAGGCTTTAACACATTTAATCTGTCTACAGTACGCTCATCACACCAAGTGCACACTTCTAACACCTTCTGCATGGTGCTCTCAGGTACAGTGAGCTTTACAAAGTACTACATACTCCAGCAACAGCTTTTCTCTTGCAGTTGTTATGTTAATTTTACTATTTTATAATATGTGCTCAACATAATTCCTTACCAGTATCAGAATCAATGTATCATTTTGAAAGAATCTATAGCACAAAATGTAGACTTCTTCAATAATATATTGTTAAAAAATAAATCAATCCACTCAGTCCTTTTACTAATAAGAATACTAATTGCTAATGCCTACGTGGCTCTAATAAATTCTGATGTGTGACACAAGCTAAAAAGTAGTCAAACAATATATTACCTTGTTCCTAATGGTGGAAGAAATACATTTTTGATGCCCAATTTGTATAATTTTGTCTTTTCTTAAATACAACTGTGTCTCATGTTGTTTGGGAGAAACTGTTTACAACCAAGAGACCAAAAAAACCCATTACGTTTTTTTGTTGTTGTTGCTGTTGTTGTTGTTGTTTTTTTTTTTTTCCTTTCAGAACACATTTTATTGTTAGATACATAAAAGCTCCGTGTGCAAAAACTCCATACAACTCCTACCTATCAGTGAAAGTTTTGGCCAACTGAAAATTAATGAAAATTGGAAAACAATTCCAAGTTAAAGTTTGCATTTGATGTCAGGAATGGTCCGGGCCACTGCTGGTATTGTTACTTTCCTTTAATACTATCCATCTCGTTCCTCAAGCAATGGGATACAGAGTTTCCGTTCTCAACTGAATTGCTATTAAATTATGATAATTTCTGAACTCTTCTTTCTATTGCATAGGCTCATTTATCTCTATTTGTAATTATTTTTAGTAGATGAATAGATACATGATATAATTAATTTTGATGATATCCCTTCCAGCTTCCTTATCGTATGACTTCCCACTCTTTCCTGAACTCTTCTCCTCAACCAAATCCTCCCTACTTCCTCAGGAAATCCAAACGCTAGAGGTCCTGCCATCTTTCCTTCCTACTTCCTCAGGAAATCCAAACGCTAGAGGTCCTGCCACCTTTCCTTCCTACTTCCTCAGGAAATCCAAATGCTATCGACCTGCTATCTTTCCAAGGCAGAGTGTCCTGCTGTATTGGACTCTTGAAGTGTTTGACACAGAAGTAACAGTTTGGTGAGGTTTCCAAAAGCAAGCTACTATTTTAGCTATGGTTCTATAGAATTAGTTGAGTTTCATGGAGCTGACAATTGCTTAATGTCCCTCTTCAGATGTATAAGTATGTGTTACCATCACTCAGTGGTGTGCCTCGTTTCCAGCCAGGAATGCTTTGAACTCTCAAATAAAATAATCACATTTACTTTTCCTATTTATTAAATTTTAATTCTTGTATTTAAAGCAATTATCTATTAGGCACAAACACATAGAAATGTACCTAATCAATTTCCTAATGACCAGTGGCCTGTTTAAATTTATTTTTAGTGCTGTTTTATACATTTATTAAGAATTCACATATCTTCTGCAGAAAAGCACCTCTGTTTCTCCAATCCTTGTAGTTATATATTTTGTGGATTTTTCTTTTCTTATGTGCCTATTTGGTCAATGATACAATCTTAAATCATAACACACCATACAAGTAACTTTTATGCAACAGAGGGAATTGTCTCAGAGGCTGACTGCTGAATAAACTTACAGCTTCTAGCTCTTTCAGAACTCTGACTGGTTGGTTCAACTCAGCTGTTGTGGTCCAAACTTTTCTCCAAGCTTACTCATTCTAACTGGCTTCTTTTAGATTCTAACTCAATTGCTAGAATTGGGTTCAAACTAACTCCAGTAAACTCTTCTACTTTTCTGGCTCCTTCTTACTCTCTGGCTAATTCTGTCGTCATCTGTAACCTATCTTTGTAAATATGGCCCTGTAAAACTGCTTCCTCTGTCTTGTCCTCCCCCCATTTCTCTGCACTGCTCTCTTAATTTGGCTCTCTGTCCCGTCTCTTTTCATGAGTGTTGCATGTATCCTATCTCTGAATCATTCTGTGAAATCTTTATCTGATTCTTCCCTTTGTCTGTCCCTCAATTAGACACCATTTTCAAACACAGCTGCTTCCTCCTACAACTAACTTTACTTTCATTGTTTGGAATTAAAAGTGTTTACTAACATGTCTTCATTCTAGCCAGAAGTATTAGAGGTGTGTCATGCACCCTGATCACACAAACCTAGAAGGTCTTTGGATGTGATTCCCTTGCCAGAGGAACAATGGTGCTGGATTAAAATTCCTCTGCAAAACACATATGCACACACACACACACACACACACACACACACACACACACACACACACACACACACAAATGTTGTCTAATAATCTCATTAGGTAGGTAATTTTTATAAAGAGTCTTTGTATATTTTTTGATGATTGCTAAAAATAACAAAATACATTTAACTAATTTAACACAATCATAAATATTCTTTCATTATGACATTTCTGATGAGTCCAATAACCTAATTTTAGGACAATCTCACTGCTGCTTTAACCAATATTATATGGCAGATGTAGGTATTTTACATCTAAATAAAAGATGTCTCTTTCTTTTTCTTCATCTATATATTTTCACTGAGTTTAGTGAATTTAAGAAAAGGATACAAAAATATATTTATCTAGTCTTCATGACTATCCATTTATTTCTATTCTTTTTTATAAAAAGATAGTACATTTAATACACTTTCCCCTTAGGCTTGAAAAACTTCTCCCTAGCATACCAAGTACCAGGAGACTATGTTGAAGAATGTACTGAGGTTTTCTTATCTGAAAATATCATTAAAGTTGCTTTTCTTTTGGAAGATTGTTTCACTGCATTTAGTCTTCTCAGTTAACTTTAAACCTCTCCTGAACTTTAAAGTCACCAGGCACCTTGCCTTCTGGTTCCCAAGGTTATGGGAAGTCAGCCATCTTTCCATCATTGCTTTTCCTGTCCATAAAATGCTGCAAACTTCTGTGGTGGCTTTTGAAGTGTGGCTGTTCAGTTTACTTACCTGACTATAGTATGGATAGTTTAGAGTTTCTTTTTTCTTCTCTAATACGTCTAGATTTAACTTTATCAGTCTGTAGACTTAGTTACTTTTCATTTTGAAATTCAAGGTATTATTTACAGCTATGGATTTAGCCTATAGATCTTGCTGTCAACCTGATATTTCTGATAGTATCTTTGCAGTGCCATGATAATTTTTCTCATAGGTTATATAAGCAGTTAAATTCTATATACATATAAAGCATAATATACTGGGGTATAGGTCAACTTATTTTAGAGGTTTTATATTTCTTTCCATGAGAATATGCAGTTCTATTATTTTCATTCCATTTGTGTTTTCAAATAATACTTATTGTGTACTCACATTGCTTTTCTATGGTTTGAAAAATTTGGGATGGTGGCAATTCAGCCACGCATTATTCTTTTGCTAGCTAGAGAATACATAATTTGAAATACATCACACCCACTCTTGTTCAATGAAGCGTAATGCATGTAGAAAAGGGAATATAGATGCAAATTTTTGACATTTGTTACATTTTAAAATAACAGTGTGATTCCTTGGCATTATCTTGGGTTTGTAATTGTTATAAAGGACTCTGAAATTGAAAGATGCTTTTGTATATTAAAGTATAAAATCATATATCTCATTTTAAGGCCAACATAAGAACAATTGCCTTAGCCTGTCTCTTACCAGGCAGAAGTGATGGCCATGTGAGGATTATTGTAGCTCAAATTTAATGTCCACCATTTTCTCAGGTTTTAAATTCAGGAACATTTGTATCCTCTAGCTTGAAAATCATAAACAATTTAAAATAAGTAAACTCACTTGCTGTGTATGCTCTAATCCGTGAACATCTCTCAGTTTATTTGCTATGTGGGTAAATACTAAAATCAGACTGCAGGAGGATACCAGACTCCCATCACTGGTTGAATTGCAGCATGCTGGGCAAGAAATAAGTACCAAACCCATTTGTCTGTCCTGTTTTAGATAGATGACATATTTGAAAAGAGGTATGGTAAAAAATTACTTGGGGTCTATCTGAGTGTTATATATCTATTCGAAGATACATAATATGGAGAAATCTATAAGAAATGCTGGCAATGTCTCAACATTGAAAGTAAATTAATTTCCTACAGTGAAATATATTTTTGGTGTTTTCCAGTTACAGATCAGTATTACATAGTGCTTTAGTTGTATTTAAAAAAAATTAGGATTTAATAATGGAGCCATTGCAAGAGGAAGCACCAATTTGCAGGAACATTCATGAGCAAACCTGAAACATTTGGCATTGTGATTAATATAACAAACATAAGTAGTTTTCCTTAGAGGTAATTATACTGATTGAATGATGAATTTGGTTCAGATATTTTCAGGCCTTTTCATTTCACCAGATAGAGACAATCAATCAAGACACATTGTTCTAGGAAGAAATAAGCTCAGCTATCCTCTTACCAAGGCCACACAGATTGACTGTTCTGATCTATTTCCACTCTTTACCCACTTAGAGCAATTCACTTTCATTTCCCACAAGAGGAGGTTTGGAAGTGCATCAAAGACAAACTTGAAATTGGGTTATCCCCTCTGTTCTCAGTTTCTGCCACATGGCATCAAGTGATTCTATAAAGAAAGGACAAGTGTAGAGTGCAATGTATGACCTGATTTCAAAGAATGTAGCTAGAACTCTTGGGGAATGAATGGCCACTTTCCTTCCATCATTTCATTCAATTTCATTTTTTTCTAATTAATTAGTGAGAATGACTTTGCTGCTATGCACTGGTTAAGCTCTTGTCACAGCAATTCTCTGGAATCATATTTTAATTTGTGTTATGTTTTACGTGAATTGAAGCAGTCATTTTAATTGCATGTCAGTTGCTTTATCATCTGTTTCTTCAATGTAATTTCAGATTTATTTTAAATTATGTGAAAAAAATCCCTTGTTTAAAACAAGGAATTTTTGGTTTTGTAGATGCATTTAAAAATGTTTAGAAGGGTATAGGAAGGAAAAGACAGAAGAAGAAAAAAGAGGGTAAAATAAAAGCAAGGAGATTTGAAAAAGCCAGATTACAACATACTTTATACATATAAAACATTAAAACATTTACAATACATTAACTTTGTCTAAATATGCACATATATCTTCAGTGAACTATGAACTTTCTCATAAGGACTGACACTACTTCCTTCAAAGTGACAACAGCACCTGACAAAAACTCCAATACCAGATCTTCTCATGAGTTATTGAGGCTCAAACCATGCAACATATTGCTGATGCCATTTATTACCCCTCAGAGGTTAGAAGTTAGTCCATATTGCTAAGGACAGCACACTTGAGAATTAGGTCCCAGAGGTCCATGACTTAAAAGTGAATGAATGCTTGCACCTTGAAGACTAGCATCTATGATGCTACATACAAAATACCAGAGGAGGGAGGCAACCAACAGACCTACCAAACAACAATACCTAAAAAACACAACAAAGAGAACAGCCCAATAATCTAAACAGTACAACAGTGGCATCCATACCTTGGTTGTAACCAATTTTCCTTTCTCCATCTTATCCTTATTCTCCATCTTCTTCTTTTATGTCGTCGTCGTCGTCGTCGTCGTCGCCGTCGTCGTCTTCTTCTTCTTCTTCTTCTTCTTCTTCTTCTTCTTCTTCTTCTTCTTCTTCTTCTTCTTCTTCTCCTCCTCCTCCTCCTCCTCCTCCTCCTCCTCCTCCTCCTCCTCCTCCTCCTCTTTCTCTGCCTCCTCCTCCTCCTTCTCCTCCTCTTCTATTTTACTCATTTTACATCTCAATAGCTGACCCCCTTCTGAGTCACCCCCTCTCAAACCTCTCCCTCCATCCCTCTCCTCTGCTCCTCTGAGAGGGTGGAGTTCTCCCTGGGGTACCCCCCCTACCTTGGTACATTAAGTATGTGAAGGGCTAGATATATCTTCTCCCACTAAAGCAAGACAAGACAGCCCAGCTAGAAGCACATATCCCACAGACAGGCAACAGTTTTTAGGACAGCTCCCCTCAAGTTGTTAGGTACCCTCATGGAGACTCAGCTGTACATTTGGTACATACCTACTGGGGGCAGGGCAATGTCCAGCCCATTTATGCTCTTTGGTTGGTGAATCAGTCTCTGAGAGCCCAAAGGGTCCAGGTTAGTTGATTCAGTTGGCCTTCCTATGAAGTTTCTGTTCCCTTTAGGTTCCTCAACCTTTTCTTCAAATCTTTCATATGAGTCCCCATGCTCTATCCACTGTTGGGCTGTGGGTCTCTGCATATGTCTGAGTCGGGTGCTGGATGGAGCCTCTCAGAAAACAGTTATACTAGAATCATGTATGCAAGCATAACAGAGTATAATTAATATAGGCGTTGGTGCTTGCCTATAGGATTGGTCTCAAATTAGGCTGGTTATTGCTTGGCCATTCTCTTTGTCTTCACTCCATTCTCTGTCCCTGCCTTTCTTGTAGATAGGATACATTTTGGGTCTAAAGTTTTGTGGAGGAATAGGTGTTTGTATCACTCCACTGGGGTTCCTGCCTGGCTATAGCAGGTTGCCGTTTCATTTTCCATATCCCCAGTCATGTGAGTCACAGTTAAGGTCATCCTTAATGATTCTTAGGCATCTCCCTCACATCCTGGAGATGCTCCCATCTTCCCATCCCCACCAGATGCAGATTTCTATTCATTCTTGTGGCTATCTGGCCAACTCTCCTGTCCCTCCCCATATCTGATCTTGAACTCCTCCTGTCCCCTAATGCCCAGCCTCTGCATGGAGAGTGTTATTAAGAGACAGCAAGCAAACATTGTTTTTTAACATTGCTAAAGAATTCAGATATCTGTCTTGCTTTGTAAAGCACAGACAATAAGCTAGTTAATTAGGACCCTGCCCTGAAATTGCCATTTCTACCACACCTGGGCCTAACCTCTCTCTGTTCTAGGCTGATCTTGAACTCAGGAGTTTGTTTCCTTTGTATCTTTCTGGCATGCTGTCTCATACATAATCTAGCTGTTTTTGTTCCCTGAGATTCATGAAGCTTCTCATAATTCATACTGCATCCTTATATTTCACACAGATGAGAAATTATATATTTATTTTGAACTCATGTATTTAGAGCAATTTTCCATTGCCATAAGGGCTGTCCTGAAGATCCCAGTGTTTACCATTTTGCTGAGATATTAGCCCCATCTTCATCTCATGGGCTCGCACTGTGCAGTCTGATTATCATTGAGTAATTAATGCCGATATGGAGAACATTCCTGGAAGGAATGTGAAATCTCTGCATTATTATACAAACATGTCTTATACTCACAGCAGCCATTGACACTCATGGAGGCCCATGAGTGTCCCAGACTCAGGAACCATGTTATTCTGTTCCACCAGGGCCCTGTCCTCCTACCCCAAGCAATTCCCATCCCTGTTCCCTCTCCCACTCTGTTCCCTCCCTCCACCTCCCTCCTATGAGTATTTTTACTTGTTATTTCTTTTGATTTCTTTATTTCTTTCTTTATGTTTTATTTATTTACTTTACAACCCACTCATTTCTTCCTCCCAGTAAACGCCCTCCCCACAATCCTTCACAGAACCCCCTACAACTCCTTTATTCCTTCGTCTAAGTAAATTTCAAGCATTTTAGTTTCTTTGGGTCTGTGGAATATAGTGTAGCTAAGTTGTATTTTTCGGCTAATATCCACTTATAAGTGAGTACATATTATGTACTACCTTTGTGTCTGGCCTACCTTTCTAAGAATGATATTCTGAAGTACTATTTTTCCAATTTTTTCAGTCTTGATCTCCTTTAGTTGTCTTATTGCTCTGGCTAGAACCTGAAGTAGTACTTGGAATAGACCGGGAGAGAGTGGGAAACATTGCCTTGCCCCCAATTTAACTGGAATTGCTTCAAGCTTCTCTTCACTTTGTTTGATGCTGGCTATTGGCTTGTTGTATATTGCTTTTCTTATGTGTAGGTATGCACCTTGTATGCCTGATCTCCCTAAGGCTTTTATAAGTACATTCTTGCTGTCTTCAGGCACTCCAGAAGCAGTCATCGATCCCATGACAGATGTTTGTGAGCTACC
Organism: Mus musculus; assembly: GCF_000001635.26. Classification (NCBI taxonomy): domain Eukaryota; kingdom Metazoa; phylum Chordata; class Mammalia; order Rodentia; family Muridae; genus Mus; species Mus musculus. The sequence continues at coordinate 113,910,472 of NC_000080.6, read as the reverse complement.
ATGTGGTTGCTAAGAATTGAAATCAGGACCTCTGTAAGAGCAGTGGGTGCTTTTAACCACAGAGCCATCTCTCCAGCCCCCTTTAAGGTTTTTTTTTTTTTTTTAACATGAAAGTATGTTGCATTTTGTCAAAGGCATTTTTAGGACCATGTGATTTTTTTTCTTTCAGTTTGATCATAAAATGGGTTCCATTGATGGATTTTCATATACTGGACCATCTGTGCATCCCTGGGATGAAGCCTACTTCATCTTGGTGGATGATATTTTTGATGTGTACTTGGATTTGGTTTGAGAGTATCTTTATATCAATGTTCCCAAGAAAAACCTGTATGTGTGGGCTAGGTATCAGACTGACTGTGCCTCTCTAGAATGAATTTGGAAGTGTTCCTTCTGTTTCTAGTTTGTGAAACAGTTTGAGGAGTATTAGTATTAGCTCTCCTTTGAAAGTCTGGTAGAGTTCTTCATTAAAACCATCTGGTTCTGGCCTGGTTTTGGTTTGGGGAGTATTAATGACTGCTTCTATTTCCTTAGGGGTTATAGGGCTGCTTAAATAGTTTACATGATCTTGATTTAACAGATAAGTGGTATCTGTCAAAATAAATCATTTATTTTGTTAAGATTTTTCCAACATTTTAGAGTACAGGATTTTGAAATGAAAATTATTCTTTGAATTTCCTCAATACTGTTTTTATATATCCCTCTTAACTTCTTATTTTGTTTATTCAGATGCTGTCTCTCTGTCTTTTGTTTAGTTTGGCTAAGTATTTGCCTATCTTGCTGATTTTCTCTAAGAACCAGCCATAGACTTTATTGATACCTTGTAATTTTTTCTGTCACATTATAATCAAAACACAAAATCTATAGAACAAGAATATTATAAGTGACAAGGGGGAAAGGCCAGATAACATACTAATGAAGACCAAATCAAAATCATACCTGACTTCTCAGATGAGACTTTAAATACTAGAAAAGGCCAGGTAACATACAAATGCAGACATTTCAGAATCATACATGACTTCTCAGCTGAAAGTTTAAGTTAGAAGAACCTGGACAGATATTTTGCAACTTTTAAAGACCACAGATGCCAACCTAGAATACTATACCCAGCAAAACCTTCAATCACCGTTGATTGTCTTTCTCCCTTGGCATAGCCCCTTCTGATAAATAGGACCCATATAACATAGAAAAGGCTTCCAAGTCAATGCCAGCTTGATTCCTTCAAGTCATAGTTCTAAAGTACATGGTATCTAAATTATTAGAGTCTTACTTTCAAATTCTAGCAAAAAAAAAAAAAGAAAGAAAAAAAGAAAGAAAGAAAGAAAGAAAGAAAGAAAGAAAGAAAGAAAGAAAGAAAGAAAGAAAGAAAGAAAATGGCTTATTATTTTAGATGTCTCAATTCATGGATGGATAGGCAGTCTGATTAGAAGAAGTTGTACAAAAGGGGGTAATTTAGTGGATGCTTTTGTAGAGTCTATTTGCTCAGATCCCTGTTGTCCTCTGTATATTGCTCAACGACCACTAGGTACTTATGATATAATTTGAGGTAAGGACAGTGTTATGATCTAGATGAAAATACCTACCAACTAGGGACCAAGTATTCTGACATAAGCTTGTGGTATTTCCTTAGTGATGGTAGCTTTTAGATTGCAGCACATCTAAAAAATATTTCAACATGTTATATGTTGTGATAACTATGCATGGAAGATTAATATTGAATCTGTACCTTTAACCTTCCCATTTAATTTATAAACAGAAACCACTTGTAATGATTAAAATTACTAGTCTCTTATACCCTAAATCCTCCTAGATCAATGTACTGACAAGCTTATAAGCTTCAATTTGACAGATGTATTTTACTATAAATTTGTTAATACTTTTCCCTTTCATTAGTAGGATATTTTAATTCTTGATGATAGGGCTGTTTGTATTCAAATAAATTCTGATATTATATATATGGAAATAGTGCTATTCCTTTCCTTGTGATCTTTTCTGTATGGAAGTGTTGAGGAAATTACATAGAATAGATAATAACTGATGATGGAAAAAGTCTAAACATATTACCAGCAAGTAGAAAATGTACCAAAGCAATTCTATTGTCTATCTAATCTGTCTTTTAATTTACCTTTCATTATCTATCTATATATCTCTCCATCTCATTTATATATTACAGAAAATCAAAATTAGTGTTGATGTTTAATGACCTAAGGCCAAAAATGCCCTGAAATGTGGCATATAGAGAGGAGGTTCATTGGAAACTTGAGCCTCCCTCACCTCCTGGCCATAGTTGAGGTTTTATATATCTCAAGAATCAGGTTGGATAGGAGTAAAAGGAACAAGAAAAGAGGACTGTGTTGTGTCAGACAGAGCAGTTGGGAAAAGAAAATGGCATCAGGATAAGCACAGCTAGGGAAGTAAGATCCAGACTCCATGCTAGAAAGCATGACCTATCAAACAACTGTTACTTCAGCAAATACTTTAGGCTAGTGTCATATAGGTAAAATATACCAAAACAAGTGTATAAAAATAATATATATGATTTGAAATGAGTTATTAGAGTGGTATTAGAGTTGTACCTAAAAATACATGTATTTGTCAAAAAAGAGACAGTGTAGCTCTAATATCTTTATGATCAGTTTTAGAATAGATAAATAAAATTAAAATGGCGTGCTATAATCAGACATGCATACTCTTTATAAACCCTTGAGCTAATATCTGACTTGCAGCTTGTAACACAAAACTACAAATGCACAATAGAATTATAGTAATATACTTAGATACGTGTAAATAAATTACAATAAATTTTCAATGGCAAAATATTGCTGAATATGCATACAAAGAAAAATTCTAATCTGTTAATTCCATCCTAAATACTTAATGAAAATATTGTGGGTAACCATAAGCATTTTTAAAGAAATCTATATACTTAACTATAAAATTTAAAATGTTATAAAGTTTGAAATAAAAGTAAACAAATGATTGCATTCTCTTAAAAAAAAAAAAAAGCAGCCATGCACCATGAATAAACATGACATTAAACAGAGGGGAAAAAGATATTTGATTCCATAATGGGTTTCATTAGTGTCCTTTAAATAACCTCAATGAGATCAAGTAAATGCCAATGAGTGGAAATAATAATACTATATCTAAAGCATTCTTCAATGAACTCTTAACATTTTTATTTAAGTTACTATGCCAGTATAAATCTGTGCATCTCAGGTTAAGGGCTCTGCTTAATGAATTACAAGAGCATAGCAATTCGAATTTTGACCTTAGAAGGTTGGACAGTAAAGTCCTTTCATCTAATCCCTGAAGGTTTCCATCACTTCTATTTTAGGTTGCCGTTAATTGCTGATAAATAGTGGTAATTTATTAGATGTAGACAGCATTCTATCTATTCACTGGAGCAGAGTAAAGCTTTGTTAAATAAAATCCTTTATATCTGATGGAGCCCCGAACGGAACAATATGCAGGTATATTGAAGTTACTGCGCATTAGAAAAAAAATATGGATAAGCATAATGCTTTCAAGACTTTCCTTTCTTTTCATTAATAAATGTACTGAAAACCTTGTAATGGTAAGCTAGGATTACTGAGGTATGTAAATATGTGTGTTTGTTTTCTCCCACAGCATAACAGTATTAATGTGTGTAGAAACCTAGAAATATACACATTTACTATATAGCAATATTTCAGATACAGGTGTAATGTATATTCACTTAGGATATTAAGAATTGAATCCAGAAGCAGGTATTCCAGTTTCCCCTACAATTTAGAGTCCAAATTTATTTATATGTACTTTTTAATAAAATTCAGTGGTATATTTACACAGTACGGTACTACTCAACTATTAAAAACAATGATTTCATGAAATTCTTAGACAAATGAATGGAACTAGAAAATATCATCCCGAGTGAGGTAACCCAATCACAAAAGAGCACACATGGTATGTACTCACTGCTTGATAAGAGGATATTAGCCCAAAAGGCTCAGAATACCCAAGTTAAAATTCACAGTCCACACCCATGGTGCCAGCCACATATTTAGCAGAGGATGGCCTTGTTGGACATCACTGAGAGTAGAGGTCCTTGGTCCTGTGAAGGCTAGATGGCCCAGTGTAGGGGAATGCCAGGGCGGGAAGGCACAGTGGGTGCGTGGGTCGGGAGCACCCTCATAGAAGCAGGGGGAGGCGATGGGATAGGAGGTTTCTGGTTAGGGGACCCAGAAAGGGGATAATATTTGAAATGTGAATAAAGAAAATATCCAATAAAAAAGAAAGTATTCCAAGGGGAAAAGAAATGGTAAAAACAAGGAGTAAAGTGTGATAGTATACAGAATTTTAGGTATAAAAATGACAGCTCAGAAAGACACTGGTGTAGGTGAAGATTTCATAGAAATGGTGACAATTTGATACCCCAACTACCTCATAAGAAAGGCGTTCAGGATTAATTACCAGTGCAAAAGTGGATGTTCAATGATATGAAATCATGTTGGGCTTTATGAAAATAAACAAACAAAAAGCAAGGTGCTTGTTTTAGACTAGAACATCTGTGGTAAAGAAAGAATGCATTTGGTTAGATGAACAGGTGTTTCCACCATTTAACAAGCAATATGACATGCTAATTGCTCAATATCTTTGATTTTCTCATATGCCATCTCAACACGGCACAAGGCACATTATCTAAGTATTATTGCCACAAAACATAAATCTATAAAATTGGCCAAGTGTCTGATGCCTGTGGCCCTTCCATTGTGTACAACAGCTTTCAGTAACAAGATGATAATGAAACCATCACTGAATTCATAGACTCAAAAGACTCACAAATTGTTCAAAATGGGATAAAATGAAGAAATTTGTATGGAGATGAGATTTTCATTTTAGAATATTATTCTGGGTAGGGTTCAAAACCTGAATTAAAAGGACCTGATGCTGTCGTCAGGTAAAAGTTGATTGGTGCAAAATAGAAATTGTTTCCCCTAAAATAATGGCTGTAATAACAGTGATCAGAGAGGATGCTTGATGCAAATCTAGAGATAGGATCATTAGCATTGGTGACAAGTTAAAAAGGAGAATTTACAAAAATCAAATTGCCACTATCAACTTTTACTGAAAAAAAAAACAAGATAAAGTATAAAAAATTTTAAATTACAATAGTATTATATTAACCTATTTCACAATTTTTATCCTATGATGATATGAAGAAGAAGTGATTCCCAGCTCCCTAAAAAAAAAGTCATTATCAAGCTTAGCAAAAACTGGTGTCAAAGAGAGAGGGAGTGGTCTCTGGTACCTAACTTGAAAGGGGGCTGAAGTTCATATTTGAAGGGGTAATCTTTTAACAAATATTTTTTTGCAATGATTGTATGAAGCTGCTCAGATCTTGGAAAGCAATGGCAGGACAGACTGCCAGAAGCTCTTTCATCTGGACATTACCTGGCGAGTCAAGGCAGTTACCTGCCTAGAACCTTGAGAGATATAACAAAAACACAGCCTAGGAGACAGTATGGAGCAGAGCTCACTATTACAATAGAGAGTTTTGAGAAATCTGCTGCTAACTAATCTCAGTGCCTCTCCTGAGAAGGAGTGTCAACTGAAGAACTTTGGGTGGAGATTGTGGAGGGTATTGCTTACATTTTACATGATCAGAACTATAGTTTGTTAGATTTGGAACAATAAAAAATGCATGTCTTCATGATGTTTAACATGAAAAATTATGGAAATGAGTACTAATCAGTAATAATTTGAGCTCCATCTGAGAAGGTAATAAGAGAAAACAAGGCCCTGGAAAGCATGAAGTTTTCTGGTGGGAGTGCATTTATAAATTTATAAATTTCATGACCATTAACATACAAGAAAGAAAAGATTAGAAATGATTTAGGACTTAGGAATATAGATTTAGACATTTGAAGACCAAGGGCAAAGACTCATAATATTTTTCTTATATGTAAGAAAGAGATAAACCCAAACAATTCTGACAGCAGAAATGAAGTCTTCCAGCCGTGCCAGGCATAAACTTTTAAAGAAAAGGGAGATCGGAAAACAAGGATGACTGGGTAAAAGGACAGAAAAGAAACCCAAATGGGAATAAAATAATTTCACTTGCAAGTAAGAAATAATTAACACTTAAACACATTTAGACAGAAATGTATTATTTGAATTTACTGCTAAAATGAGTGCCATTTTCTTTAATGGTTTGAGCTGCCGTATCATTCTGAATAAACACTATTTCATGTGTTAAGAATAGGAAGCAGAGGACGTTTCCTCATCAACTTTATATTTGATAAAAAACAGATCAGAGAATCCCTTATAGTTATTAAGAAGTAGGACTTCAGTTTGAACCCATTTCAGTAGAGCTTAAGATACAGGGGTCAATGGAAGAAGTCTGAGCTGCTATGAAGTGTACTCTGCTGTTTGATCTATATGACATAGAAGTTCCAAAGATTAATTATTCAGTGGAGATGGGCTTGCTCACTGACATCTTTTTCACATACCACTAATAAAGCATGTGGAGAAAGACCTGGTGTCTTACAACAAAACCATGTACTTTATTGCACAGATCCTATATCTCTTGAAAGCAATGATGTCTGGTGGAGACAAATCATTATTGAGGGGTTATCAATTCTAATGATGACAGAATTTATCTGTATCTTTACTAGGATAGTGCATTCTAAAACCAAGCACAAGCATAATTGGAAATGGAAATAATTATATAAATATGTGATCCAGGTTTCAGAGCATCTGTCTTTTGAAATGATACCTCTTTTACAACTTACACTTCTGGATGCAAGATACAGATTTCATATAAAAATCACCATGAGGTAGTAATTGTATATCTTCACCAATGGGTTCTTACACTGATTGTATTGTTGGATCTACTTGGAAACTAGGTTGGAAATAAGGTAGTAAATGGGTACGGGCACATTGAAAACCATTAGGTTTCATTTACATAGATATGACCAATTGAAGAATAAGATGTAGCACATATTTTGGAGAACAAGCACAGGAGTAATACAAAGTAGACACTGAAGATTATTATATTAGTGAAATGCTGTTTTAAACAATGTAAATTCAATCAGAATCATGTATTCAAATATTATATATTAAGACAAAAATTACAAATATATTAATATTATTTTAATGTGATATCAAATGCGTCAATGAATTTTAAACAACTAATGTGTTACACTCAAACACTTCATTGCATCTGAATACACAGAGACAAATGGATAGGAAAATCTTCAATGGTTGCTAGTAATTTTATATTTAATTCTTAGAAAAATAAAAAAAAACCCGATTTGCTATTTGGTTACAATTTCATCTTACTCTATTCTATAACGTTCTGCTGTATACAAAATAAAAGATAAAATGGAAGATAGATATCAGAAAGAACAAAACAAATTTTACGCCTAGAATCATGATTAAATAAATGCAAATCCTATGAGTAAATTGGTGTACTATCAAGACATTAACGATATACAATGGAGATGTATACATTATTTATTTATTTTTTCAGAAAAAAAAAAAAGCCTTTAACATCGTCTTTCTCAAACTATAAATGGGAACTTTGGGCATTGTAGGCTTTTGATCTGACTGAACACTCCAGGATTAGCCATTGCAGTGGCAAGCAGGCCAGAGGCAGGACAACAAAGACTCCAACACATTTCAATTTGTCAAGCTGTGACTGTTTGTTAACTGACCAGATTACTAAAATACCATGAGCAACACCTTAGTTCATCCCTTTTATAAGCCAGTTTATCTAGTCTTCCCTGTTGCCAGCTTCTTTACCTTCTACAAAGTGAGTTATCTTTTTCTTCATTCTACCTCGTGGGGAAGATAATTTGAAGGGCCACAGGAAGTTATTTGCTTGCTTGAAGCATTTCTGTATAGACCTCATGAGTTAGATCATCCATGCAGATGATGCCAAATGTACCAAGAGATGAAACAATCAAAGAATTATCTGTCAAGGAAATCCACTTCTTACTGATTTTGCCATAACCTAGCTTGCAGATAAGCTCATTTACTGGCTTTGGGTTGGGGTAGCCTAATGCAATGTATGGTTCCACAATCCTCAGCAAGCTAACTGAAGCCTTTTTGAGCTTAACAAAGGTGCCATTGACGATCTGTGGTAGAAGAAGAAGCTGCAATACCTTGTGGACCTTTGGGCTTACTCGATTGATACCTCGGATTCTGATGACAAATGCCAGTTTTGGCTCTGCGGGCACAGAGAAGTTCCTAGCTTTCTTTATCATCCTGACCATCCGAATCTCAGACTGGTACATCTGCCTGTACTCCTTGTGATATTGTGTTTTGCCTTCTCATAGATGAGCTTCCTCCTTGCCTTCCCCAGTGTCTTCAGGGCAAACTTTCCCCTCAAGAGCTTCACCTTCAACTCTGCACAATTCTTTCCCTTTTTCTTAAGGGTATCTGACACAAGAGGAACCTCTTTCTTAGGCAAATGGATGGAAATAGAAAATATGCTGAGTGAGGTAACCCAATCACAAAAACACACATGGTATGCACATACTCATAAGTGGATATTAGCCTCAAAACTTGGAATACCCAAGGTACAACTCACAGACCATATGAAATTCAAGAAGAAGGAAAACCAAAGTGTGGAAGCTTCAATCCTTGGAAGGGAGAACAAAATACTCACAGGTGGAAATACAAAAGGTGTGGAGCAGAGACTGAAGGAAAGGTCATTCAGAGACTGCTCTACCTGGGGATCCATCCCATATACAGGCGCCAAACCCAGACACTATTGTGGATGCCAACAAGTGCTTGTTGACAAGAGACTGATAAGGCTGTCTCCTGAGAGGTTCTGCCAGAGCCAGACAAATTCAGAGACAGAGGCTCAGAAAACAATCATTGGACTCAGCACAGGGTCCCCAAAGGACGAGATAGAGAAGGGACTGAAGGAACTGAGTGAGTTTGCGACTCCATAGGAAGAACAACACTATCAACCACCCCTCCACCACCCTCCCCGCCCCCCCAGAGTTCCCAGGGACTAAACCACCAACCAAACAGTACACATGGAGGGAACCAGAGTTCTAGCCGCATATGTAGCAGAGAATGGCCTTGTTGGACACCAATGAGAGGAGCAGTCCTTGGTCTTGTGAAGACTGGATGCCCTAGTTTAGGGGGATGCCAGGACAAGGGATGAGGGAAGGGGGAAGTGGGTGGGTGGGGGACCACTTTCATAGAAGCTGGGGGAAGTGGGATAGGAGTTTGAGGACCGGTACCCAGAAAAGGGATAACATTTGAAATGTAAATAAAGAAAATATCCAATAAAAAAAAAGATACAATAAAAAATGAAAAAAAAAAGAGCTTTTGGCACAGCAGGTGTTGCAGAAAATATTAAAAAATGAACCTGCCAACTGTCCTCAGGGCAGAACCTGCGACAAGCAGGAACCTTTTGAAGGGTTTCTGGCACAACTGGCAACCTTCCTTTTCTTCTCTGGAACAGCCTCCATGGTTCCAGCCGGAAAAAAAAAGAGAGGGAGATATATACTTTAGTATACATATACAGATATGCCAAATACCCTAATCTTACATCATATACAAATGTAAACTCAACATTGATTTTAAAATATTCTTAAAATATCAATATATGACTTCTACTATACAACTTTTAAAGGCAGAGAGGAGAGTGCACCACAGTGAGCTGGGTGAAGGAGAATTCAAAGTGAAGGTCTGTGGGAACCCTGTGTCTTCAGGTTCTCATAGTGCTCTCTGAAAGAAGAATGCTAAGAAAACACATCAATATGAATGGAAGAATATGTTTAAATTCCAGAAAATAAAACCCCTCTCAAACTTGCAATTGAAAAAAAAATATGTAAAATATTTACAATAGAATAAAACACATTCATGAAAAAGTAGTAACTTTAAATTCGAGCTTATGGACTTAATTCAATGTGAACTGTGTAGCATACAATGTCAAACCAATGCATTATTGGAAAGTTAAGGAATGCAGAGTAGAATATTTATAGACAGTAGACAAACACTTGAACTTAAATCATATATGCAGATAACTCCTATTTTCCCTAAATAATAAAAGATTTTATTAAAATTATGGTACACCTATGGGAAAACCAAAAATAAAATCAAAATATATGAACAGAGAATATTGTTGCTATAATTAATCAAAACTTTCCTTCTCATTAGAACAACTTTAAATCTGAATAAAAATATCACAAAAATATTTTCATCTATTTTACCCCCATGGAATCCTATGAACTTTGGGACCTATCTTTCTTGAAGAGAGAAACACTCATTTACATGTGCACACACATGCACACATGGACTCACACATGTACTCACACAGATGGATAGCCTCATGCAGAGATATGCATGCACATACAAATGAAACATCCTCATAGATAGACTAGAAGACTGAAGGCAACAAAATTCACAATAAATGAATTTCAAGAGATTCATGGGAATTCTCCATTAAAAAAAAAAGGCATCACAAACTAAAGACGCAGGAGCAATAACCCTCCAAAATGAAAGAGACAGACATATAGAGGCAGGGAATATGTAAGATAGAAAGGTCACACAATTTAAAATTAAAGTACCAAGAATCTGTTCAAGAAGACTGATAACTTACAATACAAAGAAGTCAATTCCTATTCAGATCTCAGTCAAAGATAACACAAATTATGAAAAGCAAATCTTGAAATCCCTGAAGAGAGAGAGAGAGAATGACATGTGCTACACAGGACCACAGTGGAATGAATAGAGCTGACTTCTCATTACTATCAGGCTCGAGGTTGACAAGAAAACATTTCAAAAGGGCTGACAATAAAACAGTAAATTTAGAAATGTACATCGAATAAAATTATTTCACATACTTAAGGTAATAAATATACTTGCTTATAACACAGTGCTAAGAAGATTTCAGACCAGTGGATCAGAAATGAATCTGTGTTCTTCCTGATGGAAACTAAATGTACAGAGAATATGGAATAGTACAGAAGACCTTGATATATGTTATTTATATTTAAATCTATTGTATATTTATATTAATTAAGTGCAGCTATAGGAAGTTGTTTGAAAGTTATCTAAATATCCTCCAAAAACATATATTCTGTTATTAACACTGTCAATAGGAGCACAACTTGAATTTACAAGCAGAGGGACAGAATTTTATAAATTATGCATATATACTGCATTCTCTGGAATCCTGTTTGTAATCTCTCTAGAATTAGGGGTTGCCAGAAATATAAAGTTCCATAGAAAGTTAGCTCCTACTGTGCCCCATAAAGCAACTATGTCAAGCCACTTCTATCAAAGTGACAGATGAAAGTACCTTTCAGAGGAATCCCAGGCATACTATGACCTTTATCTGAGTATCTTACTGATTTTCCCCCCAGGAACTAGCCTGAATTGAAGCCAGTACACTTTCGTTTTCTTTGCACCATGATTAATCCTACTAAAATTCAATAAAAATTAGTTAGCCCAAGGGAAATGAAATTGTTTAGAGAGTTGAAATAGCACTACCACTAACTAGATAATTCAAGTATGGGTCACAAATATATCAGTTTGTCTTTTATCTATGTTAAGTGAATCAATCAAGGTTTAAAGGACTGTTGTCTTACTTAGGGTTTATATTGCTGTGTAGAGATACCATAATCGTGGCAATTCTTGAAAAGGAAAACATTTAATAGGGGCTGGCTTACAGTTCTAAGGTTCAGTCCATCACCATCATGACAGAAAGTATGAATGGCACACTGGCAGACATGATGTTAAGGAAGTTGGGAAGAGTTCTACATCTGGATCCTCAGGCAGCTGGAAGAGAGTGACAGTGGTTTGAGCTCCTGAATCCTGATATACAGTGGTACACTTCCTCTGTTAAGGTCAGACGTACTCCAACAAGGCAACACCTGCAGTAATACCACTCCCTATGAACTTATGGGGACCATTTTCCTTCAAATCAACATAGCTGGATTAAAAACACAAACTCAGTAACACCTTTTCCTTTCAGTAAGGACAAGTTTGTCGTTGTATTACATGTTGGCCCTTGATTTATGAATTTATCCCATAATTAGCCTCCAAACACTGACACCATTGCATACGCTAGCAAGATTTTGCTGAAAGGACCCAGATGTAGCTGTCTCTTGTGAGACTATGCCGGGGCCTAGCAAACACAGAAGTGGATGCTCACAATCAGCTATTGGATGGAGCACAGGGCCCCCAGTGGAGGAGCTAGAGAAAGTATCCAAGGAGCTAAAGAGATCTGCAACCCTGTAGGTGCAACAACATTATGAACTAAGCAGTATCCCGGAGCTCTTGACTCTAGCTGCATATGTATCAAAAGATGGCCTAGTCGGCCATCACTGGAAAGAGAGGCCCATTGGACATGCAAAATTTATATGCCCCAGTACAGGGGAATGTCAGGGCCAAAAAATGGGAATGGGTGGGTAGGAAAATGCGGGGGGAGGGTATGGGGGACTTTTGGGATAGCATTCTAAATGTAATTGAGGAAAATACGTAATAATAAAAAATATTAAAAGAAAAAAAAAAGAAAATAGGGAAGAGAACACAGAGGCAGTAAGATGACTTGGTCTCAGCAAGAAAAGCAAAGAAAACAAGTGAAAAATGAACTGTATTAAAGCAATGGAGTCTTACTAGGTGGAATAAATGAAAAATAAAAAAATAAAGAAAGCAGAGATATATTGATGCCTAGGTGAAGGGGTTATAGATGTCATTATCTTGGCAAAACACTGTTACATAAATTATGAGATAAATGTCCTCTTGCGTATTGGAGAAATTAAAGGTAAAGTGGCTTGACAGTAGAAGAGTCCTTGTGCTCTCCCTGTTCCTGCCTTCATTGGAAACACTTCCGTGTTTACATTGGCTTGTATTACATTATCTCATTGTGATTCACATGGTTCCCAGTACTTTCCACTTACTCTGGGTTTGAGGTGGAACAACAGAGAAGGGGGATGAGAGTTTATCTTTCAGTTACTTTCTTATCTTCTATAGAAATGAGGATTAAATCCAGACTGGTTACTAGGCAAGTAAACAAAGCCATTAATTCTTTTCTCCATAGTAGTTACCAGGCATCATCCCAAAGCTACCGCCTCATAGGTCTGCACAGGATTGCAGACCCTGAAACAAGGCTAATTCAACCTCAATCATAAAGTTGGCTGTATTTCCATGACTGAATTCTACACCCAAATTTGATCCATCACTCCATCAAGATTAATGACAACTTATAACATGGGCATAAGAATAAAATGTAGAAGCAGCAACTAAAGGCAGGCTATTTGAATGTCTGAAAGAAATAAATGACTTTTACAGAAAGAAGACCTTGTTATTCTGAGAATAGGTTATGGCAAAACTTAGAAGATTTTGTAAATATCTAAATCATTTAATAATGTATATAAAATGAATACTTTCTAAGTTCTATAATGAGAATATAATTTCCTCTTTTATACAATCAGGTGCTGTTTCAAATAGGAGTTAATACTAGTCTATGATGCCATCTGGCTAGCTTGATTTTTGAGCTCTGAGTATTTCTACAACATGACCCTAGATAAAAAGAAATAGATAAATCTGAATATTATTCTCGTATAGAACTTATGGGTCCAGTTATCTCTTGTTACCCTGTCCAATTCACGTATGTGTTATGTTTTGGCCAATGTGATTTAAAGTGTTTTTCACGTGAAGTTTATTTGGCTACATACCTGATGAGTCTATATTTGAGTGATGTTAAAGGTAATACAATTGGTTATTTATTATTTAGAATTGAGTTAGAATTTTATTTGATATTTATTTAAGTAGTCATATAATCATTTTTAAAGCATATACTTCTAAAGAAATAATGAACATTGCATTTATTCTGGTAGTTCACATAAAAAATTCTGCCAGACGGCAAGCTCATATCAACATAATCATAAGAAAAAACAATTAAAGTATGTGATGTATTTGATAAAACATAAGGTATTTTTAGATGGCATTCATAATAACCTTAGAAGATACATATAGGAGGATTGGTTTAACAGGGCTGAGATTTGAGGGATGTTATTTCATTTGTGTAACGACAACTTGAACTTCTTAAAGACAGTGGAATTCATTTGATGATATGAACTTGTAGGCTGTTCCTTACTAGGCATCAGTGTTAATGCTATGTTCCTAGAACTAGTTGTTATATTTAATTGCTTTCTGTTAAATAATTCATAGTTTGTTGATGCTTTTGTTACTAGATGGTATGTACCAGAGCATAATTTACAGGTGGCATACTGTTAACAAGTGACTCCACCACTGGAGTACAGAAGCAGGGCTCTGTGGTAGAGGAGGAACCTACGCTGGCTGTAGAATTAGAAAGGAGACTACATGCATTCATTATGACTTAGAGTCATTCAAAATATGTCTGACTATTCCATGTCTCACACAGGACAGGAGCATGATGAGAAGATTCCAGGACAGTAACACTAAACTGTAGCTGAAAGAACTGCAGGAAACAGGCACCTTCAGAAGGGACTGATGTCAATAGGAAGAAAAAGAAAAAAATAGCAAAGACTCAAAACCTATGTGACTCAAAAGAATAATAATGATTAAAAAACAAAACCAACAATCACAAAACCTAAAAAACAACCTAGATCCTAAGAGAAGTAACAAACTTTTAGAAACTATCCACTTAGTCCCGTTCTTATTACCTAATTCATGCCAGGGTTTAGTAGCAATAGCATAAATCCAAGGTATGTTAGAAAAAAAATTGACATATACTCATATACTGTGAAAAATCAAGTAGTCTGACAAAGACTGGAAATTACAGAAAATACTTAGACTAACTATAACTTTTAGGCAAAAATGATAGAAGGAGAAATTGATAATAAAAAAAAAACTGAGTGACATCCATAGAATACTGGAAACTTCTTAAGATTCTAGACATCAAACTCAAGACATTGAACATGTTACTCAAGCACTCTATTACAGAGATAAAATTCAGCCCTGGAAAGATATAAATTTTAAGCAAATTAACAAACAAACAATAAAGTCCTTGAAGAAACCAAAGTTACAGTAACTGAATTAAGTCTATCTTTAATGAGCTTATCAGTAAACACAGCATGGCTAAAGCAAACATCAATAGTTAGGTAAATACTTCAATAGAAACATCTCAAGCTGAGAAGCAAAGAAAATAATTATAATAACAAACAGACTACCAAGGAAGTATGTGCAGATGTATCAAAAGAACTATACATAAATTGGAATAGGAGAAAAGAACAGACAGCCAACTTAAATTGTATTTGAAGTAATAATGAATGAGAAATTTTCAAAATTAATGATAGACATCAAATCAGAGGTCTATGCAGTTCATGGAACAAGATACGTAGTAAACATAAAAGAAAACCACTCACTACTGTCCTTTTCAATTTTCAGAAATCCAGAGACAAAGAGACGCTAAAAATATTTCTGGTCGGTTGTAAGGAAGTGTTATTTCATGTAAATTCAACTAAAAGTCCGAGCAGAGTTTTTGTCATAAACCAAGATAGAAGTCAAACATGTAAAACAAACAAATCAACTCATTTAAAATACACCAATCGAGAATTCTGTATTCAACAAAGCAATCCTCTAAGTTTTCAGATTAAAAGAAAGTCTAAGTTAAAAGATGAAGTAATCCATCCTGAGTGTATGTGTCACAGAAGAAACAGTAAACTAGTTAGGAAGACCAAGCAAAAAGATACCGATCTATAACTTGGATCTCCATATAAACAATGATTGTAAATGGATTACATGATGCTGTGTTTGAATGTGAACTGTTGTCCCTAGTCTCAGGAACTAGTACACTTGTCCTCAGCTTTAGACACTATTTTGGGACTGGACATTTAGAAGCTAGAAGCACCCTGAAGAAATTGAAACAGTTACTGGTATTGAATTCTGAGATTTTTGCCACCTGGTTCCATTTCCCTTCTGCTCCTGCTTGCTGGTCCACCACGATGTGAATTCAGAAGTTCCACTTGAACATTGCAGTCTAAGTTTTTCTGTCTATGGACTTTAACCACCCAAACTAAAGTCTAAATAATCATTTCTGTATCATTGTTTATATCAAGATCCATGTTATATATCTATAAATGAGAAAAGTAACTAAGGTAGATTCTATATGTTTTTATGTTAATGTACTTCTAATCAGCTTTATCAGAATTAAAAACAAGAATAATAAATATTAGCTACAGGTAAGCAGAGTGTCATAGGAAACAAAAGAAAGGGACAGAGGAGTCATTATTATAAGGTAACTATCCAACAGTAAGTGTAAAACTACACATAATGACTTGACTTATACTGGGTTAACACAGGAACTGAATACAAAGGTCTTACAGGAGGGAAATTGACAAAAAAAATACCTCAGCTTGATGATGGACATAGAGAAGAGTGATAATTAGATGAATGGTATCTTTGTTAGACATAGTATTAAGAAACATAATATGAAGATGAATATTAATATTCATCTCCTAAACCTATACCCACACTTTAGTCAATGGAAAAACATTAAGCAATTGTTAGTTGAGAAACATAAGATAATCGTCTTCATCAGTCATATTCAAAACTGCCAAGGCCATCAGAGAAGAGGAAAGTATGAAAACTTTGCACAGCCAAGGAGGCTAAGGAGGCTGAAAATTAACGAGATATACAATCTTAGATGCTTACCTGCATTGATAAAAGTGCATCAGTAAAATGTAGAAATCTTAATGAAATGGATTTTAGTTAGTGATAACATAATTTTTTTCAATAATTGTTATAAAAGTGCCATTCTTGGTTCAAACATTATTAAGAAATAAAACTACATCTGAGGACATATGAATTCTATCCTGTCTTTTGCAACTTTTAAATCTGAAATTAGTTTTAAAAAGAAAAGATGAAGTGTACTACAATGCAAATTAAAACAAATTTTTTTTTCTATTCCTCCTTGAACCATGTCAGAGCAAACTCCTGGTTATCAGAACATGAGCAAAGCACTAGCTAAGGAAGTTGATGTTAATGGAGCAAAATGCTAGTCTATCTAGAGTGTGTTTTCAAAATTTTATCTCCTGAAAACTATAATAATACGTACATAGGCTCAACAAAAATACCATAGCCTTCCAATAAATCCATCCAATGAAATAATAATGTCTTCTTTAGAAACCCCAGTGAGAATTTTGAGATTTTCAGAGTAGTAAGCTATTTGTGTTTGGTAGATCATTTTTTTTATTTGTATACCCTATTGCTAGAATTTACCTGTTACTTTCATTAAAATTCTGGTGATGGGTAATCACATTTATTAATTAATAGAATTAACTAACAAAAACCATAAAATGCTATTGAAAGTTTTGAATGGATAGGAATATGGAGTTTAAATAGTTTTGTTTCTGAATATGTGATCTGTGGTTCATGAACTTGAAAACATAACAATCCCTATCAATCTTAGGTATTACTAATAGAAATAAACCCATACTTGGATATCATAAATTAAACCAATACATAAAAAATACTGATAATGAGGCTGGTGAGGTGGCTCAGAAGGTAAGAAAATTTGCTACAAAAGTGATGACTTGAGAAAAAAATACAACTGTCTTCAATGAATCAAGTGTACTTCCAAAATATAAAGCATGTAGCCTGTAGACATGGGTTTACTACAAGATACCTAAATGTGTGTGTATGTACACACACACACACACACACACACACACACACTCCACTGGAAGAAATTATTGAAGATTCATCAATGACACAGATGTAAGATGTAAGAGGGGCTATGATATCATTTGCATCAGGAGTTATTGTATATATTTTGTTTCCTTTTTCAATTGAAAATATCCTTCTCTCATTCAAAGTCTTCTGCTCACAGTTTCCTTTCCATTCTCTCTTCTCGGCTCCCTACCTCTGCCTCTCTCTGAGGTCCATTCCCTCTCTATTTCCTCCTCAGAAAGCAACAGGAATACAAGAGATGACAGCTAAATGCGACAAAACAAGACCCAGTAAAACAAAGAAAAAATACACATACCAAGGCTGAACAATGCAATCCAATACTAGGAGGAGTCTCAAGCATAGACAAAAAGTCAGAGAAACACATTGGCCCTGGGTAGAACAGAGAGGTAGTGTAGAACCAAATACCACTAGAAAAATTAATGAAATGATTCCTAGTACTATTGTGCTATACTCATACACCAGTGCTTTGTCCAGTTGTCATCAAATTTCCAGCAGCAGATATATTTTGTTCTAATCACTTCAATAAATATGTAAATCTAGACAGGGATACCTGCTTCCCTCTGCTTATTACTCTATACATTGACTCCTACTATACATGACTTCTGTATTGACATGGATAGGCAAAAATAGAATCAGCACTGATTTTTGTTCTTTTTTACTGAAAAGGGAGTTTAACTTATCTGACTGGAGTGATTAACCTAAATATTATGAAGAATTTACTTCACTTACAGCATTTGGTATGACAGAGTCTATTCATATCTGATAATAATGTCATGTCAATTAGGAAAAATGTGGAAAGTTGTATTTACCATAAGTAAAGAAAAGACTACTGTGATAAATATTTTCTGACAACTTAACATAACCTTAGACATATATGGGAGCAAAGCAATAATTGAGGAATCAGTACCACCATATTGACCTGTAGATACATCTATTGTGCCATTTCTTGAATAAGTATTGATTTGGGTGGCCATCAGATGCTATGGTCTGTGTCATCTAGGGCAGGTCGACTTCTGTTGTATAAGAAATCAAGATGAGAAACTCGTAGGGAATAAGGCAATGAACAGTGCTCCTACATGGTTCCTGCTTCTTTTCTGGACTCCAGGTATCTGTTTTGGCATTCCTTTGTGATAGACTGTCATCTCTGAATATGTTTTAACACTTTCTTCCCACAATTGTTTTTGGTCATGATGTTTATCACAGCAAATAGAAAACAGACTAGAATAACAACTACGGTGGTTTGAATATGCTTGGCCTATCTGAACAGCTACTATTAGGAGATGTGGCCTGGTTGAAGGAAGTGCGTCACTGTGTGCACGGACTTTGAGAACTCCTGGTGTTCAATCTCTGTGGTGCAGAAGATTCAGTCTTTTCCTAGTTGCCTTTGGAACAAGATGTAGAACTCTCAAATCCTCCAGCTCCATACCTGCCTGGGTGCTGCCATGCTTCCTGCCATGATGATAAAGGCTGAATTTCTGATCTTGTAAGCCAGACACAACTAAATGTTGCCTTTGTCATGATGTTTCTTCATTGAAATGGAAACCCTAAGACACTCACTGAGGTTGCAGATGGTCCAGAGATATTTGTCTCATCCCTTCATGTTTTGATAGAGTGCTCTATTTATTAGATTCTTTAAAGCTATATTAGTCACTGTTCTCTAGAGGAATGGAGCTGATAAAATGAATATGTTGTTATCATTATTATTGTTGTTGTTGTTATTATTATTATTACTAAAAGAAGCATATATTACAATAGTTTACAGAATATGACCAGGCTAGTTCACAACTCACTGTTTTCCTCCAGAAAGGCCAAATACTGAATAGTTCCAACCATGAAGTTGTATGTTTCAGCAGTACCAATCTGTCACTGAGAGCTTGGATTATTCTTGAACAGCCACTGGACTTCGTTCCACCATGGAAGACTGAAGAAGTTGGGTTCTGCAATTGCACTGAGGTAGACGAATTTGTCAGGTAAAGTATACAAACAAGCAAATGCCAACCTTGTCTGGGCTACCGCAAGAAGACGCAGCCTTCACTTACTGTGTCTTCCCAGTTCAAATAACGTCTATTATTGTCTAATGGCTTCAGTACCATTTAATTGATGTTGGATGCAGTCAGTATGACAAACAAAATCAGCCAAAACGTATGGCCAAGTGTGGCAAAGGCATTTGGGGTCCTCAGAAGCTTTTCACAAACAGAGGTCCCTCACATATTATGAAAATCACCTCAAGGACCTCGTAGTCATCCCTGAGTTCTTGGCTTACTAAAAGCCCAGACTGTGAAGGTTTTGACTTTTGCATGATCCTAGTTTCTTCTAGTCCCTGAATTATCATTGGCAAAACCAAAATCTTCCAATTACCCACTGACTCCTGCAATCACTATGTTGTCTTGCAGGAGGACTGGTGCCTGAATTAGGTCTTGGCAAGAGCCCCCCCCTCCCCCCGCAACGTTGTCTAAGTGTACTGTGGCATTTGCAGCTGTTCCATCCCTCTATGGTCTTATCTGGATTCACTCCTGATCCCAGACTTCCCTGGACACTGTTCAGAGAAAAGCTGAGTTACAGTGATAGAGTCACAAGGAGCTGTAGGGTTAAATGACAAGAGCACCAGGGTTCAAATTATGATGAGTTTACCCTGGCGAACCATTCATCAGAGATGGAATCAGCTAACTGAACCCAAGGCTGAAATCTCCAGATATATTCACATTTATACTGACTTAACATGGGAAGCATAATTTCAACGACGTATTTACTTTGAACTTGATGATGGCAACTAGAAAGATTTCAAGTCCTCAGGGGGGGTTCATTATAGCATGGGTTGCAGTACTATGCCATCTTTATACAGTATCAAAGCAAAGAAATTATTTAAAAATATTTAATAAGAAGACCAATGTAATAAAAAATATGAATCTTGCCAAGAATCCATAGCTAGGGAGCTCAAAGGTGACTGCTCTCTAACTTCATATATCTATATCAACATATTACCACAGCTCCACACACTCAAGAGTCATGTTTCTTTCTACAGTGACCAACAGTAGAAATTCACAACAAATCAAAATATATTGAGTGACATTCTCAGCCTTAAATGGGGTGTCTATATCACATTTCCTCCTCCATAGTTCAGAAAGCAGCATTGAAGGAGGAGCAAAGGGGAAATAAGCTTTCATTAAGGATCTGATCCCAGCTAAGGATGTTCCTGTGGATGGCTTCACCCCTGGGGTTATAAGGGAAGTACAGACTGAATTCCTAGATTATCTAGAAAAAAGAGGGAAGGGTGGAGGGAGGGAGGGAAGATGAGAGAGAGAGAGAGAGAGAGAGAGAGAGAGAGAGAGAGAGAGAGAGAGAGAGAGAGAGAGAGAAAGAGAGAGACAGAGACAGAAAGATACAGAGAGAATGAAGAGCATAGTATGAAGATGACCAGATAGGATTTAGTCAGAGAAGCAGGTAGTGAGTGAAAAAGATCAATATACATTATGTGAATTCATTAAACATTTAATAAGAGATTATATTTAAAAACAGAAATACAAAACACACATTTTCAACATCCGTGGGATATGATGAGAGAGGAATGGCTGATAAATTCTGCTTCTACAAATAAAGTACATGTCTGCTACTTCTGAAATTTTATTTTATTTTTTATTATGTAATAAAATAGAAGAAATAATCTCATCAATGTGACTCAAATTCAGAATTCCTAAATCAATTGTCATGTATTTTTGTTTTACCATTATAAATAATTTATAAAATAAAAATTTACTGTACATAGTGTTTTTACATTTTATATGTGGTAAATATATTTTTAGAAGTACTTTATTATCTTTAAATTTAAGTAAACAGATTTTAAAAACAACTTAATATAATTATGATTATTTGTTTCCTTAGCTGAATATATACAATTTCTTGTCAAAGAAAGAAATATTCCTTTTTCCATAAGCATACAATTTCTCAATAATTTATAACTATCATTCTCTTACTTGAGGAGAAAAAGGTGGCAGATATGGCTGCTATTAAGTTTTCTAAATAGGGGTGTACCTGGAAGACATGAAGACCAGTGTGTTTACCTAATTTCTTTATACAATGTCGAATAGCCAATCTCCTAGGAATAAGCAAAGGTTTTTTTCTGATAAGGAAATTGTACTATGAATCCCTTTGGGCATGATGTGCTTAGCTCAGCATTGCTTTTGTAAAATGAACTCTGAAAGTATGAATGGTTTGGTGGTTTGAATGTGCTCAGCCCAGGCAGTGGCATTATTAGTGGGAGTGGTCTTGGTGAAGTAGGTGTAGCCTTGTTGGGGGAAGTATGTCTCTTTGGAGGTGTGCTTTCAGATCCTCCTTCTAGCTGCCTGAGTGAGTCAGTGTTTTCCTCAGTGACCTTCAGATCAAGATGTAGATCTCTCATCTCCTCCAGTACAGCATCATCCCTGCCTGGACATTGTCATGCTCTCCCCTTGATGATGATAAACCTCTGAACCTGTAAGCCAGCTCCAATTAAATGTTGTCCTTTATAAGAGTTGCCTTGGTCATGGTGGAATATGAAATAAGCTAGAAATGTTCAATTACTAAGCAGAGATCTTTTATAGACTACATGCTTTCTGGTATGTGAAATAACCCATGTTCACTAGTTAAAAATTCTGTGGATATTTTGTTTGTTTGTTTTAGCCAAAGATCACATATCTGATATTCAAAGTAAGGAATTCTTCAGACCTCTATCACTGTCTCTGTATCACTCTTTACTGATTGAAGTAATAAAAACTATTCTAACCGACTGATAACTGGAAAATCATCTGAGTTTAATTTAATAATCTGATCACTTGGTTTTTATAGGACTAATTGAGATTAAACCCAATTATAAAATGACTATGTCACTATTTTAAGCAATTTGCTCAATAAACTATAAATTTCAAAACAATACAGTTTGAAATTAAGCCATTTATCAGGAAAAAAGATGAGAAAAATTACTGATGCTGAAGTATTGATATATGCCATTATACACAGTTAAAATATTCCTAAAGCTGTCAGCTCTCTGCTTCATCGATCTTAACAACCTCTCATAAAAATGTTCTTGTTTTGTACATCTGCAGTTTGGAGAACAGGGAAGCAAGCTGCTGTGCAGTTTCCATGGCATCTGCCACTCACCTTGGGGACATACGCTTGCTGCCATCCAACACCTTTGTGATACTGAAGTTTTTAACATAAATCTTCATCGTTAATAAGTAAATTCATGAAGCTTATAATTGGCAGAGTACATACAATTGGAATATATGATGTGTCAGCCAGCACCCTCAACATTGATTTCACTTAATCTTTAACCTAACATATTGTAGGTTTTACAGTAGCAGTTCTCACGTTGAGACTCCATCTGTTAATGGCAGGGAACAACATTGCTATACTGCAGGAAGCTGCCAAAAAGTGCAAGTGAATTGATATGCAGCTAACTGGAGTTCTGTGATACCCAAAGATGTTCTTTTTATGTTTCCCACTTATATTGGAAATAACCATTGAATGAAGAACTGATAGAAATCCCTAAAGATCTGTCATCCTTAAAGACAGGATAGAAACAAAACCAAATTATATCTGTAGTCAGTGATGTGTAAAACTCTCTGTCCCATCTCTCAGAGAAGCAGGTAGGCAGTCTGACAGAGCTATTAAATTCATTAGTTCGTATCAGTGAGCTAAGTCAGGGGTGCCAAATGCTTTAGCATGCCTTACTAGTCAAGGAATCCTTTAAGTCACAGTACCTTGATTATATTAGTTACAGGGATAAACATAATCCTTCTAGGCATGCCAAAATGGAATGGTGCAGTGTAAATGTCTGTATTCAAAAGTAATTTATGTCCTGGAAAATTTTTAAAAGAAGCGGAAGAAAAATGTGGTGAAGAAGAGCGAGGAGGAGGAGGAGCAAGAGACGAGGACGAGGACTAGGATGAGGATGAGGACACAGAGGGGCAGGACATCTATACAGAGATTAATTAAGGTAGTGATTTTTGACAAATATGTCATTTTCCACATGAAACTTATCACCTGTCCATTAGTCAATTGTGTGCCAGAAAATTGTTGGGTACAGCAAACACAAACTGAATTTTTGGCCAACAATGAACACATCAGTAAATTGTTGATAAAAATATTTCAAAAGATAATATGGCTATTCATGACAAGAACAAGAGGTCATCATTCTCATGGCTGTCAATAAACAAAAACTCATCTAAGTATATGTACAACTTATTGGCGTTTGTCTTAGTCAGGGTTTCTATTCCTGCACAAACATCTTGACCAAGAAGCAAGTTGGGGAGGAAAGGGTTTATTTGGCTTACACTTCCATACTGCTCTTCATCACCAAAGGAAGTCAGGACTGGAACTCAAGCAGGTCAGGAAGCAGGAGCTGATGCAGAGGCCATGGAGGGATGTTCCTTACTGGCTTGCTTCCCCTGGCTTACTCAGCCTGCTCTCTTATAGAACCCAAGACTACCAGCCCAGAGATGGTCCCACCCACAATGGGCCTTTCCCCCTTGATCATTAATTGAGAAAATGCCTTACAGTTTGATCACATGGAGGCATTTCCTCAACTGAAGCTCCTTTCTTTGTGATAACTCCAGCTGTGTCAAGTTGACACAAAACTAGCCAGTACAATTGACCCCTTGTCAACTTGACACACAAACACATCACTAGTAAGCCTGGACACTTACATTCTTATTCATCCCCAAGATCTAAATAACTTTAAATGTCCCACAGTCTTTACATATTCTTAAATTCCCAATCTCTTTAAAATATCCATCTCTTTTAAAATCCAAAGTTTTTTAAAATTCAAAGTCTCTTAACTGTGGGCTCCACTAAAATACTTTCTTCCTTCAAGAGGGAAAAAATATCAGGTCACAGTTACAATCAAAAGCAAAAATTAAACTCCAACTCTCCAATGTCTGGGATCCAACTCATGATCTTCTGGGCTCCTCCAAGGGCTTAGGTCACTTCTCCAGCCCTGTCCATTGTAGCACACAGGTTTTCCTCTAGGCTCTAGATGCCTGTACTCCAATGCTGCTGCTGTTCTTGGTGGTCACTCATGGTCCTGGCATCTCCAAAACACTGCATGACCCCTTCAGTCCTGGACCATCAATTGCAACTGAGGCTGTACCTTCACCAATGGCCTTTCACAGTGCTGAGCCTCAACTGCTCTGCATGACCCCTTCATGCCTTCAAAACCAGTACCACCTGTGTACCACTCTTACACATTACCAAGTCCAGCCACAGTACAAGGTACAACCTTAGCTATCTCTGGAACACAGCCTCTGTGCTCTTAGAAAACACTTGCCAGAAGATGTCACCTCAGTGATGCTGGTCTCTTCTTAATCACCGGTAATTTCTTAGCTCCAGCTAACCAGCATCAATAGTCCCAGTAATGCAAAGGTTTCACTCTAGTAGTTCTGGTATCTTGTTAATCACAGCCGACTCTTCAGCCCCAGCTAACCAGAACCACAGAATCTTCCCAATCAAAATAGCAATGGCCCTGAAAAGAGTCTATAATTTTCCCTCTGAAATTTCACAAGACAGACCTCCATCTTCTGCACTGTTCTCAACATTATCTTTCAAGCTCCTACACAACATCTGACAGAGCTCTTTAACAATGAATGGATCTTCAAGCCCAAAGTTCAGTGTTTAATGATACTGTGAGGCTTATTGATGAACTTGAAGTGAGATGCACAAATTTAGTGCAGTCATGCTAGAGCATACCTTTCAATTCAGCATTTGTGAGGCTGAAATAGGTGGATTAGATGTTCAAGGTCAACTTAAAATGCATATTAAGCAGTTGGAGGTCAGTTTGAATGGCAAAACCTGTAGGAAGAGAGAAAGAAGGAAAGAAAGAAAGAAAGAAAGAAAGAGAGAGAGAGAGAGAGAGAGAGAGAGAGAGAGAGAGAGAGAAAGGAAGGAAGGAAGGAACGAACAAAGGCAAGCAAGCAAGCATAAAGTTTTTTAGGAAATGGAAATGACCCCTTTGTGATCAGACAATGCTTCATTATTATACTTAAATTGTTGAGTATAAGGTATGTTTTGACAGAGTAAGGAGAGAACTGCTATTTGTTCAAAAGGTATGCAAATTAGACTGCCCCACCCATGGATCCATCCCATATACAACCACCAAATCCAGACACTATTGCATATGCCAGAAAGATTTTGCTGACAGGACCCTGACATAGCTCTCTCCTGTGAGGCTATGCCAGTGCCTGGCAAATACAGAAGTGGATGCTCACAGTCATCTATTGGATGGAACACAGGGCCCCTAATGAAGGAGCTAGAAAAAGTACCCAAGGAGCTAAAGGGATCTGCAACCCTATAGGAGGAACAACAGTATGCAGTATCCCCCATAGCTGTGTCTCTAGTTGCATATATAGCAAAGGATGGCCTAGTTGGCCATCAACAGGAGGAGAGTCCCTTGGTCTTGCAAAGATTATATGTCCCAGTACAGGGGAATGCCAGGGCCAGGAAGCAGGAGTGGGTGGGTTGGGAAGCAGGGCAGGGGGAGGGTATAGGGAGTTTGGGGGATGGCATTTGAAATGTAAATGAAGAAAATATCTAAAAAATATAAAAATAAAAACAACAGGGAAATGAAGTACAGTTAAAACTCAAAAAAAAAAAAAAACCAAAAACAAAAAAAAAACCCAACTTTTTGGCCTGGAAAATGGTGAGGGCTGAAATGGATCCTATCAAAAACTATAAAGTAACATAAGACAACACAAGTAGAAATATGTAAATGGAACGGTTGTACCCAAAGTTGGGTATTTTTTCATTACATAGCTATTTTCTTCATTATGATTTTCATTAGAAAATAACTAGGCTCTGCACTGGTTCTTTAATAAACATTTGCTATCATTATTTTATAATGCTCTGTCAGTATAGAGCACAAGGTTGACAAATGTCTTCAGTGTTTAGTCATAGAGTAAACAGTGTGTCAGCAATGTAACTGAGGACACTGACAGAAGTTAAGTACAACTCCCTATTGTTTTCTCCTATTAAGCAAGTCTGAATGATTTCCCCATAGGTGGCATTTCAGATTGGCAGTGACTTTCAGCACTCTAGGACAGGCTAGGGACAGACTGTAAGACCAGTTGTCAGCCAATGAAAGCCCAGTGGAGACAGACAGACACTGTTTACCTGGTTACATTTTTCTTCTAAAATGTATCATTTGAAAACAAAATATTGTCTCCATGGAAAAAATAGGTTCAAAAAGCTCAAAATTTGAAATTAATTTTTGATATTCTAAAACTGGGAGACAAATCAAAAGAGCAAGAACAACAGAGATAGAAACCCAGAGTTGTTTGCTAGGTCTTATGTAGGAATATATGAAGTTTTCATGTGTTCTCTTATGGCTTAGTAAGACTTAAATTACTGATAGTACTGTTTAAATAAATATTTGTTCATAATAAAGAATTAGAAAAGTTACCTATCCTAAATCAGATAGGGGACTAATATCCAACATATATAAAGTACTCAAGAAGGTGGACTTCAGAAAATCAAATAACCCCATTAAAAAATGGGGCTCAGAACTGAACAAAGAATTCTCACCTGAGGAATACCGAATGGCAGAGAAGCACCTGAAAAAATGTTCAACATCCTTAATCATCAGGGAAATGCAAATCAAAACAACCCTGAGATTCCACCTCACACCAGTCAGAATGGCTAAGATCAAAAATTCAGGTGACAGCAGATGCTGGCGTGGATGTGGAGAAAGAGGAACACTCCTCCATTGTTGGTGGGAGTGCAGGCTTGTGCAACCACTCTGGAAATCAGTCTGGCGGTTCCTCAGAAAACTGGACATAGTACTACCGGAGGATCCAGCAATACCTCTCCTGGGCATATATCCAGAAGATGCCCCAACTGGTAAGAAGGACACATGCTCCACTATGTTCATAGCAGCCTTATTTATAATAGCCAGAAGCTGGAAAGAACCTAGATGCCCCTCAACAGAGGAATGGATACAGAAAATGTGGTACATCTACACAATGGAGTACTACTCAGCTATTAAAAAGAATGTATTTATGAAATTCCTAGCCAAATGGATGGACCTGGAGGGCATCATCCTGAGTGAGGTAACACATTCACAAAGAAATTCACACAATATGTACTCACTGATAAGTGGATATTAGCCCCAAACCTAGGATACCCAAGATATAAGATGTAATTTGCTAAACACATGAAACTCAAGAAGAATGAAGACTGAAGTGTGGACACTATGCCCCTCCTTAGATTTGGGAACAAAACACCCATGGAAGGAGTTACAGAGACAAAATTTGGAGCTGAGATGAAAGGATGGACCATGTAGAGACTGCCATATCCAGGGATCCACCCCATAATCAGCATCCAAACGCTGACACCATTGCACACACTAGCAAGATTTTATTGAAAGGACCCAGATGTAGCTGTCTCTTGTGAGACTATGCCGGGGCCTAGCAAACACAGAAGTGGATGCTGACAGTCAGCTAATGGATGGATCATAGGGCTCCCAATGGAGGAGCTAGAGAAAGTAGCCAAGGAACTAAAGGGATCTGCAACCCTATAGGTGGAACAACATTATGACCTAACCAGTACCCTGGAGCTCTTGACTCTCGCTGCATATATATCAAAAGATGGCCTAGTTGGCCATCACTGGAAAGAGAGGCCCATTGGATTTGCAAACTTTATATGCCCCAGTACAGGGGAACACCAGGGCCAAAAAGGGGGAGTGGGTGGGCAGGGGAGTGGGGGTGGGTGGATATGGGGGACTTTTGGTATAGCATTGGAAATGTAAATGAGCTAAATACCTAATAAAAAATGGAAAAAAAAAAGAAAAGAAAAGTTAAGTGATGCAGTTGTGTGTGGATTGTTAGCAATCAAACGAAACATAGCTTACCTCATTTCTATCTGAGATACAGATTTGATTGAAAGATTAATGTCTAATTTATATGTAGAGATATAAATAAAAATCATAAATGAATGCTTTCAATGTTGACATTTAATGTTTATTAGGAAAATGTACATGAAATTTCATAATAAATTCCAGAAATTTACCTCAAAAATGTTTTAAGGTGGAAAAATAATAGAACCCAAATAATAGGATTAACATTTAATTCTATAATTTTAAATTTGTAAATTTTAATTGTTACAACTAACTACTGTTTTATGATTAAAAATATAGGTAGAAGAGATATTTTAAAATTAAAGTATGCAATCTCTCTAAGAAGACATTTTTGATTATTTTGAGACATATACTATATAGTAGTAATATGTGGAAAAATAATTTTAAAACGTGGTTAGATGAAATACATTTTTTCTTTTATATATATATATATATATATATATATATATATATAATGTACATTTGGTACATTTGTATTATAAATGTACAAAACAATATATTCCAAAAAGTCTAATTAGTTTAATTATATTTATATGTCTGAACTTTGCTCATCCTCACAAGATTTCTTCAGTAAGACATATTCATTAGTGAATTGTTCTCAAAATGCTCTGTTCCTCTTAGGTTATTATAGGAATCATAGGTCCTTGTGCTCACACAAAAGGACTAGGGATACCTGTAATGTTAAAGACACAGGGCTGTTCCTTCAAAGGAAAAAATGCCAAACCTGTTACCTTCCTAGAGAGCTGGGATGAGACACACACGTAAAAGCTTGTTGACTGCTCCAGTATTTGTGCCCACATCCTCCCCCATACCCCTACTATGAGCTTGTTTTTCTCAATGTTGTTAGTAAAAGTAAATCTCTTACCACTTATTATAAATTTCATTCTGTAAATACTGACGTAACTTAACTCAAAATTCTATTTCACAACCCATAATGTTTTAAATTCACTCACGTATAATTTTTTCAATAAAATAAATTACAAAAATGTTCCTGAAGTATTCCCTTACTTTTTCTTTTCTTGGAGGAAGATCTGTTTCTATTAACCCAAGTTAATATTTCTCTCAGAGTGACAGAAATCTTTCACCAGGAATTAACACATTTTAATGAATGCATTCATATATTCCTATACTAGCAAAGAAGACAAACATCTCCAACTTAGGAAAGAATGTTTTTCACCTCAGTGAGGTGATGTGTATAATTTATGAGTTCCAAACATTTACTTATATTACATACACAAATTTGTTTAGCAGATTTAAATTCCTTCTCAATTCAGGTACAAACATCAAGATTCTTGACATGTTGTACAACTTAGTGTTATGAGATTATTTGAGATTATTTGACTTCAAGTAGTACTACTGCCCTTACTTATGTTCACCTAAGGAGAAGATGCTGCTGTATCTACCACTCAGGAACCACCACACGAACTGTACAGTCTCCATTGCTTCCTTTCTGTTTACTCTTCTGAACACAGGTCTAGAATTTTTTGCATCAAAAAACTAGGCCATATTAGGACTCATATTTTAAATAAAGTCATTTTATATTAGTAATGACAAAGATTAAATTGTATAGCACAAAAATGGCAGCTTGTCTGTATAGAATAATTCTACATGAAATCCAACAGATTTCAGCCTGGAACTTAAATAAAATAAAAAATAACAGGAATTCAAACTAAGTATGTATTTCATGTTACCTGCTATAAGAATTTGGAATACTGGAATCTGTGCATGTATCAGTCCTGAAGCTACCTATGTTTTTCTAGCTTTTTAGCACCTCTTCATGTAGAGTTGGTTCTTGCTTTGACTACTGAAGCAGCAATGGAATTTCAACTGAGCCTGCTCTAAATTGAATTTGCCAATTTCTCCCAGAAGAGCACATACCACACTCTTCTTGATCTTTGGCCTCAATACTTAGGATGAGATAACTGGAATAAGCTTGAAGTGTGACATCTAGCTTACCTGAGATGATGTGGGTTAATCCTTCAAACAGCTTGTGAGAAAGAAATTTGAAATGTAAATGAAGAAAATATCTAACAAACAAAAAACAAACAAACAGAGTACTGCCTCATACGGTATCAGTGGGAGGGGAGGTGTTTAGTCCTGTGGAGGCTTGACACCCGGAGAAGGGGGATGCTAGAGTGGTGAGGCAAGAGTGGGCAGGTGGATGGGCACCCTCTTAGAGGCAAAGGGAAGGGGGAGAGGGTGCAGGGTTCTAGAGGGGAGACCGAGCAGGGGGTCAACATTTGATAAAACGACGACGACTACTACTACTACTACTAATAATAATGAAATAAATGCTGCCTCAGTGTACCTCAGTTTATGAGGTGAACACAGGAAACATCTCACCAAGCATTTGCTACGTTTTCAGTACACTTCAGGAAGTCTGACAACTGTGTGCTGTAAAAGCAACTTTTATTGGGTTGATGTAACTATCATTTCTCAGAGGCTTACTGTCTTGTCTCTCTGTCTGCTAAAGTATGCCTAGTTCTGGAAGCTTCTAGATGCCATAAAATATAATCTAGTCCTATAGTGTTTTCAGCCTCTGGAACATGCTGCTAAATAAGTGCAGGCTTTCTTTTTCTTTCTGAACTCTAGCTGGCTGATTCAACTCAGCTGCTGTTGTGGATTAGCCCCTGGGCTAATTATATTTGATAATTCTGTTCTCCTGTGAGTGGCTATGAACAAGGAATGAGTCAGCACTCAGGTGATTTCCTGTAAATCTGCTTCCCACCTTAATTTGTAAACTAAAGGAGAGCTGGTGATTGGGCAGATAAAAGGGAAGGTGGAGCAGAAGGTGAGAGAGAGAAGAAGGAGATGGAAGAATGAGAGGATGCAGAGAAGGAGAAGACAAAGAAAAGTGGAACAGAAGCACGTGGCCTGGAGATCTAAGGGGTCTCATAAGCTGTGGAAGATGGTAGAGTGGCAGTAGATCTGTCCAGTCTAGGCATACAGCATGTATTCATATTAACTGTGTTGTGTTTTCATTGCTGAGACATAGTTGGGAGGAGATTTACTGCAACAAGCTGCTCTGGCTCAAACTCCTCTCCCCGCTGATTTGTTCAATCTGGAGTTTCTCTCTGCCTCTGAATTTCTCTGCTTGGCTTCAAAATACCTGTAGCAGTCTTTTCTAACCTTCTGGCTCCTTCCCATTCTCTTGCTCATTCTGTCTGTCTCTACCTATGTCCAGCTTGTACTCTCCTCAATCTGTCTCTGTAAAACTCTCCTAGTGGAACTGCCTCCTTCTTCCTCTCTGCTGTTATACTCTCCCTCTCAGCTCTACTTACTGCTCTTCACAAACTCCAAGCTTCCTGTTCTGTACTCTCTTCATCCTGTATTATCTGTCTCTACCATAAGTAGGTTCTATTGTCTCCCTTTCCTGGTGAGAGTTGGGCATATCCTACTCTGTAAAATCTTTCTCTGATCCATCACTTTTTCTGCCACTGAGTTAGAAATGATTTTAGACATCATGTTTTTTTCTGCATACTTACTTTACCTTCATTGTTTTGGATTAAAGGTGTGTACTAAGGCTGTACCTGTACTCCAGTTAGAAGTATTAAAGACATATGCTAATAAATGATACATACCCTAATTAGAAACAGGTTAAATATCCTGTGGCAGTGTGCTATGTAAGGACTCTAAACATTCAGGCCAGTGTTCCAAAAGCAACTGAAGACTACAGTAAGCTGGTTCTAATATGTCTTTTGCCAAAGTAGTTTCCACTGTAGCTACGATACTACAATTTTTAAGAATATTGCCCCTTGCAATACAATTGATTTGTTGCCAAGAAGAGAGTGACACTGAACAATAAGCAGAGAACTTGTAACCAGACTCCTTGTTAATTAGCAAAGTGTTTCCTTAAGATTTGTAGAAAAACCCTTCCGCTCGGCTCGAGCCCCAGGCTACCTTGCCAGCAGAGTCTTGCCCAACACCCGCAAGGGCCCACACGGGACTCCCCACGGGATCCTAAGACCTCTGGTGAGTGGAACACAGCGCCTGCCCCAATCCAATCGCGCAGAACCTGAGACTGTGGTACATAGGGAAGCAGGCTACCCGGGCCTGATCTGGGGCACAAGTCCCTTCCGCTCGGCTCGAGCCCCGGGCTACCTTGCCAGCAGAGTCTTGCCCAACACCCGCAAGGGCCCACACAGGATTCCACACGAGATCCTAAGACCTCTAGTGAGTGGAACACAACTTCTGCCAGGAGTCTGGTTCGAACACCAGATATCTGGATACCTGCCCTGCAAGAAGAGAGCTTGCCTGCAGAAAATACTCTGCCCACTGAAACTAAGGAGAGTGCTACCCTCCAGGTCTGCTTATAGAGGCTAACAGAGACACCTGAAGAACAAGCTCTTAACAGTGACAACTAAAACAGCTAGCTTCAGAGATTACCAGATGGCAAAAGGCAAACGTAAGAATCCTACTAACAGAAATCAAGACCACTCACCATCATCAGAACGCAGCACTCCCACCCCACCTAGTCCTGGGCACCCCAACACAACCAAAAATCTAGACCCAGATTTAAAAACATTTCTCATGATGATGATAGAGGACATCAAGAAGGACTTTCATAAGTCACTTAAAGAATTACAGGAGAGCACTGCTAAAGAGTTACAGGCCCTTACAGAAAAGCAGGAAAACACAGCCAAACAGGTAGAAATCATTAAAGAAAAACAGGAAAACACATCCAAACAGGTGATGGAAATGAACAAAACCATATTAGAACTAAAAGGGGAAGTAGACACAATAAAGAAAACCCAAAGCGAGGCAACGCTGGAGATAGAAACCATAGGAAAGAGATCTGGAACCATAGATGCGAGCATCAGCAACAGAATACAAGAAATGGAAGAGAGAATCTCAG
The DNA here is from genome assembly GCF_000001635.26 of Mus musculus. Lineage (NCBI taxonomy): Eukaryota > Metazoa > Chordata > Mammalia > Rodentia > Muridae > Mus > Mus musculus. Next base: position 113,877,056 of record NC_000080.6, on the reverse strand, counting down.
GTGCAGAAGATTCCATAGAGAACATCGACACAACAGTCAAAGAAAATACAAAATGCAAAAGGATCCTAACTCAAAACATCCAGGTAATGCAGGACACAATGAGAAGACCAAACCTACGGATAATAGGAATTGATGAGAATGAAGATTTTCAACTTAAAGGGCCAGCTAATATCTTCAACAAAATAATAGAAGAAAACTTCCCAAACATAAAAAAAGAGATGCCCATGATCATACAAGAAGCCTACAGAACTCCAAATAGACTGGACCAGAAAAGAAATTCCTCCCGACACATAATAATCAGAACAACAAATACACTAAATAAAGATAGAATATTAAAAGCAGTAAGGGAGAAAGGTCAAGTAACATATAAAGGAAGGCCTATCAGAATTACACCAGACTTTTCACCAGAGAATATGAAAGCCAGAAGAGCCTGGACAGATGTTATACAGACACTAAGAGAACACAAATGCCAGCCCAGGTTACTATACCCAGCCAAACTCTCAATTACCATAGATGGAGAAACCAAAGTATTCCACAACAAAACCAAATTCACACAATATCTTTCCATGAATCCAGCCCTTCAAAGGATAATAACAGAAAAGAAGCAATACAAGGACGGAAATCACGCCCTAGAACAACCAAGAAAGTAATCATTCAACAAACCAAAAAGAAGACAGCCACAAGAACAGAATGCCAACTCTAACAACAAAAATAAAAGGAAGCAACAATTACTTTTCCTTAATATCTCTTAATATCAATGGACTCAATTCCCCAATAAAATGACATAGACTTACAGACTGGCTACACAAACAGGACCCAACATTCTGCTGCTTACAGGAAACCCATCTCAGGGAAAAAGACAGACACTACCTCAGAGTGAAAGGCTGGAAAACAATTTTCCAAGCAAATGGACTGAAGAAACAAGCTGGAGTAGCCATTTTAATATCGGATAAAATCCACTTCCAACCCAAAGTTATCAAAAAAGACAAGGAGGGACACTTCATACTCATCAAAGGTAAAATCCTCCAAGAGGAACTCTCAATTCTGAATATCTACACACCAAATGCAAGGGCAGCCACATTCGTTAGAGACACTTTAGTAAAGCTCAAAGCATACATTGCACCTCACACAATAATAGTGGGAGACTTCAACACACCACTTTCTTCAAAGGACAGATCGTGGAAACAGAAACTAAACAGGGACACAGTGAAACTAACAGAAGTTATGAAACAAATGGACCTGACAGATATCTACAGAACATTTTATCCTAAAACAAAAGGATATACCTTCTTCTCACCACCTCACGGGACCTTCTCCAAAATTGACCATATAATTGGTCACAAAACAGGCCTCAATAGATACAAAAATATAGAAATTGTCCCATGTATCCTGTCAGACCACCATGGCCTAAGACTGATCTTCAATAACAACATAAATAATGGAAAGCCAACAGTCACGTGGAAACTGAATAACACTCTTCTCAACGATACCTTGGTCAAGGAAGGAATAAAGAAAGAAATTAAAGACTTTTTAGAGTTTAATGAAAATGAAGCCACAACATACCCAAACCTATGGGACACAATGAAAGCATTTCTAAGAGGGAAACTCATAGCTCTGAGTGCCTCCAAGAAGAAACGAGAGAGAGCACATACTAGCAGCTTGGCAACACATCTAAAAGCCCTAGAAAAAAAGGAAGCAAATTCACCCAAGAGGAGTAGACGGCAGGAAATAATCAAACTCAGGGGTGAAATCAACCAAGTGGAAACAAGAAGAACTATTCAAAGAATTAACCAAAGGAGGAGTTGGTTCTTTGAGAAAATCAACAAGATAGATAAACCCTTAGCTAGACTCACTAAAGGGCACAGGGACAAAATCCTAATTAACAAAATCAGAAATGAAAAGGGAGACATAACAACAGATCCTGAAGAAATCCAAAACACCATCAGATCCTTCTACAAAAGGCTATACTCAACAAAACTGGAAAACCTGGACGAAATGGACAAATTTCTGGACAGATACCAGGTACCAAAGTTGAATCAGGATCAAGTTGATCATCTAAACAGTCCCATATCACCTAAAGAAATAGAAGCAGTTATTAATAGTCTCCCAACCAAAAAAAGCCCAGGACCAGATGGGTTTAGTGCAGAGTTCTATCAGACCTTCAAAGAAGATCTAATTCCAGTTCTGCACAAACTATTTCACAAAATAGAAGTAGAAGGTACTCTACCCAACTCATTTTATGAAGCCACTATTACTCTGATACCTAAACCACAGAAAGACCCAACAAAGATAGAGAACTTCAGACCAATTTCTCTTATGAATATTGAGGCAAAAATCCTCAATAAAATTCTCGCTAACCGAATCCAAGAACACATTAAAGCAATCATCCATCCTGACCAAGTAGGTTTTATTCCAGGGATGCAGGGATGGTTTAATATACGAAAATCCATCAATGTAATCCATTATATAAACAAACTCAAAGACAAAAACCACATGATCATCTCGTTAGATGCAGAAAAAGCATTCGACAAGATCCAACACCCATTCATGATAGAAGTGTTGGAAAGATCAGGAATTCAAGGCCCATACCTAAACATGATAAAAGCAATCTACAGCAAACCAGTAGCCAACATCAAAGTAAATGGAGAGAAGCTGGAAGCAATCCCACTAAAATCAGGGACTAGACAAGGCTGCCCACTTTCTCCCTACCTTTTCAACATAGTACTTGAAGTATTAGCCAGAGCAATTCGACAACAAAAGGAGATCAAGGGGATACAAATTGGAAAAGAGGAAGTCAAAATATCAATTTTTGCAGATGATATGATAGTATATATAAGTGACCCTAAAAATTCTACCAGAGAACTCCTAAACCTGATAAACAGCTTCGGTGAAGTAGCTGGATATAAAATAAACTCAAACAAGTCAATGGCCTTTCTCTATACAAAGAATAAACAGGCTGAGAAAGAAATTAGGGAAACAACACCCTTCTCAATAGTCACAAATAATATAAAATATCTTGGCGTGACTCTAACTAAGGAAGTGAAAGATCTGTATGATAAAAACTTCAAATCTCTGAAGAAAGAAATTAAGGAAGATCTCAGAAGATGGAAAGATCTCCCATGCTCATGGATTGGCAGGATCAACGTTGTAAAAATGGCTATCTTGCCAAAAGCAATCTACAGATTCAATGCAATCCCCATCAAAATTCCAACTCAATTCTTCAACGAATTGGAAGGAGCAATTTGCAAATTTGTCTGGAATAACAAAAAACCTAGGATAGCAAAAAGTCTTCTCAAGGATAAAAGAACTTCTGGCGGAATCACCATGCCAGACCTAAAGCTTTACTACAGAGCAATTGTGATAAAAACTGCATGGTACTGGTATAGAGACAGACAAGTAGACCAATGGAATAGAATTGAAGACCCAGAAATGAACCCACACACCTATGGTCACTTGATCTTCGACAAGGGAGCTAAAACCATCCAGTGGAAGAAAGATAGCATTTTCAACAATTGGTGCTGGCACAACTGGTTGTTATCATGTAGAAGAATGCGAATTGATCCATACTTATCTCCTTGTACTAAGGTCAAATCTAAGTGGATCAAGGAACTTCACATAAAACCAGAGACACTGAAACTTATAGAGGAGAAAGTGGGGAAAAGCCTTGAAGATATGGGCACAGGGGAAAAATTCCTGAACAGAACAGCAATGGCTTGTGCTGTAAGATCGAGAATTGACAAATGGGACCTAATGAAACTCCAAAGTTTCTGCAAGGCAAAAGACACCGTCAATAAGACAAAACGACCACCAACAGATTGGGAAAGGATCTTTACCTATCCTAAATCAGATAGGGGACTAATATCCAACATATATAAAGAACTCAAGAAGGTGGACTTCAGAAAATCAAATAGCCCCATTAAAAAATGGGGCTCAGAACTGAACAAAGAATTCTCACCTGAGGAATACCGAATGGCAGAGAAGCACCTGAAAAAATGTTCAACATCCTTAATCATCAGGGAAATGCAAATCAAAACAACCCTGAGATTCCACCTCACACCAGTCAGAATGGCTAAGATCAAAAATTCAGGTGACAGCAGATGCTGGCGTGGATGTGGAGAAAGAGGAACACTCCTCCATTGTTGGTGGGAGTGCAGGCTTGTACAACCACTCTGGAAATCAGTCTGGCGGTTCCTCAGAAAACTGGACATAGTACTACCGGAGGATCCAGCAATACCTCTCCTGGGCATATATCCAGAAGATGCCCCAACTGGTAAGAAGGACACATGCTCCACTATGTTCATAGCAGCCTTATTTATAATAGCCAGAAGCTGGAAAGAACCTAGATGCCCCTCAACAGAGGAATGGATACAGAAAATGTGGTACATCTACACAATGGAGTACTACTCAGCTATTAAAAAGAATGAATGTATGAAATTCCTAGCCAAATGGATGGACCTGGAGGGCATCATCCTGAGTGAGGTAACACATTCACAAAGAAACTCACACAATATGTACTCACTGATAAGTGGATATTAGCCCCAAACCTAGGATACCCAAGATATAAGATATAATTTGCTAAACACATGAAACTCAAGAAGAATGAAGACTGAAGTGTGGACACTATGCCCCTCCTTAGATTTGGGAACAAAACACCCATGGAAGGAGTTACAGAGACAAAGTTTGGAGCTGAGATGAAAGGATAGACCATGTAGAGACTGCCATATCCAGGGATCCACCCCATAATCAGCATCCAAACGCTAACACCATTGCATACACTAGCAAGATTTTATTGAAAGGACCCAGATGTAGCTGTCTCTTGTGAGACTATGCCGGGGCCTAGCAAACACAGAAGTGGATGCTCACAGTCAGCTAATGGATGGATCATAGGGCTCCCAATGGGGGAGCTAGAGAAAGTAGCCAAGGAGCTAAAGGGATCTGCAACCCTATAGGTGGAACAACATTATGAACTAACCAGTACCCCGGAGCTCTTGACCCTAGCTGCATATATATCAAAAGATTGCCTAGTCGGCCATCACTGGAAAGAGAGGCCCAGTGGACTTGCAAACTTTATATGCCCCAGTACAGGGGAACACCAGGGCCAAAAAGGGGGAGTGGGTGGGCAGGGGAGTGGGGGTGGGTGGATATGGGGGACTTTTGGTATAGCATTGGAAATGTAAATGAGCTAAATACCTAATAAAAAATGGAAAAAAAAAGATTTGTAGAAAAAAATTATGTAATAATGTAGCAGGCACTGTCATGGTGTGCTGGCTTGATGAGAATGGTTCCATAAGCTTATACATTTGAATACTAGGTCCTCCATGGAACTCTATGGAAAAATTAGCAGGCTTGCCTTTGATGGAGGAGGTGTGTTACTAGGGGCTAACTTTGGGGTTTCAAAATCCCTTACCATTCCCAACTAGCAAGAATAACAATTAACTCAGCTACTCAAAAAGAGGAGGGAGCTCTTTTGGTATCCTGAATTAAGAATATTTGAAACACTAGCTCTACCAAAGGGATAACTTTCTTTTATCTCCATCATTTTTTTTCTAATCTTTTCTAATCTAGCTATTTACTTAAAAAACAAGTAATTTACTCTTACCATGTAACATTTGGCTTTCTTCTGAGATGGACTTGATTACTGGCATTTTCTGCTTGTCTCTCATTCATTGTCACACTGGCTGGTTTGGGACTCACTATGCAGAACAGGATGGCCTTGATCTCAAGGGCTGTGCAAGCGAGTTCAGCCTATTTTTTGGATTACCTTAAAATTATTTTCATTCCTCATTAAGTAATTACAGTTCTCTTTTTCCCCTCTAATTTCCAAATCATTTTATGTGGTTGCGTGTGTCATAATCTTCAGTTTTCAGAACAACAGATTTTTATCAATGAATAATATATCTATGTATGCACATATACTCATGCATATAAGCTCACACCCATGTATACACACTTATGCACACACGTGCACATACTCACACATGTGTATACACATATTCATACACATACACACACTGTTTTATATACTGAAACTAAAGCTCAGAGAAGTCAAGGAGCCAAAATGAAAAGAAGGCCAGACTGTGACTTGAATGTGTATCTCCTTGACTTTGCCATCCACTGTGTTATACTTAACTGATACCTAGGATCCTTGTATATTAATAAATGAGAAGCTTCAGTGGGAAACGGAGGTGTGTGTGTGAGTGTGTGTGTGTGTGTGTGTGTGTGTGAAGCACTTGCACTAAAATAAGCTCCTATTTCTTTTTCATTGTTATTTTAATTAATTTTTTAATAAAAGTACAAATAAAAAGGGAAACATGATCATTTACTGAATGCTTGGTACTATTCCCAGTACATTTGAAGCAAATATGGAGATGTTAATACTCTCTTGTGTCACTGGAGATTTGAGATGTGAAAAAGAAAGTAGACCAGATCTAAAAACAGTTTGTTTTTTGTTTTTTCCCTCTGTGCCTTACCTTTTATTTCATTTTGTTTTATTTATTATATATTTTCTATATTTACATTTCAAATGTTTTCCCTTATCATAGATTCCCCTCTGAAAATCCCCTACCCCTGCTCCCCAACCCACCCACTCCTGCTTCCTGGCCCTGGTATTCTCTATACAGGACCAAGGGCCTCTCCTCCCATTGATGACCAACTAGGCTATTCTCTGCTACATATGCAGCTAGAGCCATGAGTCCCACCATGTGTTTTCTTTGATTGGTGGTTTAGTTCCTGAAAGCTCTGACAGCGCTTAATGTCTTTGTTTACATCTTATGCAAATCCATCTCTATCTTCTTTTTTTTTAATTTTTTATTAGATATTTTCCTCATTTACATTTTCAATGCTATCCCAAAAGTCCCCCATAACCTCCCCCCCCACTCCTCTACCCACCCACTCCCACTTTTTGGCCCTGGCATTTCCCTGTACTGGGGCATATAAAGTTTGCAAGTCCAATGGGCCTCTCTTTCCTGTGATGGCCCACTAGGCCATCTTTTGATACATGTGCAGCTAGAGACAAGAGCTCCGGGGTACTGGTTAGTTCATAATGTTGTTCTACCTATAAGGTTGCAGATCCCTTTAGCTCCTTGGGTACCTTCTCTAGCTCCCCCATTGGGGGCCCTGTGATCCATCCAATAGCTGACTGTGAGCATCCACTTCTGTGTTTGCTAGGCCTTGGCCTAGTCTCACAAGAGACAGCTATATCAGGGTCCTTTCAGCAAAATCTTGCTAGTGTATGCAATGGTGTCAGTGTTTGGAGGCTGATTATGGTATGGATCATCTCTATCTTCTTTAGTCTATTTTTTTTTTTCAGTCTAAGCTACAAAGTTCTTTATATAGTTGTAATGTTGAGATATTGTGTGTTAAAGTCCAAGTACACAGGAGGCAGGGTAAGAAAATTTCAAAATCAAGTCAGCCTGATCCAGAATCACACACACACACAAACTAAATAGCTAAAAACAAACAAAAAAAACAAAAATTCATGAAACCCAGAAAAGCCCCTCCTGCTTGTGTATACCTATAGCTCCATCATTGGAAAGTAAAAAAAGGGGTATCAGGATTTCAAAGTCATTCCTAGCCACATAAAGTGCTCAAGACTAAATAAGACTATGTCCAAAAATAATATAAACTGAAAGCATTTTCAAAGTCCTAGTTTTATAAATATGTGCAAGTTAATACACTTACTGATTACAGAAGAGTTATCACAAACCTTTCCAGGTGGAAGTACTTAAGCATTTAAAATGTAATGATCACATCAAGAATATTTTCTCTATATATGTATATATACCCTTATGTCCATGAGCCTGCATATACGTGAGCACCTGTGTATATGCACGTAGTTGCCAGTGGTCTACTTCTCTGTCCTTCTCTGATGGCCACCTTGTATATTTTTACACAAGTTAGTGCACTGGGACTAGATCTACTTATTGATTGGGCTGTCAGATGAAGAAACTCTGAGGAATCTCCTATCTCTGTTTCTTGGTGATACTGAAGGGCTGTTTCCCACTTCAGGCTTCTTTTCATGAGTGTCTGCTGGATCCCAACCAGGTCTTTATTCCAGTGGTGAAAACAGTTCACTAACTGAGATTTCTCCCCACTTCCCACTGAGAACATTTTTAAAAATGATATCTGTACATGTACTTTTAATTTGTTTTCTTTTCACATGGACTATATCTTTTATAGATTTCTTGACTTGGATGTATTAATTATACTTTCTTTTTTAACTTATAGATAAAAGATTTACTCAGTTCTGATTTTTAAAGTTACCTAGATTTTTCCATGTGATATTTGAAATTTCACTGGCATAATATTTTTTTTCAATCATGTACGTTTTATTGTTTAAGCAGTCACATTCTAGAGTGAATGGATACACGGTATTCACTATTTACTTCCTTAATTAGGTTTTATATTTGACACACCTACTCAAGGTGTGTGTGTGAGGCGGTGACAATATTTTCTCATCTGTTATTATCACACAGCAACTTATTGCTAGGATAACACTATTTTATCCTAAATTTTGTGAAAATTTCAATTGTATATCAAGGTCTGACCCTAAAGTTATTTAACTCATAATTTTGCAAACATGATTTTAGTTTTTTGCATAAATTTTGTTGTTAGTAATTTGATGTAACATAATTATAATTTGGTTGGTAGCATACATAATGTTATTTATGGTTGGGTTTAGAGGTTTCAAAATATACATTAGTCTACTGGCTCGTTACATTTAAATATTTGATTTAGTCCTGCCTCATATGATAATTATTTTGTCCTTCTTCAAATTGATATAACTTCAATTCTCAGAAAGTGCAATAAGCCATGCTTTCTTTCTCATTCATAAGCCATTCAGATTAGTTAACTATGTGTTTTATTCCACACATGTAGATTACTTTCAGTTATGAGGAATAATAAAACATTTTATATAAAACATGCTGATTTCAGTTAGACTCTCAATGAAAATATAGATTTCAATCTCCAGATAATATTTTTTTTCCTCAGTTTCCTTTTTACGTAGCCAACGATGGGTCAGTAAATAGATCTCTTCAGTCACGTCTGCTCATTGCTTGCAAGGCCTTCTGAACACATTCCTTTTCTCTTGTTGATTGAAAAATGCAGCTAAATAGCAACAGCGCATTTGGTGAAATGCAACAATATACACATGCACCAAATGCTTCATCAAACAAAATTTAATGCTAATCCCTGTTGCAACTCTCCAAACCCCTCCCACATCTGTCTCTAAAGCATGCAGAATAACCAGGGACTTAGGACTAGAGAATGCAGCCACAACAGTTATCTTTAAAATCAAAAAACTATAGAAGTCTCTAATTCTTCATTAACTTCACTCAGTAAGAACGAGGATGGTCCTGAGGCCAAGTAGAATTAGGCATGCATGTGTTTTTGTCAAATTCCAACAGTCAGAGTATGAGTCTTTTGATTTTACAATTTTATGCTTTCAATACACGCCATAGTCTTTTTCAGTAACCATGGTGTCACAACAATTGGCTAGCCATGCTGTTGCTATGGAAACACTAGTGCCTTTGCCTCTTTCTTTTTAATTCTGGGACATCCTTCTGATATTCTCTGTACATACACATTCATTTTCATATGAGAAATCCATAATTAACACTGCACCAATTCTAGAGCAATTAAGGAAACTTGGAGAAGATTTTTGTAATTAATCAAGGTAGATGATTCCTTGAAAATGGCATCTGATGTTACACCTGGCTGTACACACAGACCTAAATAGACAAGTACACACATATGAACAGGTATATACTCAAAGACAAGAAAATAAAGATTATTTTCCATGCATTAGATTTAATGGAATAAGATCTGGATCAAATTTATATATTACGCCATTGATTTTATAGTCTTAATGATACCCATTCAATATTTATAAATTAATCCCCTCCACAAATTCTGAGCATAAGTTGTCAATGAAATTATGTTTCATCACTACTTCCTAAGGAGTTCTGAACACAAAGGTAAAGTTTAGATTCAGGAAGAAATATGTCTACTGTTGAGTGCCTGGGGAGGGTTTGAAGACATTTTGTTCATGACCCTGTGCCAAACCTACAGCAATGGATTGAAGGAAAATTCCTCTTTTTCTCCTTCTCCTGGTTTGCTTTCTTCCCCATTTACTCTATGGATTTTTTCTGTGTATCTCACAAGAGTCCCTACATAGGTCAATAGATTGTCCTATTTCAGAAGACATGGTTGGTTTACTGATGCCTTTATCTCCTCCCTGCAGTTGCTCTGGCTTTATTGTGAGCATCAGTGTTTTCTCAATTGTGCTAAGAAAGGATGTTTTCTCTAAAACAATGCCTTCTACCAGTTAGGGAACATCTGAGGGATGATTCTTCCCTACCATGCCCACGGAGCCTTCAGTCAGTTCTGTGATGAGACAGATATAAGCCGAGGGATCTGTATTTTGGCCAGCTATGGCCCTGTTCCCTGAGGTTGATAAAACCCACCTCATTTCCTCTGCAGTGGGGACCTTCTGTTTTCAATATAGAGAAGCTTACAGAGCAAAAGCTGAGAATAAAATAGATCATTGATTCAGCAATTGTTCTCAGGAAATCGCTAAATCCCGTTTGAAACTGAAGTGGTCTCTCTTCATAGCGGACTGCAAATATTGTCGACCATGAGAGTTGTTGTTTTAGTAAAATAAATATTATAATCATAAAAGTAACAGGGATCAAGCAGAGAAACAACACCTAGAATAGCAACAACACTTCTGAAGTTCTAGCAATTCATTATATTTTCCTTTGAGAAGGAATAAATGGCTCTTATTTCCCTTGGTCAAGTGGACCACACTGTGCCAGTAAGCAATTTTGTTTCTATCATCATCCGTTTGTCTAATTCATTGCCAAGCCTGGGTCTTCACTATCAGATCTTTACAGATCACAGATCAGATCACAGATTATCTAATTTGTTAAATCCCTACTTAACCTTAACTTCCAATGCAATTGTTCCTTTATGACTCCAATAATAATGCTGCATTATAGACCATAATGTATATTCAAACATTGAAAAAAAATATGTAAACCGGGATTAACAATCTATAGCTCAGTGGTGAAATCTGACTTACTGTTATTTTAAATAAAGTTTTATTGAAATACAGTCAAGTCTATGGCATGTATTTTCTGTGTAGGCTTTTGTACTATAATAGCAGAATAAATTAACTGTAGTACACATAACTCCTAAGATAAAAACAAACAAATTATGTCACTGTTACAAAATATTAATACAACACAGAAAACTATTTCCATGCCTGTTCCAAAGAGTCTCAGACTCTATGCAAGATTGTGGAGAGCTGTGCGTGCCGCAAGCAATCGCCATTATAAGATGGCGCTGGCCTCTGCTGTGCCTAACTAGTAAACAAGCCTTGTACGCAGGCGCGAGAATGAACTCACTCTTAGTCACTGCCCATTCTTGTGGCATAATAGTGGGGTGATGGGCGAGCAACAAATCAGGAGCTGACACGCCATATCAGGTGCTGAAACGCCATGGCTGAGGGCTATATAAGCCATTTTCTGGGGTCTCTTCCTGAGAAGTAAGCAATAAAGCTTTGCCACAGAAGATTCCGGTTGTCCTGAGTGTGTTCTTGCTGGCAGGGACAAAAGCTTGGGCAATACAAGATGGATCTCATAAAGCTCTTTTGGAATCGCATTGTGTATCATGACTGGAGAAAGAGAAGAACACTGTTCTTTCTGGGTGAGAAACTCTAAATTAAGATGAGCCTCCAGATAAAATCAAGGCAGGGATCAGTGGAACAGAAAAATGGCTGTATTCTGCTAAATAGATATGGCATCAAGCTATCGTCTTAGTATTAATTTTATGCCTGTTGGACCATGAAAGGCAGTCTGTGTTCTGGGTGAGCTAGGCTTACTATGGAGACCCAGTAGAAAATTCTCCAAGGGACAGAACCTTAAGCTACCTCAGACACAGGCACCTGACACCACCAGCCCTCAACTCCATAATCCTATAGCTATCAGTCACATAGGCAAGGCCCCAAGCTCCTGGTATTCTGTCTGGACTCCACCCCCACAGTCACCTGGCTACAGCCAGGTATGCCCTGCCCCACAGTTACCTGGCTACAGCATGGTAGCCCAGTCTACTATGAAAGGAGCTGCTTGGTCCCTCTCTTTCTCTTGTCTCTCTTAAGCTCTTGTTCCCTTTCTCTCACCTCCCACTCTCCTTCAACCCCCTTCCCTTCTCTTCTCTCGCCATGTGACCATGGCTGGCCTCTACTTATTTACCTTCTCTCTCTCTCTTGTTTTCTACAATAAAATTCTAAAACCATGGACCATCTCTCCTCATCGAGACCTGCTGTGCTAGAGCAATGGAATAGGCCTTCTCCTAAAGAGGCACATCTAATCTCCCCAAGGAAGGCCTCCCAGCATTTCCAACTGCCAGATCAGACCAAAGACTCTCACCTGTGTGGGAATCACCCAGTACCTTCTCCCCATGCCCCTTCTGCATTTGTTCCTGTGGCTGTCTGAGTGGCCCCCGGGCCCCCACCCATTCGCAGCTCTTCCACAGTGTCCAGCAACATCCTGCGATGCCCAAGAACTAGAACCTGTTTTTCCTGGCTTCAGAGAGGGCCAGTGACCCCAGACTGCTCCCTCTCCACCCCTGAGAACTGGGGTTTTGTGACTCCCACAGCCAGACGCTCACCCAGTGGCATGGAGAGCGCACTGCAGTCTCTCCAATCTCTGGCAGGACTAGGGACACTCCCACCCCTTTATTTCCCCATGCTCAGCACCCAACATATAACCATATATTAGTGCAGCTTGTAGTCCTCACCAGGTTTGGTTTCTATGCAGTGAATGGTTGTTAAAGAACATGACAATTGTTTAACATGCAGATGAGTGACGCTGGAACACTTGGCCACAGACGGGACATCGACATCATATCTTCCCCATCCACAATCTCATGGAAGTTTGGGCAGAAAGATGAAAGAGCCAGAGGCTGCAAAGAATTACTGGAAAGCATTGTCTTGATATAACTGGATCCTTACACTGCCAAAACCACTACAACTGTGGTTGCCTGAAAATTTGTGACAGTCATTCTATTTTACTAAGCACTGACATGCAGTTTGGTAGTTTCTTGATAGCCTCGCAGTATTTGAAAGCATTAAGTTCCCTTCTTTAGAATCTTCCTGTTTACCTAATTTTCTTTCTTTTTTATTATAATTTTTATTAGGTATTTTCTTCATTTACATTTCAAATGCTATCCCAAAAGTGCCCCAGACCCCCACCCTACTCCCCTACCCACCCACTCCCACTTCTTGGCACTGGCGTTCCCCATACTGAGGCATGTGAAGTTTGCAAGACCAAGGGGCCTCTCTTCCCAATGATGGCCGACTAGGCCATCTTCTGCTACATACACAGCTAGAGACACGAGCTCCAGCAGTACTGGTAAGTTCATATTGTTGTTCCACCTATAGGGTTGCAGACCACTTTAGCTCTAGCTCCTCCATTGGGGGCCCTGTGTTCCATCCTGGAGGTTATCATCCTGAGTGAGGTAACCCAGTCACAAAAGAACTCACATGATATACACTCACTGATAAGTGGATATTAGCCCAGAAACTTAGAATTACCTAATTTTCTACCTTTTCACCTACTTCCCCCTAAGGGACTAGAGAGGTTGTATACGTGTAAGGAGGGATTGTTATTCTTGTAAAGAAGCATCCTGCTTTAAGGGAAAAAATTGTCCCTGTTTGGAGTCTCTTACTCTGTTTGTCTGGGTGGCCAGAAAGCAGATGCTCAGCAGAGGGATGGATCTATGATGGTAACAGCTGAGCATAGAGGAGGCTGTCAGTGGGTGCAGGTGATTGCTTGGTGAGAAAAGGAAGCTTCAAATATCCAGTGGACTAAACAGCAGGAATAAGGACTGGCCAAACTAGAACCTAGATGAGGCTGTATTAGCCTCCAAACACTGACACCATTGCATACACTAGCAAGATTTTGCTGAAAGGACCCAGATATAGCTGACTCTTGTGAGACTATGCTGGGGCCTGGCAAACACAGAAGTGGATGCTCACAGCCAGCTATTGGATGGATCACAGGGACCCCAATGGAGGAGCTAGAGAAAGTACCCAAGGAGCTGAAGGGGTCTGCAACCCTACAGGTGGAACAACAATATGAACTAACCAGTAACCCCAGAGCTAGTGTCTCTAGCTGCATATGTATCAAAAGATGGCCTAGTCGCCATCAGTGGAAAGAGAGGCCCATTGGACTTGCAAACTTTATCTGCCTCAGTACAGGGGAACGCCAGGGCCAAGAAGTGGGAGTGGGTAGATAGGGGAGTGGGGGGGGGTATGGGGGACTTTGGGGATAGCATTGGAAATGTAAATGAAGAAAATACCTAATTAAAAAATAACAACATTTAAAAAAAGAAGTCTAAATACCAAGATTTATAGAGTTAACTAGTAAATGGAGGGAGAATGCAGGGACAGAAATGCCACTTGGGATGGGAGCAGAGAAGCCATAATCTCATGTTCTGGGAAATTTCAAGAGTCTGTTATGACTGGAAAAGTATAAAAGATATTTTTGTTCCAGAAGCATCCATGCTGCCAGAATCGTTGTGACTGTAACCTAGAGATCCCATAATCATTATTCAAGGTACAGTTTCATTAGAGGACGTAATAGTGTGTGCTGAACATGTCAGGAGACGGAAGGGGTCTGGATGAACCATGAAGAGAAAAAGACATTTCTGTCTTGGTTGGAAGTATTTCCCTTTTAATAATACAAATTTTGATTCTTCCTCAAACCCAAACAAATTAGTTTTGTCAGAAACAAGATGTATATTGTATGGTGAGGCACAGCTAAGTTAAGATCAGTTGGTGGGAGTAGACTCTCGTTGGAAAGCCCAAGGACTTGCTTGGATCTTCTCTTCAGGATCCTTGTGGGAGAGTGAGAGAACTGATCTCCACACATGTTCTCAATTGTCTTGTGGCAAGTGTTCTCATTTGCATTGCTTGAGAATTTGCAAAAAAAAAAAAAAATAACAGAATGGGATCAGGGATGCTCACTTAATACATCACAAATTCCTGTACAACACTAACTAGCATAAAATTATGTGTCTTACTGACCAGAGCTGTAATCTTTGTATTGAAAGCCCATTTATCATCACTATTTAAAGAAAGATAATATTCCTATTCAAAGTTCTTATTTGGTTATTTTCTGTCAGTGATAACAAGAATGGAATTCAGAGAAAGAAACAGATATTAACACTTGGGTGTACTAAAGATTCTTGTATTTACTGCAGTCTGAAACAAGGCTTGAGGATTCTTTTCTTTTTTTTAAGATTTATTTATTTATGTATGTGAGCACATTGTAGTGGTCCTCAGACACACAAGAAGAGGGCATTGGCTACCTTTACAGGTTGTGAGCCACCATGTGGTTGCTGAGAATTGAACTCAGAACCTCTGCAAGAGCAGTTAGTGATCTTAACCACTGAGTCATCTCTCCCACCCCCAAGGTTGGAGTCTATCATGAGATAGACTTTAATGTATATTTAAGTACAAGGATTAGGGAGGGACTGAAGTGCTGAGAAAGGAGAGAGAATAGAGTTAGGTGTCCCCAAAGCATCTGGAGGGTGTGCTTAATGAAAGGGGTTAGTTAAACATTTATACAATTTTAGAACATTATGAAGTTACACCGTTTACAAAGTTCTTTTAGTAAATAAGATTATAGTTTGTTCCCTGCAGTATGCAGGACAATATTTCAGGTTAACAAAATGAAAGAAATCCTTACTGTACAAGGTCACAAGGAGTTACCATGCATGTGTACATGTGTTCACTGTAAATAAAACTGATGGTCTTCTGAAACTTTCAGATATTGCAGGTTACAGCTGGGAAGGAGTCAGGTCATACTCAAGGGTAACTTGTCTAGGCCTCAAGTATCTTTTTTTATGTTTTAAAATTCATACTTATAGTGCCTCTGATTATAAAAATAATTGACTCTAATCATGTAATATTTGTTGAACACTATGTTGCACACAACTCTAGGTAATTTAGTATCAATAGGATTGTGTATTTTTCTATGGTGAAATGGAATATGCAGTACTCTATATGAGCTGTTCATACAGTATTTTATTCACACTAATTTTATGGTATATCAACTTCTAAATTTCTCCTTAAAATTGAATTGGGGGAAGATTTTCAAATATGTTGCTTATGGATTTAATATCTATATCATGATAACCATATATATGTGAAACACTAAACTGGTATATATACACTTTTACACAAATCAGAACATGGAAATTTGTATTTTATCAAGCTCTTATGGAAAACTACATTTTTTTGCGGAGCAAGGTATCTTGTTCAGCATATGCAATTTGATCAGTTTGAAGAAAAAATATCACTGAAATCATCACTTATGTCTACTCTACAGACACAGCTCTCATCTCAACATATCCTTTCCTTCATGTAGTCTTTGAGGTGAATGTGTGTGTATGTGTGTGCATGCATGTGTGTGTGTGTGCACATGTATGTATGTGTCTGTGTGTGTGCATGTGTGCACAAGTGTATGTCCTCATGCTCCTGCACATATGCTCACAAGTGGAGATGTTTTTTCTTAAATCACCTAGTTTAGGAAATTTTAGAAGATAATAATATTATTCATTTAGAAGATAATGTTGTTAATATTAGTATAAAGTATATTTCTGTATTATATCTGTGATACAGAAATGATATTTCTCAGAAAAAAGCAGCATATGAACTAATAAGTATAAAATATCATTTTCTTCATATGAAATGCTAAATGTATTCTATACTAAAGCAAAGTATTATGGCACATCAAGAATATATCTAAATGTCATAATTTTATTCAGTTGGTCATGCATAGTAGGACACATTCTTAATATTGGTGTCACATGCATGTCATTACACTCTTTGCATGTTTCTGAATTTGAGAATTTCACACAATTTACTTTGAACATATTCACCCTTCTCTGTGCCTGCCATTTCTTCTCATCAAATTTTTAGACTAACTTTTTTCTTCTTTCCTCATGAAATCCTGTTAGTTTTCGCATTACAAGATTAATTCATCATTTACTCTTGGGAGTAGGACCTGCTCCTCCATGTTGATGTCCTACCATGTATCACAAAATTAAGCAAAACTGACCTTCATTCTCCCAGCAGCTATTATGTGCCAATAGTGCCTGCGCTAGTGTTGTGATTTAGGGCCTACAGTACCCCCTCCCCTGCTGGGATTCTTTTTTTCTGACTAGAGCTAGCATAGGTCTTCTGCATGTTGTCACACATTTTCTAGACAGACATATGTGAAGCTGCCCTGTCATATTTGAAAAATACTGTTTCCATGATGTTATCAAACCACTCTAGTTTTTATAACATTCTGCCTCCTCTTTTGCAAAGATCTGTGTTTCTTAAGCTAGGGGATGATATGAATGTCCCATTTAGGGCTGAGCAGGCTACAGTGCTTTTATTCTTTGCAGCTTCAATGGTTGCAGGTACCTGTGCTAATTTCCATTTACTGCAGAGACAAGGTTCTGTAATAAGAACTGGGAGACGCTTTGGTAAACATATAGTTATAGGTCATTAGGAGTTGCATTAATAATATATCCATTCAGTAGAATAAATATTATTGCTTTTTCTGTCTCTTGGGTCTGTGACCTATAGAGACAAAGACTCTGTCTTAGTTAAAGCTTTGTTGCTGTGATGTGATACCATGTCTACAACTCTCACAATGGTAAACATTTAATTGGGGCTGGGTTACAGTTTGAAGGTTTAGTCTGTTACCATTATGGCAGAAAGCATGATGTCATGCAAGAAGACATGGTGCTCCAGAGGTAGTTGAGAGTAATACATCTGGATGTGCAGGCAGCAGGAAGTGGCAGTGAGCCTCTAGTCCTCGTTTAAGCTTCTGAGATCTCAAAGCCCATGCCCTAGTTACTCATTTTCTCCAACAAAGCCACCCCTACTCTAAGAAGGCTACACTTCCTAATAGTGGCAACTTCCTTTGGACCTATGGAGTCCATTTTTATTGGAACCACCAGAGATTCCTTGCCTCTTTAACAGTACAAGATATGGGTTCCATCTCCTGAAGGCAGGCTTTGATCCAACTAGAGAGTAGTTGATTATTCTACTTATGTTTGTACCACCTTTGCACCAGCCGGCAAATCTTACCAGGGAAGTTGTTATGGATTTCCAGGTTCACAGTAGAGTGAGATTAAGGTTTATTATTTCTTCTCCAACTACAAGTATAGCAGCATTTTCTAGTACCAAGAAAGTTAGTCAATAGGTATGAAACATCCAAGTGAGTACAAGCTTAATTAAAAGAGATGATAAATGCATAAATTTTTAAATATACTATTATGATGTATTTTTCATGAAAATATTTATTTAATATCATAATGTTTATTCTATGGATAACAAAAGTTATATTTCAAGAAATATTTTAAAATGGCATTTTGTGGTTTGAGTAATATGGTATAACATTCTGAATAACAAAAACATATGCTTAATGCAAATTTATATATTCAGTAATTTTAATGTGATAATTTTTAATTTTCCAACTTTAGAATCATTCTATCCACTGAAGATGTATTTCCCCTAATAAGCATTCATGTAATAAACTTAAATACTTCTATGAATTAAAGCTCAAATTTCTATATTCCTAAAACTTTAATAAAAATAAATTTATATTTCTAATCCCTGTGATCAAATATACAGACTAACAAATAAAACTCACTTAAAGCATGCTTTCTTATTAATAGTTAATGGCTTAAGTAACTAAATAGAATGAAAAATTCATGTTCAAATCTTTTAAAGGTTATATTTGACTTTATTCATTTTACTTTTAAAAATTACTTAGGGAACTTGGAGACTACTTAATATGTCTTCTGTAGAAGGCATCCCCTTGCAAGACTACAGGAGGTAAGAAAAGCAATTCATAAACTTCATACACAAGCAGTGTCTCCTGAGACCTCCCGTGGGCACAGACCCACTCACACATGGTGAATTGCATCCTCAGGTGGTTTAAGCCGGAGACAATTTCTTCTCTATGCAGAGCTCAGAGAGCTGCATACGCAATTTAAAGATGAGTGTGCAGGGATATCCTTATGTGACTCTTCCAAGCCCTATGTGCATTTTACTTTTAGAATTTCAGGCAACATTGTGACTGTTATTCCAAATACATTTTAAAAGCACTTAATACTGAACAGCTACTCACTACTTCCTGTATATGTGTGCATATATATATATATATATATATATATATATATATATATATTGCAGCAAATTCAGACCTGAGCATATAAGATGACCACAGTTTCTATTTACATCACTTCTACCCTTCACTGTTCCTATTGATACACTAGGTCTATATATTTAGATTTGTAAAGCACTATTTAAAGACTTTATATTATTATTTCGTTTCTTTTAATCCTTTCCCTCCAGAATATGGGGAACTTTTTCATCATGTTCATAAATGTCACCCTCACATATGCCAATGCAAGAAGATTTATCTATGATGTGTGTCCTTAAGGACAGCCTTCCTAAAACTCATGCTTAGTGTGGATTATATTTTAAATGTTTTCCCTGTTCCTAGTTCCTTGGAGCTTACCCATCATGCATTAGCTGTTTAACTTCCTGGCTGTGTATTGCCTATCCTTTTCAGAATTCTAGAAGGGAGTTCTGAACTAGTTTGAAAAAGTTTACTGAGCAGAATCATATTCAGTTCCTCTCTTCAGAAAATTCTTCGGTGTTGACTTCTATTGCTACCTCTCTGATTCCTTAGTTGATTCATGCTGCGGCCTGCATGGCTAAGAAGGTTCCTATACCTGAGAGATAGGAACCTCAATATATAGCATCTTCTACATAGACATTGGAAATTATTTTTATTAATTCAGAGAGGTCACCTGACTTTTTTGTTGCCGCACTATTGCCAAACTTTTCATGTCTTTGTTTCTCTACACTGTGAGCATTTATCCACACATTTGCAAACCTATCTGCCGAGTAAGATCTGTTAATTTTCTCTGCGTTCATGGAGAGAGTAATATCATGCTTATTTTTATCTCTTTACTCTTTCTTTATATATTTTATTTGAAAAGGTTGCCCAGCCATGCATCTGGAGTGTCCTCGGGAAATGAACACTTCCTGTTCTGTTTCTATTAGCGTCAGGAAATACAAAGGCTGATGATCTGGAGGTGGGTGGGTTTGTGTCCTGTTGTTCATTTGCTTTTATGTTCAGCTTTGTTGGCTAGAGTTTTGCTTTCAGCCTTCCCTCCAGCTTCTGTGGTCCTGTCAAGCTTTCCCTGACATTAACTATCAAATGAGTGTCAACATTTGAAAAGAATCCCTTCTGATTTTGAAGATGAACAGTTCATGGCCAATAACTTATTACAGTGCTATTTTTTTGATTTTAGAAGTAATCCAATAGAGATTTAATGTGATGATCTATTTTTATTAGATATTTTCTTTATTTACATTTCAAATGTTATCCCCTTTCCTAATTCCCCCACGGAAAATCCCCTATCCCCCTCCCCTCTCCCCCTTCTCCAAAACCCACCCACTCCTAAAGGAGTCACAACTCTGTTGTTTTTTGTTGCTGTTGTGGTTGCTGTTTTTGTTGTTTAGTTTTGAGGTATAAGATATAAATGGAAAACTTGGCCAAATCTTACTTAATTTTTATCAAGAGCCTAAAAATGAGATGATATATACATGCCCTTCTTTGCCATCATTTGCATTTGGACTTTTTGATATTATTACTTTTAACTTCATTAGGATGTATTTTGAAAGTATAAGTCAAATTTTTTGCAATTAAAAGTTAGATATCATTTGTAAATATGAACTAATTTAAACCAATATAAATCATTGCACTGCGTTTATTACTATTAATTTCAAGTCCAGGCTCGTCTGAAACCCTCAAAATGTAACCATACTGGGGCATCAGACACTTGCAAATATAAAATTCTTAGGCATCTTAGGAGGAAATATCCTGGATTTACGATAAAGATATGTGCAACCTCAAGCCAGAGAAAACAAAGACTGGAGAATGAAACTGGAGAAAATGTTCAACCCTTACATGAGCAAACATTGACCTTTAATAATATCTGTGAAAGGGAAAATTAATTTTCTTTAAAAGTATATTATTTGGAACACTGACAATACTTCCACAGAAGACCACACAGTCCATATCCAACATCCAGGAGTATGTGGTCAGCACAAACTGAAATATATTGGTTTAAAACAAAAATTAATGAGGATAGAAAGTTGGGAGGATAAAAATGGGCATGCGGATGTAGGAGGAGCAGGGAAGAGAAGTGGCTATGATGAGCTCGATAGTTCAGTGCAAAATTGGGCATAATAAGTCTTCAGAGAGTAAGGGTTCTCAATGGAGAAAATGCTTCCATCATGCTGTAAGAGAGCCTGTAGAACATTTTATTAATTAGTGATTGAGTGGAAAGTTCAGGCTATTGTGGGTGAGGTTGCCACTGAGTTGGTTGGTGGTCCTGGGTACTCTACAAGTAAGCCATGAAGAGTAAGCCAGTATGTAACACGTAACACTCATGGATGACATCATCATCATCCTTGACCTCTAACTCTTTGTTTGAGTTCCTGTCCTGACCTCCTTCAGCAATGAACATAGATTTGGAATTGTCAGACAAATAAATTTTTTCTCCCCATGTTGCTATTGTTGGTTGCTATAGTGTTTCATGACAGCAATAGTAACCCTAACAAGGAAAATAGTCAACACATATCACTTGAAATTCCCAAAGACCTAGTAAAACGAAAACTTAGGAGTCCACTGGTAATGTACACTCACATTCCTCTTCCTATAGTTTGAAAAATATTACAGGTATTTATTATGGGGAGGATAGTGGTTTATGGAAATGTACTAATTAACTTTTAACAGCAAAATATCTTCTCTGATAGCTAATATCTTGACCAATTCTGGAATTTTTTTCTTTGTGTATTTTCCTTTGTATATGCTATGTTTCATATTATTACTATTTCTTCATCAATGATAATTTATTTAATAGAGATATGCAAATGCTTGTATCTCTGTTTATGTTTTTAAAATCATTGATTTTTTTGTTTTAATTTTCCTTCATAATCTATGAGTTGTTACTTGTTATGAAAATTTATTAATTTTAATCATTATTTCACAAAAGGTTTTTCTCTTAGCAATCATCCTGTCTGAATCAAGAAGTTCAAGTTGATTAAGTGACATAGTGACATTAAGTGACATAGTGACATACCTTTCAGGTAGATTTTTTCTTTTCTTTGGGTTGCTTTCTCTGTTCTGTACTCAAGATCTTCTGAGATTTCAAAACTATATCTCCATATTGACTTGAATTTTTTTCTATATTTCTAGTATGTCTTATTCATTTTAAATACCTTAACAATTTCATAGACTGTTCTAGAAGTTTTATAAAACAACAATGTTTCTATGCTTGTTAGTGCTACTTATGTGTTTTGATTTTTTTTTTCATTTTTCCTTAAATTACTGACTAGTCATCTGCAGTTAAAGCCTGCTTCTTCTGAAGTCATTAGCTCTGCCCTTTAATTGATTCATTCAAATGAAGAATTTTTTTTATCTATGATGCAAAAATGTCTGAATTTAATATTGTTATTATTTTTATGGATGATAAATGCTGTGGTGATTATATAGCTGAATATCTAGATTATTTGCTTCTTTTTGATCTAGCAGATCATTGAATTGTTTTATTTAATAATTTGATACACTTCTAGGCTAATTCTTGCAAATCAAGTTCTGTAATACTGTTCTACCATGGGTGAACAATGTGCTTCCTTTAATATTTTTAAGTAAGTTTATTCTGTGATCAATGGACTACTTTAGATTCAATGCCCCAGTATAAGTCTCTGTAATGCTTTTCTTAGTGACTTGTGTATTTTTGTACAATATATTCTACAGTAGGCCTGATGCTTCAAGTTTTCCTTTCAAGACTAAAAGTTTTTCAATTTCTCTGCCATGCCTTCAAGATACAATCCTTGCAAAACAAATGAGAGGAAAATTCTGGATGGTTAATCTCTATCTGAAGAAAACACCTACTGTCTTTTCAGCTAAGTGAAGCTCTGGAACATACTTTTAAACACAAATTTCTGTGTTATTTTCAGTAAAGGAGCTAGCCTTTTCGAGTGGCTGATCTTTGTTTCTGTTCTGTCATGTATACCTTTTTAGTGGAATTATTTTGGGCCATTTTCCTCCTAATATTCTTGTTAGTTATATACTTTCCATTTAAAAATATCTTTGCTCCCTTGGTTATAATAAATGTTTTTTAATACTCTGTGTGGAAGGGTAATCCTTCCTTCTCAATTATTCCACATTATTTGAGACCTTTATATTCACATGAAGTCTTAACAACTAGAGCAGAAGGATTGCTTGTGCTCTTCTGTGAGCTGGTCCCCAGTGGTGACATCTTGCAAAATAACAAGGATCTTGACATTAAGAAGATGTAAATACGAACATTTCCATCACAAGCATTTCTCATTTTGCCTTTTATGTCCAAGTCAATTTATTCCAATTTGCTCTTGTCTCTTATTGTAAAGGCTTCTGACTTATTCTTTACTACAACAATTTTGTCACACCAGTAATATTAGGTAAATGAAATTGGAGGGTATGTAAATTTTATGGCTGAGGGTTTTTTTCACAGTTGTCTGCTGTCACCCGTGTTGCTGTTATTAGCAGGCACTTTTTACCCTGTTAGTATTTGTATTGTTCAATGTCTAAATGTTAATCATTCACTCACCAG
Source organism: Mus musculus (assembly GCF_000001635.26). Lineage (NCBI taxonomy): Eukaryota > Metazoa > Chordata > Mammalia > Rodentia > Muridae > Mus > Mus musculus. The sequence goes on along the minus strand of NC_000080.6, from coordinate 113,853,314 downwards.
AAAGCATTTAGGCTGTTTCTTGATTTGACTTACTGTAACATAGTTGTCATTGCATAAAGATAAAAATATCTCTCATGCTCTAAGAGACAAGATTGTTGCTCAACCTCACAGCCAGTGTTAATAACATACTTGGAAATCACTGAGGACTTGGGACTCTCATCCTACTGTGCTTCAGCCTGTCTGTTTAGCCTGCCTTTAAGGGGCCAATGTCACAACTAACTTTACGTGCCTTGAATTTACTACGTAGTCAATTTTTACAACCTAAGCAAACGCACAGCAGTAATCTCAAACTAGTTGTGTTCCGGAATCAAGGGTGATGTGTGTCTAAGTTATGTGTGTTATGATAATCACTAGATGAAAACAGCAAATATGGTTTGAAAACATTTTATATAATGAATATTCACATAAATACTGAACACAGCATTAAGGGAGTATATTTAAATTAACAAAATCAGAAATGAAAAGAGAGGCATAACAACAGGGGAAATTCAGGAATACTTTGAAATTTTATAATGCATAAAATTCAAAAAAATCTAAAAGAAATGGATTGTTTTCTCGATAGGTAACACTTGTCAAAGATAAATCAAAATCATATAAGCAACTTAAATATACTTATAGCCCTTAGTGAAATAGAAACAATCATTTACTCTCTGCCTCCCTCCAAAGCCTGGGCTCTAATGGCTTTAACAAGTAATTCTATCAGACATTCAAAGAAGAGTTCATGCTCATACTATTTAAATTATTACACAAAATAGAAACAAAGGAAACATAACCCAATTCTTTTTGTGAGTCCACAGTTGCTCTGACACCCAAACTACATAAATACTCAAAAAAAAAAATGGGGATTATAGGCCATTTTACCTTATGAACAGGTATAAAATTACTCAATAACATATGTGCAAGCAGAATCTCATAACAAATCAAAAGGATCATGCACCATGATCAAGTTGGCTTCATTCCAGATGTAGATGTATAAATTAATATAAAAAATCAGTAAATGCAATCCATCATAAAAACAAACTGAAAAAGTAGACCTCATGAAAATTTCACATAGAAATTCCAACACTTCTTCATGGTAAAAGCCCTGGAGAATTAGAGAATACAAGATATGTATTTAAACATTAGAAAGTCACTTATATCAAGCCCATAGCCAATATTAACTAAAGTGGAGAGAAATTCAAAGCAAGTATATTAAAATTAGGAAAAGAAAATTGTCAATTTCTCAATGTCTATTCAATATAATATTTGAAGTTTTAACAAAAGACATAAGACAATTGAATGGAATCAATGGGATGCAAAGAAGAAAGGAAAAAGTCAGAGTATCATTATTTGCAGATGATATGATTGTGACTTGAAAAAATTTGCAGGGAACACTTACAGCTGATAACCTCCTTCGGCAAAATGGCTGTATACTATATTAATGCAAGAAAATTGATAAGTACTTGGAAAAAAAGGTGGCATCTTCAACAAATAGTGCTGGCCTAAATATATGTCTGAATGTAGAATAATGCAAATAGATCCATGTTTGTCATCCTGCACAAAACTCAAGTCTAAGTGTATCAAAGACCTCAACATAAAGCTAGACACATTGAACTATTAGAAAAGAATGTGGTGAATAGCCTTGAACACATTGGTACAGGAGGTGAATTTCTGAACAGAACACTGATAGCCCAGGCATGAAGATCAACAAATGGGACCTCATAAGACTGAACTGATTATGCAGGATAAGTGACACTATTGGTTGGACAAAGTAACAATCTACAGAATGGAAAGACTTTGATCAACTCCATATCTAATAGAGGATATTACCCATCATATATAAAGAATTAGATATCAATGACCAAATAGGGAGATTAAAAATGGGGTATAACTAAATACAGAAATTTCTATAAGGGAATTTCAAATGGGTGGGGAACACTTAAAGAGACGTTCAACATCCTTTGTCAGCAGGAAAATGCAAATCAATCTACTAAGAGATTCCATCTTTCATCTGTCAGAATGGCCAAGATGATATAACATGATGGTGAGGAAGTGGACTAAGGCAAATACTCCTCTATTGCTGGTGGGAGTGTAAACGCTTATAGCCACTATGGAAATAAATATGGCAATTCATCTGTTAATTCAGAATTGATTTACCACAAGACACAGCTACACTACTCTTGGACATATACCCAAAGTATGCCCATCCTACTAAACTGGCATTCGCTTGAACATATTCATTGTGGATTATTCATAATAGCCTGAAACTGTATACAAAATAGTTATTACTCAACAGAAGAATGGGTTGTAAAATATGGTATATTTGCAGAATAAAACATTACTTAGGGTTTTTTTGGGCATTTTTTTTATTAGATATTTTCTTTATTTACATTTCAAATGCTATCCTGAAAGTTCCCTATGCCCTCCTCCTGCCCTGCTTCCCTACCCACCCACTCCCACTTCTTGGCCCTGGCATTCCCCTGTACTGGGACATATAAAGTTTGCAAGACCAAGGGGTTTCTCTTCCCACTGATGGCCAACTAGGCCATCTTCTGCTGTATATGCAGCTAGAGACACGAGCTCTGGGGGTACTGGTTCATATTGTTGTTCCACCTATAGGGTTGCAGACCCCTTCAGCTCCTTGGGTACTTTCTCTAGCTCTTCTATTGGAGGCCCTCTGCTCCATCCAATAGATGATTGTGAGCATCAACTTCTGTATTTGCCAGGCACTGGCATAGCCTCACAAGAGACAGCTATATCAGGGTCCTTTCAGTAAAATCTTGCTGGCATATGCTATAGTTTCTTGGTTTGGTGGCTGATTATGGGATGGATTTCCAGGTTGGGTAGTCTCTGGATGGTCCATCCTTTCTTCTTAGCTCCAAACTTTGTCTCTGTAACTCCTTCCATGGGTATTTTATTCCTTATTCTAGGGAGGAATGACGTATCCACACTTTTGTCTTCGTTCTTCTTTATTTTCTTTTGTTTTGCAAATTGTATCTTGGGTATTCTAAGTTTCTAGGCTAATGTCCACTATTCAGCTATTAAAAAGAATGAATTTATGAAATTCCTAGGCAAATGGATGGACCTGAAGGGCTTCATCCTGAGTGAGGTAACCCAATCACAAAAGAACTCACACAATATGTACTCACTGGTAAGTGGATATTAGCCCAGAAACTTAGAATACCCAAGATATAAGATACAATTTGCTAAACACATGAAACTCAAGAAGAACGAAGACCAAAGTGTGGACACTTTGCCCCTACTTTTTTTTTTAATATTTTTTTATTATTACGTATTTTCCTCAATTACATTTAGAATGCTATCCCAAAAGTCACCCATACTCTCCCCCCCTCCCACTTCCCTACCCACCCATTCTCATTTTTTGGCCCTGGCGTTCCCCTGTACCGGGGCATATAAGTTTGCGTGTCCAATGGGCCTCTCTTTCCAGTGATGGCCGACTAGGCCATCTTTTGATACATATGCAGCTAGAGTCAAGAGCTCCGGGGTACAGAATTGGGAACAAAACACCCTTGGAAGGAATTACAGAGACACAGTTTGGAGCTGAGATGGAAGCCTGTCCTTTTCTAATGAAAGACACAATGGAAGTGGATTAAGAAATGAGGGAAGGTATGAAAGAACTGTGAAAAGTACAAGAAAGAGAAACTATAATCAGAAAATATTTTATGAGAAAGAATCTATTTTTAATAACAATTAAATACAATAATAAATAAACTACTATAGTACCGTTTCTTTTCTGTATAGTTGGGTTCAGTGGGGATGCAGTGTAAATAATCTCTTGTTAAAGATTTCCATAAAGCATCCTTCATTTCTTCCCCATTTGTTCTTTTCTGTACTGCTCAATAAAAGAAACAGCATAACCTTTTGTGAGAGGCAGACACTCAGACATAGACTCACAGACACAACAAAAGGACAGATTTATAAGATAGCATCCAGGTTCAGACTCAGATCATCAGAATGAAAGAAACCACAAACTAGGCTACCTCTTAGAAAAATGATATCCAGGAGAAGAGCGGTAAGATCCATCTTTAATACTACACTAATAAAGTTTTAGTAACCCAAAGTTTATTATTAATACATTCAAACTGATATGGAAATAAAGACACCATATACACTTCACATAGAACTGATATGCAAAAGGTTTTATTTATATGTGCTATTACTTAGTTGAATAAAAATCTTTTCAATTATTTAACTTATCATGTCTTTGTTTATAATGTAATCTGAACATTTTACCTCTTTCCAAGTTCTACTTGGAAGATTATAAGGGGAGATTCTGAAAGTTGGGAGCTCTCAAGGAAGACAAAAGAAGAAAATTTTGAGACTTCATGATTGCTACATATTTATTTTTGTAAGAAGGCACAAAATGTTTTCAGAATATTTTAACTATGTAAAATTATCAAATGCAATTCAGAAGTGATATTATTTTTATGTGTTCTTGCATGCATTTAGTTTTTTCCATACCTCTTTTCTATATGTGTACAGAATTATCTCTGGCAGTTGAAAATGCTCGTCCCTAACTTCTAATGATTTTGAATATATTTACATGATTATTTGCTATTTTTATGAAAATGTCTTTTTATGGCTCTTTCCAGCTTTCAATTTGAATTGGTTATTTTTTAATTGAAGAACTTTGGTTCTTTTTCTATATATTGACAGTCTATGTGAACTGTACAGAATAGATTGTCCTTTATTCTATTACTTTTCAATTCATGTGTTTTTTTAAAAAATAGTTTTAATTATACTTCATTTATGAATATGTGTATGATTTTATGTGAATATATGACATGTATGAACAAGTGTGAATAGATATCAGAAAAAGGTTTCTTATTCTCTGGAATTAGAATTATAGGTGTTTTTGAACCAACCTTCAAACTCAGGACCTCTGAAATAGTAGTAAGTGCTCTCTTAAGTACTAAGTCATCTCTCCAGCCATCAGTTCATATTTTAATGGAGTACTTTGTGTGTGTGTGTGTGTGTGTGTGTGTGTGGTATGTGTGTGTGTGTGTGTGTGGTGTGTGTGTGTGTGGTGTGTATGTGTGTGTATGTGTGTTTGTGTGTGTGTGTGTGTATGTGTGTGTGGTGTGTGTGTGTGTGTGTGTGTGTGTGTGTGTGTGTGTGTGTGTGGTGTGTGTGTGTGTGTGTGTGTGTAATCTGAATGTAATTTGTCAAATAGAGCAGCAAACTTTTTATACAGAAGAAAATAGGGAAGTTGGGTGGCACACCCACCGGCAAGGTACAAAGAGGTTACTGGATTCTTACACAAAACAGAGGAATGCAAACATGGAAGAACTGGCAGGAACTAAGTGGGATAAAAGTCAATGTTAACAACTGGGATCAAAAACAGCTCCACCTAAGGTCCACTTAATCTTAGAAGCCAGGGGCAAGGGCTTCATGCCCTTGCCAAAGTTCCTACTCTAGTCTATTGTATAGTCCACCTTCCCCCTAGGCCATTGTAAATACTTGTGTATGGGTGTAACTCAGCTACCTATAGTTCTAAGTATCTACTTTGGTTCCTTCTTAGATCACAAACTTCCTTCTTCCTAGATAATGGTTAATTCCTATGCAGGGCAGTGACTTGGCTATCCATGCCCAGGGTCGGCTCAAGGACTGCCTAGAATCTAACTTAGCTATATGTTAAAAAATCAATCCTTAGGGGCACTTGTAATAAAGCAATATTAAGGGAAAGCACACAGATCTGTTTACCAACTAAAGCAAGGATATTGGAGCATTCTTTCTACAGGATGCCACGATTCCAGGAGACTAAGTTTCTGTGAACTTTTCGCCTCGGGACGGCACCCAGGTTTTCGCAGCCTGTTGTGCTTGTCACTACTGGAGTGGATGTAATGATGAGTCATCATGTAAGCATCTGTTTTCAGATGGTCTTAGGTGACACTGTCTGTGAAAGGGTCATTTAACTCCAAGAGTCAGGACTCACAGGATGTAAACCACTTATCTAAAGGCTAAGAAACCAAAGACTCAGAGAGATGGGCCAAATGTCACACAGCTCCAAGATGCTACCTAGACTGTCCTGACACCGAGACCCCTGTCTTTTATAACACAAAATGCTTCCTCTCATGCAATTCCAGAAAGACCAGAGGCTCAATCCAACGTGCTGTTGAGAAACCTTGGCTTGCTTAAGTACTAAGGAGAAGGCGCTGTGTGATGTGTTCCGTTGTCCATGTGATATAGAAAGTGTGGTCTGATCAGAGCACAGGTCCTTTGAAGTTCCTTCTAGCTTACCCATTTATCATGCTGACCTCTGGATACTCTTGGGGGAGGGGGGCTATCTTTGGTTCCTGTTTGTTTAAGGATTCCCTTGATGGGTGGTAGTAAGGAGAAGATGATAATTCACTTTTCATGTGACATATTTATATTCTCAGTACTTTTACTTAGCAAAGGAACCCAGGGACCATGAACTAATCATGGTGCAGAACGCCTTTTCAGCCCATGTTTTCTCAGAATCCTACACGAGTTCTGAAAACACATTAAAATGTTCTAGAAGAGTACTTTTTAAATTAAAGCTTATTTGCTTCAATGAAAAAAAGGTTTATCACTTTTCTTTGGTCAGTCATTTTTTTTCTTTCTTGTAATATAATAAGAATACAAGAAAGGGTTTAGTTTTGCCTAGAAACCTTTATTGTGAAGATGTTCTAAAATTTTTTAAATACTTTCATTGTTTAACTTTTGACATTTAACTTTAATGTTAATTATTCTTTAAACAAAATATGAAAAATATATATCAAATTATCTTGTTTGTTTGATTGGTTATTTGGGTTATTATTTATAACTATATTGTGAATGTCCATTTACTCTAATACCATTGACAAAAGGGTTGTCTTCCATTTATTACATTGATTTTGTTTTATTGTAACATTTTGTTGGGCCTAATTGTGTGCACATGTTATTGATCTGTTAGTTACATGTCTTTTCTTCAAAGGGATAAAGCATAAAATATTCTCTGTATATGCAAGACAGTTTTAAATATAGTAAAAAACTAAAAAAATAAAAAATAAAAAATAAAAATAAAAATATAAAAAATAAAAATATAGTAAAACATTTATTATAATTGAAATATTTTATATTGTATTTTTATTTTAGTCTTGTCATAAAAATTCAAAACACTTTTTATTCTTCGAGACTATCATGCATTTGTGTAAAGTGTATGACTTATTTTATTAATTGACATATTTAAAGACCACATATTCTACGCTCATCATAATCCAGATATTAAAGATGTGCTATATATAAAGTAAATTCCTTGTACCATAGGAACAATCAACCAAGCCTTTTTTATGGATCACAAAGTTTAGTTTTTGCTATATAAAAGTGCTCTTCAAAGTTTCTTCAAATAATTTATTAATTTTCAAGGCAATTATAAAGTTACTCTTTAATTTTAACTTGAATTACTGTGTATTTCAAAGATTTAATTTTCCTATTGTGATTGTTCATAATGATAAAAAATAAATTATAGAAATTTAGATAGCACACTGGCAACTAGTGATTTAAAAAATTATCCACTGGATAAAAGTGACCAAAATGTCCAGAGAAGTTCAATCATTTCTTTTGTAGAAATATTCACATAATTTCTCTTTTATATTCAAAATCAACAAAAATGTATTGCTTAAAAATACAAGTTATTTGTCTGAGTAAGAGTTTTTGCAATAACAAAGATATTTTTCTTTTTGTTCCTCATGACATTGCCTGAAAAACACACAACTTTTAGAAGATTTGGAAGGAATCAAAAAATAATAAGAATTTTTATAACTTGGGGCTCAAAAATAAGACAAAGAAATGCTGACAGACCACTAATGACTTGAGACATGGTTTATAATTAGTGGAAAACATAACTGTTTTGAAAGGAGATTTTTATTATTGTTTAAATTTCATGAATATGAAACCTATTTAGGAACACTGTAATTGGCTTTCTATCCTACATAAAATAGGGAACTACTGGTGTATTAAAAAAATCTAACATGCAATGGTGTCAGCGTTTGGAAGCTGATTATGGGATGCATACACTAGCAAGATTTTGCTGAGAAGACCCTGATAGAGCTGTCTCTTGTGAGACTATGCTGGGGCCTAGCAAACACAGAAGTGGATGCTCACAGTCAGCTATTGGCTCCCAATGGAGGAGCCACAGGGCCCCCAATGGAGGAGCCAGAGAAAGTACCCAAGGAGCTAAAGGGATCTGCAATCCTATAGATGGAACAACAATATGAACTAACCAGTACCCCCTGGAGCTCGTGTCTCTAGCTGCATATGAATCAGAAGATGGCCTAGTCGGCCATCACTGGAAAGAGAGGCCCATTGGTCATGCAAACTTTATATGCCTCAGTACAGGGGAATGCCAGGGTCAAGAAGTGGGAGTGGGTGGGTAGGGGAGTGGGTGGGGAGCATGTGGGGGACTTTTGGGATAGCATTGGAAATGTAAATGAAATAAATACCCAACTTAAAAAAATTAAATAAAAAAAGTCTAACATTATTAAAAGTACTTAGACAAGTATAATGTAGAAGTATATTCTAGCAAACCATATTAATAAATTTGCATTCTTATACATTTTAGAGTCATACATAGACTTTCTCCTATCAAAGCACACAGGCAGTATTTATATAGAGAAATTAAAGTAACACAGGGGAAACCTTGACTTAGTCTAGCTAGACCCTGACGATCTTTGTAGATGATTTTGCTGATGAAACATTTGCATCCTTGAGTAGGGTTAGTTCAAGTTGACTGTCTTAAGATTAGGTCCTATGACTGTGACTCATCAGCTAGTTGTTATAAGAACATATGCATGCTGTTCATAATATTTCTAACAATAAATTACAGTTAACTGCACATGAACACAAGAAATAGCAAAAAAAAAAAAAAAAAAAAAAAAAAACCCTTACATGCCAAATGTTTAATGTGTGTTACCCATGAAAGCTAATATATTAAGGGTGATAGAAGTTTCAATACAAAAACGTTAAAACAATACAGAGATGAATAAACCATGTGATTTTTAGCTAAACACTTTTAGCTTTTTTCCCTGTCAGTGTGGCTAAGTTCAATAACACAAGTAAGCTCATGCTGGTGAGAATTTGGAACAAGGAGAATGTATATTCCTCTACTAGTAGTAGAGGTAGTGGTATCTCCAGATTCAGATATACCACTCTTGGGCACATATCCACTCCACAACAGGGACACTCACTTAACCATATTCATTTAGGCTTTATTCATATTAGCCAGAAAGAATAAACGGTCTAGATGTTCCTCAAGAGAAATATGGATAAAGAAAGAGTGTGCATTTATGTGATTGAGTCACACTTGGCTATTACAAAAACGTACACAATAAAATGGATAGAACTGGGAAAACATCATGCAAAGTGAGCTCAGTGCCCTACACTCTCATTCTGCATAGCTTCCAACCATGATGCTACAAACAGGGAGTCAGATACAAAATGTCCATGATTCTGAAGCCAGAGACATATACACAATGAGTTCCAGAGCAACATTAGCTGCAAAGACAAAGCTATCTCAGAAAAACACAGAGAAGGGAGGATAGGGGCATGAGAGTAGCAGGAAAAACAGAAAAATGGAATGAGTATATCTAGTCTTGCCTTCAACCCCTCTAGTGATTGCTTATAAAGGCAGAACCCACTTTACATGTATCTAAGAACTAAGTTCACTATGATAATCATCAACTAGTATAACATTGCTGCATCAAGATGGTCAAAGAATCAAAGCCTCCAAAGATGGATGAAAAGCAGAGGAGAGATATTTTAGTCCAAGCTGGGCAGGAATAACCCCCTGCCCCCCGCCAAGTCCCTTGGACAAGAATTTCAAAGAGTCTTGAAATTCATAATCGTCTACAAGGTGTATTCAGTGTACTCAGTACTGCCCTTCATCACAGTCACAAAGGAGCCCTTTAACCCCCCCCCCCCCTTTGGTCATGGACAGGTGTTGACAGGTCACAACTCAGATCAACTAAATCAGTTTCTCAACTGAGTTGTCTCAACCTGGGTGTCCCTGTCTTTCCTGCCCAAGGCTACTGTCTTTATACACAATATGTGCTGATGTGATACATTCTGTTGGAATGTGACTTATCACGTGCACATTATAATCAGTTTCATCAATGAACCTTATAAGAAGCACTGTCATGACCTTGTAGGCTAAAGTCATGGAAAAAGGGACTGCCATGCCATGAATACATCCTTTCACCAGCACACACCCCAGCCTTCACAGCTATTATTGGTCTCCTGGCGTCTTCTTTAACCAATTATGTGTTTTAGCTCAGAATCTGACCTTCCCATTGGCTACTGCTTGATTTATGACATCATTATCTCTCCCACCCTACCAATACTTGGTAGAATCCTGGTGTTTCCCTGGTGCTGCCAGCAAACAAATTTGGATCATCACAGGTAACATGTGACCAGTGAGCAGTAGAGGGTGTCTGATTTCAGATATACTGACTGGTTTCATCAATTGGTCAGACAAAGACTACCATTTCTCCTGCTCCACTGTAATGTAGTTTACTCTTACACCCCCCCCTGTCCCAACCATGTCAGGTGAGGAAAGGATCTTTAAAATGTTTGTTTGGATCATATCTTTCTTTATTTTTAGCATACATTTATATCTTTAGAATACTAGGAATATCATAGCTATAAATATCGTGAGTTGAATGTCACATTTAGTTTTTGTTCATGCTAAAAAATGTAAATTAGGAGAGAAATTTACTCTCAAGTATTTCTGCATCAGCCTCAGGGGTATTACAGTGTCACTATGCTCTGAGTTCTGCACTGTTGAGTCTTAAGAGGCAAGGGAACAGGGAATAAAGTCTGGCCCTTCATGCAGGTTTTTAATACAACAGAAACAGAAAGAAGGCATGTAGATATCTGGCACTCTCTACCATGATGGTGATGATCTTCCACTATGACCGCTTCCCTGTTACTGTATGAAGTTCAGTGCTGTTCTGAATGTAGCTGTGATGGTTTGTATATTCTTGGACCAGGAAGTGGCACCATTTGGAGGTGTGGCCTTGTTGGAATAGGTGTGACCTGGTTGGAGTAGGTGTGTGACTGTTGGTGTGAGCTTAAGACTCTCACCCCAGTTGCCTGGAAGTCAGTCTTCCACTAGCAGCCTTTGGATGAAGAAGTAGATCTCTCAGCTCTGCCTGTGCCATGCCTGCCTGGATACTGCCATGCTCCCACCTTGATGATAATGGACTGAACCTCTGAACCTGTAAGCTAGCCTGAATTAAATTTTTTTTTTATAAGACTTGCCTTGGTCATGGTGTCTGTTCACAGCAGTAAAACCCTAACTAAGACAGAAGTTGGTACCAGGAGTGGGGTATTGCTGTGATGGGCCTGACCATGCTTTTATTTGACAAAATGTGGATTTTTGGACTTTGGATTTGGAACTCAGTGAAGTGCTTTAAATGGGGCTTAATGGGTCATCCTAATAGGAATATGGAAGACTTTGTTGCTGGGAGTAATTTGAACTGTGTTGACTTGGCCCAAGAGATTTCAAAGGAGAAGAATTTCAGAATGTGGCATAAAGACTGTTTTTGTGGTATTTGGGTGAAGAATGTGGCTACTTTTTGCCCTTGCCTGAAAAGTCTGCCTGAGGCTAAGGTGAAGAGATTCAGATGAATTGCACTGACAAAGGAAGATTTAAAAAAGCTCAGCAGAGACTTTATTCTCTGGTTAAGTCTTATGAAGAGAAGTTTGAAGAAGCATAGCTAGCTTAGAAAGGAAAAGTATAAAATATATGGTTCGAGTATTAAAGGTGTACCAGGAAGTGAAATGGAACAAAATCCTGTGTTCTAGGAGATAACAGATTAAGGAAGTGGGACCTTGGAGCAAGATCCTACACAGTTAAATTTAGAACCAGGCATGGTGGTACACACCTTTAATCCCAGGAGACAGGCATGCTGATTTCTGCGTTCAAGGTCAATCTACAGAGCAAGATCCAGGACAGCCAAGCTGAGGCAGTGTAGGAGTTGGAAAACAGAAAGCCAGTGACAATGTAATAGTACAAGAGGGCCATGTTCTAGTTCCTGCAAGTAGCACAACTCAGCAGCTTCAGCCATGTGGCACTGGCTGTAGAGTTAAGAATGGAAGGAACTACTGGGACAATTGATGCTGGTTAGCTGGAGCTAAGAAATTTGTAATGATTAAGAAGAGACCAACATCACTGAGGTGAAATCTGGGAATTGTTTTCTGGGAGCACAAAGATCCAGAGATAGCCAAGGTTGTACCTCGTGCTGCAACTGGACTTGGTAATGTGTAAGAGTCATCCAGGTGGTACTGGTTTTGAAGGCATGAAGGTGTCATGAAGAACAGCTTAGTCTTGGCACTGTGAGAGGTTGTGGAAGGCCATTGGAGAAGGTGCAGCCTCTATTGCAGTTGATGGCCCAGGACTGAAGGGGTCATACAAAAGATTTGAGGCCTGGCATCATGGAGAGAGCCTATGAAAGGCTATTGGTGAAACCTAGTTGGAGTGGAACACGCCAGTGTATTGGAGATGTCAGTACCATAGGATGATTACCAAGAACAGCAGCCACAGTGGAGTGGATCAACCTGAGCTTAGAGTGCTACAGAGGGTACAGCTGGAGAAGTGCTGCCAGCCCTTAGGAGGAGCCCAAAAGATCAAGTGGAATCCCAGACACTGAATCAAGAAGCTGTAACATCAAATTGCCTTGGAGACTCAAAGATATTAAAGATGCAAAGATGCCAGAGCCATGGGATACATGCTAAGGAAAGCTGCTAAGTGGGAATGGAACCAGCCCAGGAGAAAGCAGTTTGTTGCAGTCAACAATCAGGAAAAAGGATTGGAGATCTGAAGACCACTTTGACATCAGCCATGGAGATGCAGAGTTTTGAGTTTGCCCAGCTGGTTTCCTGTCTTGCTTTGGGGTTTACAGTTAATTAGTTGGATGAATCTCAGAAGAGACCTTGAACTTTGGACTTTTAACATTGTTGAGACTGCTATAGATTATGAGTACTTTGAAAGTTGGACTAAATGCATTTGCATTATGCCATGTTTAAGTATGGCCCCCATAGACTCATGTTTTTGAACAAGTCTATGAGGGCCAGGGATTGGAATGTGATGATTTGTATATTCCTGGACCAGGTAGTGGCACCATTTGGTGGTGTGGCCTTGTTGGAATAGGTGTGACCTGGTTGGAGTAGGTGTGTGACTGTGGGTGTGGGCTTAAGACTCTCACCCCAGTTGCCTGGAAGTCAGTCTTCCACTAGCATCCTTTGGGTGAAAAAGTAGATCTCTCAGCTCTGCCTGTGCCATGACATCCTGATTGCTGCCATGCTCCCACCTTGATGATAATGGACTGAACCTCTGAACCTGTAAGCTAGCCCCAATTAAATGTTGTATTTTATAAGACTAGCCTTGGTCATGGTGTCTGTTCACAGCAATAAAACCCTAACTAAGGCAGAAGTCTTGACACCAAATATGGTGGCATACTAATTCATATTATATATGCACATTATATAAGTTCAGCAGTAAACACTGCCTGTAGAGCATAAAGTAATGTAGATCAGATCAAGTCTTCCCTGTGCTACATTTGTCTTGTTTTGGCATAAACTAAGTTTAAAAAACATACAGAAAGAGTGGCTACCATGCTTTAGAGAACTCACTGTTGGGTTGGGTAACACGAAACTCTGTTACCTTCTGATTGGTCAAATAAGGATAGACTCAGCAAATAACTGGGCAGGAGAGGAGGAGGTAGCACTGAGAGAGAGACACACAGAGAGAGATACAGAGAGAGAAACAGAGACAAAGACAGACAGAGAGAGACTGACTTAGTCTTGAGTAAGAAGAGAATGTGGGAGAGACTAAGAGGAGGTTTGACTCTGAGCACACAGTTGTTATAGTGAAAGAAATACTGAGAAAGTTACATGAAACACAATCCTACAGGAACTGAAAAGAGAGAAAACATCCAAAGTATAAAGTTTAATGGCTAGAAAACAGAAAAACTGAAGTCAGTGTTGGAGGATGCTTTTGTTTGCTGTGTATTCAAATGCTGGTTTCTGTACCCAGAGATCTTGTTACAGTTCTAACTTTGGTGTTGCCATTATTATGAAACATCTTTTGACTGAATATTTTGAAGACACTGTTCTCTGTCACCTTCTGGTTGGTTGAATAAAGATATGGGCAGCAAATTACTAGGCAGAAAAGATTTTAGGTGGGATGTCTGGAGAGAGAGAAGGAGAGGGAGAGGGAGAGAGAGGGGAGGGAGAGAAAGAGAGAGAGAGAGAGAGAGAGAGAGAGAGAGAGAGAGAGAGAGAGAGAGAGAGAGACTCTCAGGTGGGGACAAGGGAAAGTCACCACTGTGATGCAGATAAAGGAAGAGGTGCCAAGGCAAGATGGCAGGTAGGTAACAGGAAGTCAGCAGCCAGGCCACTATTCCCAGGTTAGATTATCTCAGTATCTGTCCAGCTATTGTGCTGGAAGCTTTAAATAGAAAAACAACAACACAAGAAACAACAACAAAACCCTAAATAATAGTTGTAAAACGAGACAAACAACAGAAGGAAGTCCATTGAGCTTTCAATATTTTCCAAATCAAAACTTAAATTGAGAAAGTGACAGCATCTTCACTTCTCATCAAAAAAGAGAAGCTTTCCAAACACATCTCCTTCTCGCCCAATCCCCAGTCACATTCTTCAGCATGAGGTATTTCAGCTCCTAGGATAACTTTCAAGATTCATGAAAGTAAGAATTATTCATAATTAAAAATATCAAGATTTTTCTGCTTCCTCGGCCATCTGTCCTTCTGTTTGACCTACTCTGTTGGTCGTCTGAGCCCTGATGAAAACCTCTCAGAAGCACTGCAGTCCTATCCAGATGGGAGTGATCGTGAAAATCCCAACTGCAGCTGTGTTCAAACAGACCCCGATGCAGGGTGTTGACAAGTCCCCTCTGCTACAAACTACAGGGCCCTCTGATGCTGTCGACCACAGCAGCTGCTCTTCCTCTTCTATTTCCATGAAATATATGTGTACTACTGTCAAACTCAAGCTTATAAGTCTAGATTTTACATATTCAAACTGAGATTATAATTTCTATACTGATAGTTTTCAACGTTTTCTTATCTAAACATATTTATCATATATCAAACACTGTAAATTGTTCACATTTCTTGTTACTAAAATATGCCAAAAATAACATTATTTTCTTTTTTTAATGTGAAATTTAAAGATGAGATTGTCATTAAATATACTTTTATTTAGTATTCTTATATTTTGTTTACTTATTTTTAACAGTAACTTTCTTTTTTTTTGGGGAGGGGGATGTAATTCCATAACCAGCAAGTACTCACAGTGACTCTATAGTTATCAAACACAACCTTTTAAGTGTTACCATGCTGAAGGTATCGCCTATTTGTAAGCTATCTGTGAAGACAGATAATAAAAATAAAATATACAAAAAGTTGGATGTGTTAAGTCATGTGGTACAATTAGTACAAATATTAATTTGGAAGAATTAATGGTGCAGCCAAAGCCGTTTATACATATATTTTGCTGCATCTTCTATTATGACATACTGTTTTGGATTTCATAAATGTCTTGCTTGATGAATTGTATATTCTTTGTGCTGGAATATTGTCTTACCTTAGTAAATGTTTAAGTATCCTGGATTTATAAGCCAGCCAAGTCTTTTGCTTCCAGTTGAGTTATGTGGGACGATGACAGACTATGGCTATGGAATTCGACACCAAAGACAAGGGGACATTAGAAGAATGTACCTCATCTAAAGCCCAAAAGCAAAGAAAAGAAAGTAGATATATTTGTTCTTAATATGAAAACAATGAAAAAAAAACACACATAGGGTGTTATAGGCACAAAAGTTAAAGCAGAAAGAAATCAGAGTAAGAGTAAATACAAAATTAAACCCTGATTCCTGCTTTACTTTACTTAAAGTATCTATTATATTCTGAGTATTGGCTTGACAGCATCTAAATGAAATAGTGTTTTGTGCAGTATGTGTGTATATGTATACATTTATGGTACATACATGCATGTGTTCATGTGTGTTGCGACCAGAGGATATAGAATGTCATACACAAAAAAGACTTCCACCTTATTTCTTTGAGACAGGATTTTCCACTGAACCTAGAGTCAGTCTTGTGGCCAGAGGATTTATTAATCTTTCTGTGTCTTCCACAGCTCGGTTGTATAGGTTCATACAACATATGCATGTTACTTTATTTTTTATATGGGTTTATAAATCTGAACTATGGGCCTTATACATAAGTCTCAAATGATCCCTATTCACTGAGTCACCTATATAGCTCTTAAAAGTACAGTTGCTAAAGGACCACACCTAAAGATATAGACCATATATATAATGCATGCTAACTACAAAACTTTAAAGTAATTTGTTTATTGCAACAGAATGAGAAACGCTTTCAGGAAAGTCATTAATAATTAAGTAAATAAAATCTAAAGTTCCTTTGATAAACCCAGAAAAACAAAGTGGACGATCCAATGCAAGGCATAAAGTGGATAAGTAACAAATACCTTTGCATAACTGTTGAATGCTGCATGAGGGCCACAGATGTCACTGTAGCATATAGAATGCCATCTTGTTTCACACCTATCAAGACTGACAATACTGGGATCATTGTACAAGTTTTAATGTTTCATTTAAAACTATGAAGATATGTAGACATGTTAAAAACTATTAAATAGAAAACAGAGCAGTTGAATTCTCTCTATAGAATAGTGTTTTAAAATTCACATATGTTACTTTTCTTTTCATTTTACATCCATATATACTTTGTGTCTCTATGTTTAATGATCAGGATTAGATGAAAAAATGTCACATGAAGAGCATGATTCTATAAATGCCATTTCCCTTTTGAAATTTAGTGACAATAAAAGCCGTTTGCTTTTATTTGTGTCTGTGGGTTCCAATAAATTCTGAAGAATTTTCATTGTCCCTATTCCTGTAAAATAGCTCACTGCTTTGTATCCACTAACCTCTTGATAGCATCCAAAACTTTCTTTTGTTATACACTTCTGTATTTGGGACATTTCTATTGCTGTGATAAACCACTAAAACCAAGACAACTTACAGCAAAAGTGTTTCTTTAGGCTGATGGATCCAGAGGGACCATCATGGTGGTAAACCCAGCAGCAGGCAACAGGCTTCTGAGTACTCATAACCTCAAGCCACAACAACAAAGCAACGAGAAAACCCAGAAAACAGAACTCTCAAAGCCTCCTTATATAGATAGTCATCCTCCAATCAGGAAGAAAAACTGGAGAGCATGTTCAAGTGCCATGGCATTAAAATCACTACAGTGTCATACTTAAATTATCTTTTATTATGATGTTAAATAACTTAATACTTTTATTATTTTTGTTGTAGAGGTATTTTTCTTTCATGTTTCTCTGTGCATCCTATCTTTACAATACTATCGCATGCCAGGACAGGGAATGAGGTCGACTAAGACTTAAAGGTTTGGACAATTGTGTGCAGCCATGTGGGTGGTGAGGACCAGAGTATGGTTGTCGGGAAGGGCAGCCAGTACTCTTATCCATTGATCCAGCACTTAGGTGGGATTATGTTTCATCAGTTTTACTCAACAACTATAAATCCCAATCAGGTTTTAAAAGAAAAAGATGTCCAGGATCCACCATAAAATGAGAACATGTTTTGCATATAAACTCATAGTTGGAAGAATAGAGGAATGAGGTCACATTGACCCAACATGCATTTTTAATCAGTAATTTGTATTATGTCCTTGAGTAAGCAATTATCCAACCCTTAAAATCTGAAAAGGCATTCTGTCCTGACCTAAATGGAATATATCTAATTTGTTCATACTTCCTTGCCATTAAAAGATATCTGCTAATACCGAAACAGACCAACTTTCTCAGTATGCATAGATGTTAAAATTCATAAGCAATTAATATCAAAATTGGAGAGGTATTGACACTAATTAAAAAGCAGATGGAATTGGATTGAGACAGAACCAATCTAGGCATTCATTTCTGGCAAACCTAGTCTTCACTTTACAAAAAGCTGTCAGCACATAAGGTAGACATGAAGGTCATTCAAGTATACCTGCTTCTCTGTCCTCCCTCAATCTTCACTGTGTCTTCTAAGAAAATTCACTTCAGTGTTTATTCTGTGATGTGGAGACTTGTGTCCAAAGGATATTTGACATTTGATGTATGATAATAAAAATATTGTCTCAACTAAAAGAAAATAATCTCATTTAACCAGCTAATACAAAACTGGTAAAAACAAACAAACAAACAAACAAAAAACCAAAAAACTCTGTGCATTATAAAAATTATAGCACTCACTATGAGATTGCATAATGTTAGGTTATTTTAGAACAAAATTAAATAGAAATGGTCTTCATTGTGGATTACAAAAGAAAATAAGCAGCTTTAGAATGTATAGCTTTATTCATCTATACTTTCATCTATCCATGAAATATATTTATATTTTCATATTATCTGTATGTAATGGCAAATGTGGCTTGAGATAAGAGATAGAAGTATTAGAATGGTGAGTGAAATTGGCCACATAATAATCAGGATATAATGAGGTATTAGAATTTACTATCTAGGTGAGAATATTATTTGTATAATATAACAGGCAATGTTGCATTTCTTTTATACCTATTAAAATGTTCAAGTAATAAATGAAGAAAAATATTTTCTTCAAAGGGAACAGTTTGAAATTCTTCTCTCAACATTGTACATTATATAAATTGTTGTCTTATAGTAAGTAGCATTCTCACATTTAAATAAATAGAATTTAAATTAAAAAAAATTCCCCCATAAGGTTTACCTGTGGGCATGTATGTGGGTCATTTATTTTTATTTCTGATTAATGTGGGAGGACCCCAACTGTATGTGGGCCTAAAGCAAGTCAGAAAACATTTCCTTCTTTGATTCCTGCCCCTACTCCTGCCTGATATTTTTCCCCTGACTCCCATTCCTATATAACAACCTTTAAAATAAAATAAACACTTCTGGTGTTTGCATTATATTTTTTTCTACAGCAACAGAGAAGCAAACTAGCACATGAGAAAACATCATAAATCCCATAAATCAAATATGCAACTTCCTTAATTTTGAACTTATTTATATTTGAAAGAAAATATAAAATACTGATTTTGATTCAAGGAGGAAAAACTCAAAATTGTAATGTTCTTTTTAAAATAACTTATAGAAACTAATCCTTCCAATTGTCATCATGAATGGATTTTATATATTGATTAGTCTTATGTTGATTCTATATACTAGTACTTGGCTTTATCGCCTAATCTTTTTATATTGATTTTTAATCCAATTTATAGTCTAGCCATATACAATCATGTTGTAAGTCATATTGTATCTGCAATCTATAGTCTTTCTCAGTGACTCTGATGAACTATATAATCCAACACTGTAAACTGAAGAGCATCTCACACCGTGTAAGTCATCAACATGTAAAGCAGAAGTAGTATAACTTAGTGAGTTATAAGTAAGACTCACTATTGCTTGACATTTGAAGAAACATGTTGTTCTTCAGGTACTTAATTTCTGTGGGTTAAATAAGGTGAAATTCTATAATTCTTTTGTACTAAAACACATTTTAAACATAGGACAGGAATTCTGTTCCTCAGTTTTGCTGACAGGTTTGAGAGGGTTAACATTTTTGGTTCAGGCTGGTGAGACAGGTCACCTGGTTAACATTACTGCCACCAACCTTGAAGATCAGAGTTCAATTTCCAGATTTTAAATGGCAGAAGAAGAAAAAACTCAAATGCAAGTTGCCTTTGTTTATGCAGTCACCATTGCAAATAGACTTCAAAATACCCACCCCTCTTCATGTACAGACATACAAATAAAATTGAAATAGCTAATAGAATTTATTTTTTTTATGTTTTTGTATATGTCTGTTTTGTTTGTACATATGTCTTTACCACATGGAAACATTGTTTGCCTAGGCCAGAAAATGACATTAGATGCCCTGAAACTAGAGCGATAGACAGTTGTTCCCATTTGGGTGCTGGGAATCAATCTGACTTTTCTAGAATGGCTGTCAGGGCTTTTATCCTTTGAACCATGCACTAAAGCTCACATTGTTTTCATGACCTATTCCAACTTTTGAGAATGCAAATGCATTATGAAGACTCTTTGCTTAGTTCTCTCTCTCTCTTTCTCTCCCCCACTCTTTTAATCTTTTACTGATAAGGTATGTAGTCCAGTGAGACCATGAAAATAGCCCAAAGAGTCTATGAAATTATATTATCTCAGACCTTAGTCCTTTCTTATTTTTAAAAGTCACTTTAATTCATAATTTCAATGTACAAGTCAAAACAATCAGATGAACAACTTATAAAAGTGGTGGGCCAAACAAAACTCAACAGAACAAATGAAAGATGAACAGGATGGCATTAGTAGGCACCTTATCATTACAAGTAGGTTTGTTAACTGACACACAAGTACTGAAGACTTCAGTATTCCAAAGCCAAATGCAATCAATTACAAGATCCAACTATATCATCCTTGAACAAATACTTAAAGGACTCTCCTTTTTACTACAGAAAAACTAGTTCATCCATGTTCAAGGCTGATCTGTTTATGCTAACTAGAAACTTAACTACCGAGATGTCCACCACCTGATGGAAGGGTAGTAAAAATGCTCTACATAAGTCAGTTGTTTAGAAAAATGAAACTATTAAATGTAGATGAGTGGATCTAGAAAACAAAATCATTCTGAGTGGGGTTAAACATACCCAAAGGACAAATATTGAATGTTTGCACTTAAATAAAATGTTAGCTTTTAACATTTTAGATATACATGTTTCAGTTGTAATAATCACAGAGGTTAGGGACCTAGTAAGTGAGAAAGTGGAGGATATCTTAAAAGGAAATGGAAATAGAATGTAATATTATAATGAGATACAAGGGAAACTATACTAGGAGAAGTAAGAGTGAAGGAGATGGCTGTGCAGGGTTAAAGAGAGATTGTGGAAAGTGACAACTAATGCTAAAAGCCCTTTAAAAAGCCATATGCAAGTGTGCTACTATAGAAGCCATATAAACCATTATATGTTGACACCATTTAACTTCTTTGCACACACACACACACACATTTCTAGGAATCTTCCACTGCCATGAAGAAGCTCCAGTGGCAGGAATGGGTTACATCTTGTTGAGTCATTGTCCAAACGGTGCCATGGATCCATTCCACATCACAGGCTATTGCAAATTTTGTACCAGTTAGTATGGATTACCCTCCACAGTCTGACTGTAAAGCCCTATTGCAAAAGATATTGCTTACTTAAGTCATTCAACAACAACAACAACAAAAAATCAAAACCAAAAGAAAAAAAAAGTGAACTCCCCCCAACTAGAAACTTCCCTCTGGCTATCCTGCATTCATGGTGTGGGCATGTGTTTTCCTCACTTTAGGAGGAGAAAAGTAATCAAAATATCACATACCTACAAACCCTAGTACCTACAACAATGACTTGCTTAAAAGATATCCAAATATGGAGGTACAAATCTGTTATAAGAATAACCTACCCCTTTCTGATTGGATTTAATGCTCAGTGACTTGGAACACATATCTGACATTGCTAAGGTGTTCAGGAACGTAAGAATAAATATTGTCATGGACCTAGATTAAACCTGCTACTATTATTTTGCTAAGTAGGTATATCAAGAAAATGGCTCTTAATGACACATCATTACACTCATAGCTCAGAGTACTATTTGACCCTCATTGGACATGCTTCTTACAGTAGATTGTAAGATATATCCAGATATCCATAACTGGATAATGTGGAGTGAGAGACTTTGGAACTCTCTGACCTATTCTAATATTTTTATCAATCTCCTTGTCCTCTAGGCTTGGGATCTATGTGGAGGGAGAAACGGAATGATTTCATGAGCCACACACGACCGATGGCTCCAAGCAAACAGCACCAACATCCACACAACAGGAATGTTTCCTCAGAGTCTGTGACAGTATAAACAAGACCTCCACAGGTTTAAACCATATTACTTCCAGCATAAAGAAGTGGATATTGCCGGGCATGGTGGCTTACGCCTTTAATCCCAGTGCTTGGAAGGCAGAGGGAGAGGGATATCTAAGTTTGAGGTCAGCCTGGTCATCTACAGAGTAAGTTCCAGGACAGCCAGGGCAATAGAGAGAAACCCTGTCTCAAAAGAAAAAAAGTGGATATTGATACATCTCATCACATCCCATCATCCCCTAACCAACAAGCACTTTTCAAATAATTTACCTAATACCTGGTGGGAAATGGAGAATTAGTATTATTTATTAGAGTGAGACTAGGCAGATCAACAACACTCCACGGCAGGCTCCTACCAAATTTTTTTTGATTGATTTTTTTGTTTGTTTCTTTTTTAAACAGTGTTTTTGTTTTATGTGGTGTGTTTGTGTGTGCACACACCTATGTATGAAGGAGAGAGAAGGGGAGAGAGAGGGAGGGGAAAGTAGAGAGAGAGAAAGAATGAAGCTGGTTGGGTAGACAGATGACAATGATCTAGAGGAATTGGGAAAGGGGTGAGAATGAGAATTTATGTAGATTATGACAGAGAGCAAGGTGAGGTATAATAGAGGGTTTGAAAGAAGGAAAAGAAGGGAGAAATTGTATAATTATATTACAAACTCCAAAATATGAATAATTAAAATATATACTACATGCAAAAATATTTTTACTAAAATGCATGCCAAATAACAAAAAGAAGAGGACTAATCCAAGCAAAATCCTATGATAGAGCAGAAAATTTCTGCAGAACAAACATATTTAACAGAAAAACATTGTATATGTGCATATGCTTCTATGCAGGTTTACCTGCATTCATGTTCAAATGCATGCATACATGTGTGTGTGTGTGTGTGTGTGTGTGTGTGTGTGTGTGTGTGTGTGTGTTTGTGTAGAGGGCCCAAGTACCTCATGCTCACAGATAGCACTAGGAAATGAGAAATGTTAAGCACATATGCTTTTCTCTTTAAAGAAAGGGATTTCTATCAGTTTCCAAGAGTGGATGTTGTGAAGCAGCTGGTGGTCTTTGCTATCTCTTGGGCAAGATTCACACTACTCTAGCTCCTGAGTATAGTTTCTGAGTCAATAAAACAAATTCGTATTGAAAAAGTCACAGGTTCTCCTTAAAGACATGGACCTTGGAAAGGAGTTTTGATATAGTCATCCCTTTTTATTATGATAATTTTCACTATTAAACATTTTCCCAAGCTATACTGTGCTTAAATGTGTCAAAAATAAACTGCTCCGGGTCAGACTCAGAAGTGTGAACCAACACTAGCTAACTAAGATGTCTTGAACTGGATTTCCTTCTTGCCTCGTGTGGATCATTGCTCCGCTGGCAGTAGCATTCGCAGGGATTCCCACATGTATGTATGTGCCTGTGTCATGTATGTTTGTGTGTTTATAAAATGAAGTTTAAGGCTGCCTTTCTTTATACATTAATTAGGAAGGGCAGCAAACATGATTAGGATAAAAATGTATTCTCTTGCCTGTTAATTTTCATGTATTCTTCACATAAGCTTAGATCATTTGTGAAGAGAATAGCTCATTTGAGAAAATGCCTCCATCACTTGGCATGTTGTCAGAGCTGTGGGATATTTTCCTGATTTAAAATTAATGTTGGAAAAGTAGGACCACAGTGCACATCTCTGGGCTCATTGTTCTGAGGAATATAAAAACTGAGTAAGTCAAACAGAGCAAGGTAAGAGGCAGCACGAATCCATGGCCTCTGTTTCAGTTCCAGCATCCAAATTCCCATCCCAGTGTCTCCTAATAATGGACTGCAACATGTTCACACAATAGAGCCAGACTTCCCAAGTTGCTTTTGTTCATGGTCTTTATCACAGCAAAAGAAACCTAACAAGTACACTCTTGCTCAGGGCAGAAGCCAGTTCCCAGGAGTTGACAGAGATGATTCTGGTGATATTTTAGCTCCTGATGATGTTATTAAAACTTGTGCCATTTCATTTTGCTCTAAGTAGTAGCATCTGAAAATTGACTCTCTAAATTTAACACAACACACACACACACAAATCATTCCTACAAACCAACTGTTCTTTTATCATGGGGTGACTTAAGAATACGACTATATATTGCTTGTACAATTAAGTTTTCCCTTAAGTCCTACAGTCAGGATTCTTGCCAGTGACAGTGAGAGATCATAGCTCAATACTGCAGCTTTAAGCTTGAGCTAATATTTTCTATTAGGACCTTCATGAAGATCAACTATGATGGTGTGCATATGCTAGGCCCAGGGAGTGGCACTACTAGAAGGTGTGACCCTGATGGAGTAGGTATGGCCTTGTTGAAGTAGGTGTGTCACTCTACCTGTAGGCTTTAAGACCCTCATCCTAGCTGCCTGTAAGCCAGTCTTTTCTTAGCATCCTCCAGATGAAGTTGTAGAACTCTCAGATCTTTCCGTACCATGCCTGTCTGGACACTACCATGTTTCCACCTTGATAATAGTGAACTGAACCTTTGAACCTGTAAGTCAGCTCCAAAGAAACGTTGTCCTTATAAGAACTGCCTTGGTCATGGTGTCTCTTCACAGCAGTAAAATCCTAACTAAAGCCTAGAATCTTAACTTTTACTAAAAAAAAAAAAAGTCTGAGTCAATAGGAAGCAAAATTGAATTTATTAATCAAAGGTAGGATAAAAGTATTACATGGTGTACAAATAAGCATGAGTATTTACAGACATGTATCTTCAACTTCACCAGGATACAATATAACACAGATTTTGTGGCTAAGCAATGAACCAAAATTAAGTTTCAAAACTCAAGTAAAAACTAGAAGTTTCTTTATTTTCTAAAAGTTCCTTTTAAAATCTGACAGTGTTGTATGAAGTTTTTTTTTGTTCAAGTGTGTGAGACATGGATGCTAATTCATTTAGGCTATAAGGTCTCATATATTCTGACCCTAAGCTATCAGGTGTCATGTGTTGTTGAATGTGTTTGATATCTTTTACAGAAACGGATGTAGTAATAATGTTTGCAATCATTTTTAAGTGTTCTGGTCAGAGTTCTAAGACTGAGTACCTTTCATTATGTCAGTGTAATCTTAGAACCTCATTGACTATAAATACCATTAAATCTGACGTGTTTCTGTCATGTTTTAGAACGTAAATCCTCTTACAGTGTACTGGCAGACAAAATAGTGAAATCATTTTCATGCATCATTCCTCTGAATCCTCTCCTCTCTTGGGTCTTCTCAGCTCAGCAGTATATTCTGCAGGGTTTGACATCTCAGTGGGCAAAGGGCTACATCCATCAGCAGAGTATGGAAAGTGTAAAAAAAAAAATCAAGAATAAATATCTTACTCCTATCTTTGCAGGTTTGGAAAGTTCAGATAATTTACAGGTTGGCATACAAAGCATTCTGATAAAGCAGCGAATAATGACACTAATTGCTCTGTGTGGAAGGCAGGAGGGATTTACAGCTATCACGGGAAATGAAAATCTAACTCCATAATAAGTTTCATCCCACAGTTCATAGTCACATGTTTTCTTCTTGAAGAATTCAAGCTGTTCTACATAGGAAAATCAAATTTCAACTGTTTTCATTCCCCATAATTAAAATGTTGAAATAAACATATTTAGAGTAGTGAGATATGGAAGGATACCAAGTCACAATGGGAACTGTATCTGTCTACTACAGGCTTTGCTTTGGCAACCAGTCAGTACAGATGAACTAGCCTGCATTAGGTAATAAAACTTGCTTAATACACACAAATCTGTATGGCATTGGTGGTGAAATTAATGAGTCTTAAGTGAGTTTACAGTCACTTTTTCTGGTATTGTGAAATGACCTTACCAAATAGGTAACTTTCTGTAGTTGTTTGTTTTAGATCATTTAAAAATTTTAGCATTTAACATTAATATTTTGAATAAACTATATGGATGATAATCTATTTCTTCTATGAATCCAAATATAAGGATTCAGAAAAAAACTAAAACGGAGGATTAAATGTGTTTACTTTGCTAACTAGTTGTCTTAATTTTGTTGTTTCTTTGGTCAGAAAGCTAGGAGAAAGCACTAGAAGATAAGACAGGTATTTTTCTGATTGCTACACATCGAGTCAATCATGGAAGAAGAAAGGCATAGAAGCAGGAGTCACAAAGAAATGAGAAAGCAGAGAGCAGACAGGGAGTGTCACTGGATGAAATGTGTCAAGGCTTGCCTTCACAATGAAGTTCTACAGATTTCCAAAATAATACCAAGGTCTGGGTACAAAGTATTCAAACACAGGAGTCTATCAGAGCAATTCACCTTCAAATCACGGTAGGAATACTTAACATTTGCATCAATGATTTAAACAATCATGAACTTTCATTCAGAATAAGGTGTTCCTTTTAACAGTTATTATTTTCAGGTTAGTTCCCATTGTAAGTTTAGTAATTTCCTATTTAGATATAGATTCCAAATTCTATGTGTTGAAATTTTAATTCTAAGTGAAGCATGATGCTATCGTGTTTAGATGGAGTTTTTACAAATGCAATTGAGTTCGGGTAGGGTCATTCATGTGGATTGCAATCCAGGATGACTGCTGTCCTTATAAAGTAGACATAATCCCAGACTGTACCTGCAGCTCAGTCCGAAGGAAACTGCCTGCCCCGTGTATGGTTTTTGAATTTGATCTGGAGCACAAGGAAAAAGGACTCAGGGAGCAAAGAAGGAGAAGGGGGCAGTGCAGGGAAAGAGGTGGAGAAAGGACCAAAAGCACTGCCTTACACAGATCCTTCTCTCACAATTCTCAAAGGAAAATAGAACTGCCAGCTATGTTATCCCAGACTCTGTCCTCCAGGGCTCTGAGGCAAAGATTTTCTGTTGTGTGCTGATATGTAAGCAACCCAGCAGTACTGTGCAAGAAGATTGAGGACAGTAAAACATGGATTTCTAAGCAGAAACTCTCTGGAGGTAGAGAGGAAAGAGTGGGTGGGGGAGTGAGGTGGTTAATGAGTTAGTCCTCAGAACATTTTTTTTTTTTACTTACAAAAGCGAATGAATTCAGTGCTGTCAACTTTTGTTATGAAAATGTCCCAACTTCCTGAAAACTGGAAAAGAATCATCACTAGCTCAACAATTCAGAATTCTCACATGTATCAGAATTATGCTCACTCCAATTCTGGTCCCATCACACAAATATTTCAGCACAAGTTTATTTCTTCAGTTATATAACACGTTAAAAAAAAGATTTAGCTAATGTCTCTGGACAATTTTTACATATACATAAAATAGAAACATCAAGTTACTCTTCGACTTTGTGATTGTTATTGCTACTGTAAATCTATTCTTTTCCATAAAACCACAAAAAGCTTCCTATTGATCAAATAACATCAAAGGAAAGGTAAGCTACGAAGAAAAGGAAGGCTACCGTTTCAAAGTGCACATTCAATGATTAATTGTTATCGGCTCACTTGTACATGTGTAAAATTCATACACTGATTCGCTAGCCCTTAGAATCTCTGCATTAGGAGTTGAGGCTTAGGAGAGATAGTTAAGATTAACTGCTGTCCTAAAGGTGGAATGCTGATCCCAAAGGACTTGTGTGATTCTAAGGAGACGAAAGAGCCAAGAAGACTAGCCTTTTGTGGACACTGTGAGAAAGTACCAGTTTACAAGTCCAAGAGGAGAGACTGCTCCAGAGACCATTGCTGATGCATCTAGTCATGCTCGCTGAGCCTCTGGAAGTATGCAAAAATAAGTTTCTACTGTTTGCCACTACCAACCTTGATATTTTGATTTTGAGCCAAAGTAAAATAATATTGGTTTAAATTACGTAGGACCTGCATCTCTCTCCATTGCTTTCTGACTCTTTGTCATCATATTTTGCCCTCTTTTACTGGCTGCCTCAAGGAGGGAATACAACTTAGGAATAGACTAATTTCAGCCTTAGGAGTTAAAAAAAAAGATATATAATTCAAATGAGAAGAGAAGACTGTGAGCTAAGTATCACATCAGAAATATTCATTTCAGTATGAGGATTTTTTCTGTGCACACTGTTTCATCCATTAGAGTTCACAGCCCACATCGAAAACAAGAATCTCTATGTGGGAGAAATTAGAGCCATATAGCAATATAAATTATCAAGAAGGCTTCAGCAATGTACACAAATTTCAGCACGGAGTTGGACAAAACAGAGTAACTTCTGGCATCCAGATATAACAAGAAATGTCATTAGTTGGCTCCAAAAGCTTTGGGAACTCCAGGATGTTTGGAGAAGTAGGTCATAAGCACAGAGGAGGAGGATTGAAGTAAGTAGAGATCTAAGATCTGCAAACATTATTTAAAAAAGGAAAGAAAACATATTTATCTGTTCCATTATATAGCAGTTGCCAGACCCATG